>NC_066525.1:10476684-10614184 GCF_024679095.1 Eriocheir sinensis
GCTATTTTCTCTGTTTTTAGTGAATTTGTTCTTACACTAATTGGATTGTATTTTTAAATAAAAACATCTTATAGTTCATTTAATTAGTTCTTGACATGCTTTTCTTTGCCTTATTTCTCTAAATGCATTCCCTTCCTGGTGACTTATAAACGTCATCAAATTTTCCTTCCATTTGGAATACTCTTCATTAGAATTCAATAGAGGTGCTCATTCAGGAAATGTTAAGAGTATCAACACTACCTGAGGAGAGGGGTAGGAGGGGGGACAACGTAAAGAGATAATCCCTATTCCTTGTCAGGAGGAAGAGCGACCACAGGGAAGGAAGGAGACGGGAAAGGGTGAAGGGCACGGCGGGTTCGGGAGGGCGGTAGCGGGACAGGGGCGGCAGGGACCCGAGGTGGCCGCCAGGTAGTGTGATCCAGAAGGGTTGATGAATGTAATCGCAGATAACCCGCTCGTTACGGCAGGTAGACCGACCCCTCCCGGCCGCCGCTCACCTACCCTTCCCTCTTTTCACCTCCCAGCCCCTCTTGTCCCATGCCTCTTCCTTTCCCTCCTCCTACCCCCTCTCTTGTCCCCTCTCACCAAATCTGCTATTTTATTATCCGAGGCATCTGGCACTAGGATGAGTGCTGGCCCAGGTTTGTGCCTGCAGGTATGCCAAGTACGGCTGGAGTGGATGGCGACGCGACAGCCTTATATCAGCCGACACCCAGTGGCCAGCACCGCTGCTTCGCGTGGGTGCGGTGTAGCCTAGGTAGGATTTAATGCACTCAGTTTTGCATAACCTGCGGCGCCGTGGTCACTGCTCATGAAAGGTCAGATGGCCCCTGTGGCCGTGCGGGTGTGCTAGCCTGACAGATACGCTGACGGCACCTCTGCGACTCAACTCAGTCCGTTCCCAGAATATTTACACCTACCGTAAAAAAGTAAATTATCACGCGTCACTGCAGGGTAACCTTCAAATTACAGTGAAATTAAATAATTAATGTGAATGAATTGGAGGCTCTCATGTGAGGTAGCCGCCCTTTTATGGAAATTAGGCCAGGTAATGGCAAGGGAAGGGACGGCTGTGCCCTCCGGAGAGAAGATACGCGGCCACCACTTCTGCCAGGATCATGCAGGTTACATCCCCTTCGGCCTCTCGGTCGGTGAGGCCTGCCACCACAGAGGGCCACTGTCCGGAGTGCCCCTAGGCGGGTGATGGCATTGCATGTCGTTCCGGGCATGAAGAGATGGTTATCAGATGGAGCGCACATGTGAAAAGACCAGCTGAGAATTAGAGGGGCAGAGGCGAGGAAGCAAGGTGCAGGTGCCTTCGACGGTCACATTTTGAGGTCGAGGGTTGGAAGAAGAGGAGGGCGGCTGCGAGTAATGTTCACTTTTTTCCCGTTGTATTCTGTACTCGAGGGCCAAGACGGAGAGGGGTGTGGGAGGGAGAGGGAAGGGTCCGGCGGTAGCGTGTCTGCGCAGTGATCAGCAGCTGTGTTGGTCTGATTTGCATATTGTCCTCGTTTCCAGGGCCAGGAATGAACCCTTGCTGCAATGTGGTAATAAGCTTAGCTGCACCAAATTATGAGCGATAAGAAACCAGAGGAGGGGAGGGTTGTGGAAGGAATGCACTGGATGTGATGAATGAGGCCGCTTCATGAGTCTGGCAGGAATATTTGGGGAAGGGAATTACAGTGTGCCGTAGACCTGGAGCGAGGAGCGTGTCTGTACTTCCATATGTAACGCGATGGAGAGTTGGGTTTGGTCTCAGATCCCGTGTGTTATGGGGACGGAGAAATATGCATCGTGTGTATTTGTTATCATATACTACTTCATTTATGTATACAGTAACATCAGGTTCACTGATGTATATAATGACAACACGAAACTGTCCCCACGTGGACCCGGTCCTATATCATAGTCCTTTTCCTTGGTTTAATAAGCAATTTCAAACAGTTTCACGGAAACCAAGACTTGAAACGATAGTCAGTTTGAAATACCTGCCCTAGTATTTGTTTTTGTCGAACGAGGGTAAAAAAAATACGTTTTTTTTGGAAAGGAAGCATTTACTTATAGCTAAATATCGATTAGGTAATGTGAACGACGTCAGACCAGACGGAAACTGAAAAATAAGGCTAATAAGAAAATAGAAAAGGGAAACGAAAACGATTAAGAAAATTGAAGCATGATAGGTAGAAGAGACTGGTGGATCAGCAAACTGATGAGTAAAATAAAGGGAAAGGAGATAATTGAGGAAAAAAAAGCTTTAGTGAGGAGGGAAACTGGGACCATACTTACACACACAAACACACACACACACACACAATATATATATATATATATATATATATATATATATATATATATATAAATATATATATATATATATATATATATATATATATATATATATATATATATATATATATATATATATATATATATATATATATATATATATATATATATATATATATATATATATATATATATATATATATATATATATATATATATATATATATATATATATATATATATATATATATATATATATATATATATATATATATATATATATATCATCATACAACTATGATCATAGTTATGCCTGATGATGGAGTAAGTCTCTCCGAAACGTTGCAAGAATAAAATTTGTTCTACTGTGCTGGTGTATATATATATATATATATATATATATATATATATATATATATATATATATATATATATATATATATATAGAGATAGATAGATATAGAGAGAGAGAGAGAGAGAGAGAGAGAGAGAGAGAGAGAGAGAGAGAGAGAGAGAGAGAGAGAGAGAGAGAGAGAGAGAGAGAGAGAGAGAGAGAGAGAGAGAGAGAGAGAGAGAGAGAGAGAGAGAGAGAGAGAGAGAGAGAGTATATGATTTATGACGGTTAGCAAGGCTTGAGCTGCACGGCGCCGAGCGATAGCCATGATCAGCCCTTCGTCCAGTCTGCTCAAATGCTAACCTTCTTTTATTACCTTGTCAGTTACTTCAGTGTTTCTTGCACTGATGTCAGTTTTTTTCATATTCGATTGTTTTTTTCTCAGCGCTTGCTATTGCCATTAATTGTCATCGAGATTTATTTTATCAACTGTTTGGTCAGATACAAAAATCATAATCATTGATAACTTTCAATGGTTTGTAGTTTACATAAAAGCTGGCTCTAATCTAGGTCCTTATTTTAGGATTCTTGATATTATATGAACATATCTCTAGTGAGTTTGGCTATAATAATTAGTGCATTGCCAGTAAACTTCAACTGACACAGTAGGATGTCAGTTAGTAGTTATTCTAACATTTATTTTTTAGCAAAAATGTAAGCGTTTAAAACAGCTGTTGTTTGCGTGGCATTCCTGGCTGTGGAGATCGCCGGGTGCCGCGTGCCGCTCTGCTGATGTCACCGCATGCAGCTGCCCTAGGAGACTGACATCTTTTCTTTTCGGGCTTCACGGACTACTGGCGGTCAGCATGAACTAGCGGCCGAAGAGCTTTTCATCGTGCCTGGCGTGTTGCGTGGCGTGGCCTCCTGTATAAATGCCGTAGAGTGGCGTGGAGGGGTGTGGCGGTGGGCAGGTCATGTTGCGTCGTGTCATAACGCTGCGTGGCGTGGCACAGCGTGGTGGCATTTGTTGTAGCGGGGAATAACATGGCGTAGCGTAACTTGGAGTGTAGTGGAGGCTTATGTAAAATGATGTGGATTTGCTTCGGCGTGTTGTGGCTTTGTCCTTCGTATCGTCAGGGAGAATGGTGTGGCGTGGAGAGTTTAGTTTCTCGAGTTTGGCTTGGGCTAGGTTGGCATGGTATAGCATAGCTTGGGGTTGTGTTGCGTGTCGTGGTGTGTCGTGGCGTGGCGTTGCGTGGTGTGGCGTGGGGGAATGGACTGCAGGGCGTGGCTTCGGATTTTCTGAGGTTGAGTGGCGGGGCGTTGCGTGGTTGGCGTGTAGGGTTAGTGTCCCGAACGTCGTGCACCAGCTGGCGGGGTGGCCAATGAAGAGCAGCATTCACCGCCTCACCCCGCGGAGGAATGCGGCTCCACGCGGGTCATGCTGGTGCAGCGGCAGCGTGACCCGCCGAGCTCACTCAAAAACCAGCTGCTGGACCCGCGCCGCCGCCACCCGACGGCCAGAAGCAGCGGGGATCCTGCACGCCGGCCAGCTCCATCTCGTCCCCTCTTCCCTGTCTTCACTCTGACAGTTCAGTCAGTTTCGTCGCTCTCCACTCCACTTCCACCCAGAGCACTCCTCTTACCCACACCTTACGTCATCCACCTAGACTGCTTAGTTCAACCAACCCTCACCCCCACGGTCCCCCCTCACTGCACACCAGCACGATCCTTTCCACTCCCTCTCCACCCCCCCACCTCCCATATTTTACCTCGTTTCTCTTCACCCAGACATTCCACCAATCATAGGTCTTACTTCTACCTGGACTACTCAGTCCATCACATCCACTCACCATTCCATCTAGCCATTCCGATTGTCCACTCCACCATCCTTTCCCTTCCCTCTCCACCCTTCTCTTGGTCACTTCAGCTGGTTCCTTTCCACTCCTTAGCCCAAGACACTTTGCCCACACTTATGCCTTTTTCGACACTGTCAAACGATGGCTTAGAGCAGTGGTTCCCAACTTTTTTTTCAGGCGACTCCAATCATTCACCTCTAGACATGACCGCGACCCCACTAGTTTAGTTGTATATGTGTTATTATAATATTATAACTCCATGTTTGATATTTTGAGGTCTTGGCGACCCCAGGAAAAATGCTTGGTGACCCCAATTGGGGTCGCGACCTCAGGGTTGGGAAAGGGGGCTTAGAGTAATGTCAAGTTGACACCGCTCTAACCTATCCTTTTCCACTACATCCACTCAGACTGCCCAACTCAACTCCGCCACTATTCCACATAACTAGACTGCCGACTTCACCCAACTAATCTCTACTGCATCACCATCCTGCCCACGCCAATTCAGTACACTTTGTTCTCTATCCTCTCCACCAGTCTGTCTCTCAGTCCAGGCTGCCCAGCTCCACTCCCACCTCTCCACCTCACATCAACCCTACCCTCGCCCACCCCATCACTTTCTGTTCCTTTCCACACCATCTCAACCACTCTTCACTCGATCCTTGTTTCTACCACAGCCTGCTCTCGCCCACTCCACCCCTATCCTCCACGCCTGGCCTATCCACACACCATCTTCACTTTACCCCCACTTACCCAACTCTGATTCTTTTCACTTCATCTCTAGCTGGGAAGCAACCACTCCACTCGGCACCCGCCCACAACAAAACGCCCCGCCCAACATCACATCACCATCATGCTGCCCCCACCCACCACGCCACGCCTCTTTCTATCCCACATCACTGCCTCCCCCCCTTCTCCCTTTCCGACCATGGTTTACCTTCACACGGACCCTCCAAGTTGGTACCCCCTCAACCCCCATCAACCCTTCCCGAGAACTGTTTTCGTCTGGTGGGATGAGTTTATTTTACAGATATACTTGACATTTTCAGAATCATCCCCGTCAGGCGGGACATTTTTACGTCCGATATTTAATAGCTAAGAGGGATATCTTGAGGCTTCTTCCAAAACGGACGAGGCGCAGGTGGAGGTGACCTAGCATGAAGGACAGAAATTAACAGAAAAATTGTACAACGTTTGGCGAAGAGCAAAGCCTCCCTGTGCGGGGACTTCCGTGTCTGACGAAGGAGAGAGGCAGGGCAGGGCAGCGGGGCGGAAAGCTTGAGCAGAGAAAAAACTCACTCTTTTCACAAGGAGCACACGAAGCCATCTGTTTCGCCTATGTCCGTAGCAATGGTAGGCACGGGAGGGTGTCTGAACTTCCTTCTCTAGTTGGCAGACCTCTGGCCGGGAAACGGAAGGGGATAGGTTTTAAATTATATAGATGAGCTAGGTTCTTCCATATACACATGCATGCGAGGGACAAAGAATAGAGAAAGAAAAAATAGTGAGACATTACTCCGGAAGCAAGCACGAGTTTCCTGTCCGCTTCCTTTTCATTAAATGATCGACGCGGCCACTCAAGATGTGTTCACCTGTCCAGTCACGCGGATCACCTGGAGAGCCTCGGGAACAAGCGGGGAGAGTAGGCAGAAGCGCTTTGCAAGTGGATGTTACATTATAAAGCTGAGAATGAGACAGACAGACAGAATAGTGGAAAAACAAGTAGAGAAAAAGAAACTGATATTCTTAACATGATATTAACACGAAGAGACGCAAGTCATTCCTGGGTGCAGCAGGTGACTGGTTGGTGCACCTGAGAGGTAGTCGAGAACTTGACGGCCGCCAGCAACCCCTCCTCCTGAAGCATCAAAATCAGCAGCAGCAGAGGCAAGTGGTAGCAGATTGGCGTGGCGTAAGCATATTTAATTTTCCTCCTCCTGCCAAAAATTTATAGTGACAGCTTAATGGGAAACCCTCCTGAAAATTACTGTGAAAATAAAGGCAAAAATTTTCTTCGCGTGCGCACCGGTGTCGTCGTGACCAACTGGATGGGAACCGAGAGCGACTGATCATTGAAGGGTGGGCGTGTGAAAGGAGTGACTGTTGAGGCTGGAAGGGGAAGGGGGGGTCAAGACTGGCTGATTAGTGAAGTGTTAGCAAAGGAAGGGGACATGACTGTGCTAGGATGCCTGATTGAAAATAGCTGTCTAATGTAGGGTGAGGAAAAATAGGGGATCGTGCACTGCTGAGCGTCAAGACTAGCTGATTAGCAAGGAGTTAGCAAAGGAAAGGGGATACTACTGTGCTGGGATGCCGGACTGAAAATAGCTGTATAATGCAGGGTGAGGAAAAATAGGGGATCACTGCTAAGCTAGAATGGGCGTACTGATAATGGCGGACCAGTGAGGGGCGGCCAAAAACAAACGCTGGTTGCTGAGCTAGTGTAGGTTGCCGAGAATGGCTGACCAGTTAAGTGTTGGGGAGTTAAGGAGTGATTGCTGAGCTAGGATGTGGGCCAGAAAAGGCTGACCACCATGGGGGGAGGGAGGGAGGGTGCGCTGAGGTTGATCAACTAAGCCACTGAGGAAGGATTCCTTTGGATCCTTTTAAGAAAACACAACCAGATAAAACCATCAGCTCAATCTTCCTGCTTCCAAGAAATAATAAACGTTTCCTTTAACATATATTGATTATAGGTACACAAGCAATTCTAATATTTTTCTGGGTCAATAAGGAAGAAAAATCAACTTGGCCAAAATAGTGAAAACGGAAAAAAATATGACCTTCAATGCGGTAATCGCGGATAACTCAAGGTGTTTAATTTTATTAAATTCAGAACGCTTCATTGGTTAATCTCCCTCTTAATACGATATTATTTTTCAATTGCTCAAGTTATTATGAGAAAGACTTTTCCTTCATCACTCCCAGCTCACCGCTGTCCCCCTCAACTTCAGAGGGAGCTGAGCTGCTGAGCCGAGGAAACGGCGGCATACTGGAGATTAGGAGTGAGGTGAAAGTCAGCTGAGTGGCCAGGAATGCGGGAAAGAAAGTTCTGAACGGCGGGTGGCGGAAAGAGAAGATAAGGAAAGATCGGCACACAAAGAAAACTCGACTAAAAATTCAAAAAGAAGAATACCCTTGATATTGTTTAGACCTTATAAGTAACTGTGTACTGAAATATAAAGTTCAGCAAGCAAGCAATAAAACAACAGTAAAACATCGAGAAACAAACAAACAAATAAACAAAAACAATCAGCAACAGGATTCGAGTGAACTGCACCTCCTCGACTAACCTGGCATTTGCAAGTTTTTTTCCTTCAGCTTCGAGCCATTTCATTCAATATAACGAATTAATACTCTGACCAAGGAACACGCAAGTATACATTACCAACGCCCTTTAGATAATATTAATGTAGGAGGGGAGGAGGAACAAGCTGGATCAACGGGAGGAGAGGAGAAAAGACCACTGAGTGTTAGAAAATAGAGAAGAGGTAAAAAGAATAAAGGAGATGTATATGGAGCAGAGGGACTTGTGTAGACAGTCAACGCAGGTGAAAAGAGTGGAAGCAAATGGAAAAAAATAAAGCAAGAATGAAAAGCAATATTGTTGAATTTTTCTTTTGAATCTTTATGAACAAATTTCCCTAAGGATCAGAATAAAAAAATAAAAAAAACCGTATACGGACATGGAAACACCGTATAAACACTCAACAGATCTAGGTTGAAATATGATGTATATAAGCAAGGAAAGGAGAGAGAGACAAAAGTAGAAAAGTGACACCGAGAGGAAAAAAGTCTACGGTCACTACTCCCAGCACAGGCATGCGACGGGAAGTGTTTACGCCTAAGGGGGGTTGCCGTTTGTCCTTGGACTAGAAATCAGCCAGTCAGTGTGATATGTCGAGGCTTTGGGACGTGTGATTCAGTGAGGTCGTGTTTAGGAAAGCTCGGGTGGGGAGACAGAAAAATAAAAAGATAGACGGATAGATAGATACTAGGAAGCTGGGTAGATGGATAGATTCCTACTTTTACTACTTACCTACCTAATTAACTACTTACCTACTTACCTTCCATCTTAACAACCTACTTAACTACCTACTAAACCTTCCTTCTTCTGACTTACCAGCCAACCAGACATCTTACGCGCCCCCTTTTCTCCATCCCTCCTTCCTTTCCTTCTGTCTAGCCACTCCCGCGTGTTTTCCCTCCTCTCTCTCCCTTTATATTCTCCCTCCTTTCTCTCCTGTGAACTGTAGGTAGTACCTGTTCCGTGTCCAATGTATAATAAGTGTAATCTCCACGTCGGCACTAATCATAAACACACACACACACACACACACACACACACACACACACACACACAGAGAGAGAGAGAGAGAGAGAGAGAGAGAGAGAGAGAGAGAGAGAGAGAGAGAGAGAGAGAGAGAGAGAGAGGCATACTGTATGAAACAGTTTAGGCTGTAAGTCTGTTCAGGACACTTGGAAATGTTCATATACATTGAAAGTGTTCTTTACAACAACGGCGGGTCTCGTCAAGAAGTCTTACTGCGGACTGGCTTCGACTATCGACGCGTTCACTATGATTATATGGCTTCGTTGAGACCCCTACCTTCACCACTCTCTGCTTATGACAGAGCTGTTTTTAGATATTTAACCTCCTCCAACTCCAGCGTCTCCCCACAGAAGACCATGTCATAAACATGATGATAATAATTGTTTCACCTCTTCTATATGTAGTCTATCATTATTTTTATAGATCGCAAGATACTTCTCTATGATAATTTTTATAGTAAATATCCTCTCATCCCCTTCCTGTTCATTAAGCATATAGGAACCAATTAATAACTTTGTCAAAGGTTAAATGACAAGAAAACTACAATTATTTACACTGCTCATAGTTGCAATGCTCCACCTCCTTTGGTTTCATATCTTTGCCCATAGAAAGGAAAGCTGGGTTTCATGATAATGCTGGTAAATATCAGGTATGTTAAGGATACGAAATATAAGCTTAAACTCACCAAAACCTATCAGACATGGTGTTCGGGGAAGGGCCATCTCAATTTCAGGCCTAGATGCAGTTGGCTGAAAATGTATATATATATATATAGATATATATATATATATATATATATATATATATATATATATATATATATATATATATATATATATATATATATATATATATATATATATATATATATATATATATATAAACCTTCAAACTCAGAGAACATATAATAAATCACCCATGCAAAAAACAATACAAACAAATAGCACAGTCCCATCACCAATCCTTCCCCTATCCACCAGTCCCATCACCTACCTTTCCACTATCAACCAGTTCCATCACCAACCCTTCCCCTATCCATTAGTCCCATCACCAACCCTTCCCCTATCCATTAGTCCCATCACCAACCCTTCCCCTATCCAGCAGTCCCATCACCAACCCTTCCCCTATCCATTAGTCTCATCACCAACCCTTCCCCTATCCACCAGTCCCAACACCAACCCTTCCCCTATCTACCAGTCCCATCACTAACCCTTCCCCTATCCACTAGTCCCATCACCAACCCTTCCCCTGTCCACTAGTCCCATCACCAATCCTTCCCCTATCCACTAGTCCCATCACCAACCGTTCACCTATTCACCAATCCCATCACCAACCCTTCCCCTATCCACCAGTCCCATCACCTACCCTTCCCCTATCCACCAGTCCCATCACCTACCCTTCCCCTATCCAGCAGTCCCATCACCTACCCTTCTCCTATCCACCAGTCCCATCACCTACCCTTCCCCTATCCATCAGTCACATAACCAACCCTTCCCCTATCCACTACTCCCATCACCAACACTTCCCCTATCCACCAGTCCCATCACCAACCCTTCCCCTATCCACTAGTCCCACCACCTACCCTTCCCCTATCCACCAGTCCCATCAAGAACTCTTCCCCTATCCACCAGTCCCATCACTAAACCTTCCCCAGTCCACCAGTCCCATCACCAACCCTTCCCCTATCCACCAGTCCCATCACTAACCCTTCCCCTATCCACTAGTCCCATCACCAGCCCTTCCCCTATCCACTAGTCCCATCACCAGCCCTTCCCCTATCCACCAGTCCCACCACCTGCACTTCCTTTATCCACCAGTCCACTCACCAACCCTTCCCCTATCCATCAGTCCCATGACCTACCCTTCCCCTATTCACCAGTCCCATCACCAACCCTTCCTCTATCCACTAGTCCCATCACGTACCCTTCCCCTATCCACCAGTCAGATCACCTACCCTTCCCCTATCCACCAGTCCCATTACCAACCCTTCCCCTATCCACCAGTCCAATCACCAACCCTTCCCCTATCCACCAGTCCCATCACCTACCCTTCCCCTACCTACCAGTCCCATCACCAACCCTTCCCCTACCCACTAGTCCCATCACCAACCCTTCCCCTATCCACCAGTCCCATCACCAACCCTTTCCCTATCCACCAGTCCCATGACCAACCCTTCCCCTATCCACTAGCTCCATCACCAACTCTTCCCCTATCCACTAGTCCCATCACCAACACATCTCGTATCCACAAGTCCCATCACCAACCCTTCCCCTATCCACCAGTCCCATCACCTACTCTTCCCCTATCCACCAGTCCCATCACCTACCCTTCCCCTATCCACCAGTCCCATCACCTACCCTTCCCCTATCCACCAGTCCCATCACCTACCCTTACTCTATCCACTAGTCCCATCATCAACCCTTCCCCTATCCACCAGTCCCATCATCAGCCTTTCCCCTATCCACCAGTCCCATCACCTACCGTTCCCCTATCCACTAGTCCCATCACCAACCCCTCCCTTATCCACCAGTCCCATCACAAACCCTTCCCCTATCCACCAGTCCCATCACCAACCCTTCCCCAGTTCACCAGTCCCATCACCAACCCTTCCCCTATCCACCAGTTGGTAATGGGACTGGTGGATTGGGGAAGGATTGGTAATGGGACTGGTGGATAGGGGAAGGGTTGGTAATGGGACTGGTGGATAAGGGAGGGGTTGGTAATGGGACTGGTGAATAGTGGAAGGGTTGGTAATGGGACTGGTGGAGAGGGGAAGGATTGGTAATGGGACTGGTGGAGAGGGGAAGAGTTGGTAATGAGACTGGTGGATAGGAGAAGGATTAGTAATGGGACTGGAGGATAGGAAAAGGGTTGGTAATGGGACTGGTGGATAAGGGAAGGATTAGTAATGGGACTGGTGGATAGGGGAAGGGTTGGTAATGGGACTGGTGGACAGGGGAAGGGTTGGTAATGGGAATGGTGAATAGGGGAGAGATTGGTAATGGGACTGGTGGATAGGGGAAGGGTTGGTAATGGGATTGGTGGAGAGGGGAAGGATAAATAATGGGACTGGTGGATAGGGGAAGGGTTGGTAATGGGACTGGTGGAGAGGGGAAGGATTGGTAATGGGACTGATGGATAGGGGAAGGATTGGTAATGGGACTGGTGGATAGGGGAAGGGTTGGTAATGAGACTGGTGGATAGGGGAAGGATTGGCAATGGGACTGGTGGATTGGAAAAGGGTTGGTAATGGGACTGGTTGATAGGGGAAGGATTGGTAATGGGACTAGTGGATAGGGGAAGGGTTGGTAATGAGACTGGTGGATAGGTAGGTAAATGTATATGATAAATGCGCATTTACATGAAAAAGCGATACCTGGGAAGTTTTGAGTATCGATGCCAGGTGTCACAATAAGCAATATGCATGCCTAATAACATTAAAAAAAAAAAAAAAACACTTAAAACTTATTTTCAAGGCTATTGGTGCATCAACAACGAATAAGTAGTACGTTCCAAGTATTTCATGAAGCATTACATCGAAGACAACCGCTTAGCAACGAAGAAAAAATTGCAACATTTTACAGTCACCATTTATTTCGAATTACAGTATTTTAGCTGTATTTCATTCCATCATGATAAGATACTATTTCGGTACTATGAAGGGTATTCGTGTCTCAGCACACAGTCAATATTGCATTCCAAATGTTAACAAAGCCTCAGTCAAGAAAATCAAGGCATCGCATGCAAAATGCATGTCACATATAACAATCGGATCTGTATTCTCGGTTACAGTTATTTCCTGTTGGTGTTTACGGGAAAAGTCCTGTAAAAACAACAGATTTTTTTTACAGTGCGTTATATGCCCCAATTGACTGACTGATCGATTGACAGTGACCAGCAAACGAATTTGTAGGTAGGCGTGCTAACAACTTCATCATGTAGGTGCATACTGGGTACATAGAATAAGGTAAAATACAATGAATACATTCAAACTCGCACATACCTTTCGCTGACCCGTGGTAATGACTGGTGGTGGTTGTGGAGGTGGTGTTGATGGCGGTGGCAGTGACAGGGGGAGGGGAAGGAGGAGGATGTGTGAGAGGGGAAGAAGGGGGTGGGTGGGAGTAGGTGCTTTCCTCCTCAACCCCATCCCTCATTCCCTCCATCATTCCTTTCCTCGACCCATACACACATACGAACTCCACTTTTTTCCATCACCTATTCAACACTTTCTTACTTTTATTTTAATTTAACTCATTTCTCACACTTCTATATATTTTTTTCTTCTTTATATTTAGCCTTATATACTTATTAATTGGCTTTTCTTTCTTCATTTTCCTTTCTTTACATTACTTACATATACTTTTCTATTTAATCTATGACGTCCACTTTCACTTCACTAGATCGCTTTCTTTTTCCTCACAGCTTAACTACTTTCATATTCTAACTTTCCTGTTGTTATTTTCTTCTCTTTACCCTTCACCTTTCTTGCGATAAATACGTACATGACTCATTCCTTCCCTTCACTTCATAACTCTCTTTCTTTGGTTACTTTCTTACATCTTTTTTTTGCTCACTTCCTAAAACTGTTCACTTTCTTATACGATTATTTACTTTTACAATTTTTCGTTTTTTTTTTTTCTAACACTCTTCTTCCTTTTCTGAAGCCATTATAGTTAATTTTTGTAACTTCTCTTCATAGCATTTTTCTTAAACTTTTCTTCTTAACACTTTCTTAGCAAGCCAATTTTCATTTTTTTTTCTTACTGAGCTTACTCGGAGTATCCCTCTTTTGCACTTTTATCCTTCATTTTCTGACACTGAACACTTTTTTTTTGTTTTATTTGTTTTCTAATTTCCTTGTTTCTCATTTTTCTCCACCTTATGTCCCAGTGATTTATCTCCTTTCTTAACTTCTCATTAGCCTACCTTTCTTTTAAGATAAAAAAAATCTTCACTCATCACTCATTTCCTTGCAATCACTTTTTCGCTTTAATATCGCTTCACTTTATTTCTAGTTTCACTTATTTTTTACACAAACATTTATTTTCTTGTATTCCTCAGCATTCTTCATTTTTTTACTAATTTCTCAGCAATGTTTTTCCTCTTTGATTAGCTTTCTGTACATATTTAGTTTCCCTTCAAATTTTCTTGTATTTCCTGAGTCTTTTCCTCTTAGTCAACCACAAACACACAAAGTCAATTTCAAAACACAATACCTGGTGGAGAAAGGGTGGGGATTAATATAAAAATATATTTAAAATCAAATAAACATAAATAAGTACAATATATATGAAATTATAAAGTGATGAATCTAATTTACAAAGAGGGAAAATAGTATAACTTAACTAAGAAAACAACAACAACAACAACAAAGAAAAAGTGGCAAATTTACAGGCTATGCATAATATATAATGATGTTAATGATGAGAACAATGATAGGAATGGAAATGATAATGATAGTTATGCGATGATGACGACAGATATTGATGACGATACCCATAACCTAACACCCAGACCTAGCCTATGTATGTATGAATATATGAATGTATGTGTATATATATGTATGAATGTATATGTATGGATAGATGAATTTACATCTATGTTTGTTTACAGCTGTGTGCAAAACTATCACCTCGCAGTCAGTAAAAACGGCAAATGTAATTGTGATCGCTAAGTAGGCTATGGGAAAAAAGTGCTGAATCATTTTCCTGCTTTAGTCTGTACAAGATGTGATGGTGGTGGTTATGGCGAAACAAGCTGGTAGGAGGAGGAGGAGAAGGAGGTAGCTGTGTATAGAGTAGTAGTCATATTGATGATTATGGATATGGACACAATAATAAAAGCTAAACAAATAGCAAACAATAACACGAACAATATATAATTACGAAACGAGCACGCACACTAGCCCCCACCGCCCTCACACACACACACACACACCCACACACACATACACACACACTTATCTAGATACTATGCATTAAAGTTCTTGAAATTGTAAGCCAAGAAAACAATGACAAAACGAATAACAATGATAACGACCATTCCTCTCTTCACGGCTACCTACCCTCCCTCTCTCCTTACCCTAACAACAACTCCCTCTCTCTTCCCTTCCCTCTCGCCTTTTCCTATATATATTTCATCTTCGCTTCTCTCTTCCTTCCTCAATTACCTGGAAAATGTCCCCTGCCAGCCCCTACCGCCTGCACAGAGGAAAAAAAAAAAATGACGAGACACCGGCGCCTACCTCTCACCCTCATTCCCCGCGTGGTTCTGCGCTTTTCAGCCAATTCCCGGATGTACTATGTCACAGCGCGTTCGATTTGGCATTAATTTTCTGGTAGGATTTGTCATTATTGACAAATTTATGCCTTATAGCGATTTTTTTTATTGGTAATCTTGTTCTCTTCTTTAGTCATATTTATTGATAAGTTTACGATTTTCGTATTGTTTGTGTATTGTTTTCTTGTCTGGTCAAGTTATATTAGACACTTTTACACTTCTTTTTATACTTTTTATACTCAGTGATCGTTACACGATAATACATAAGATATAAGAATTATCAAATAAAAAAAAACTAACGTAAGAAGCATAAAAGTGTATCATAACACCACCAAACAAGAAAAATACAAAAACAATACAAATAACCATAACCGTGACAATAAACATGACAAAATAAGAGAACAAAATTAACAAAACAAAAAATCTAACGCTAGAAGGCAGGAATTTGTCAATAATAACAAATCTTACCCCAAAATTAATACCGAATCGAACGTGGTGTGACGTAGTACATCCCCAGGACCGCGGTAAAGCGGAGAACCACGTGAGGAAGTAGAGGGGGTAGTCGGTGGGGGTACGTCTTACGTCATTTTTATCATTTTTCCGGTGTGTAGACGGTAGAGGCTGGGAGGGGAGGCTGGGGACTGGGTAGATACATATTCCAGGCGGTTGAGGAAGGATAAGAGTCGGAGGAAACGAGAAGCGTGAATGAAACAGAGAAAGGAAGGATAGAGAGTAATGGAGGGAGGAAAGGGGAGAGGGTGGGAGGGTGAACTTGAAGAGGGGCATGGTTGTTAGCGTTGTTATTTGTTTTGTGATTGTTTCCTTCGATTACGATTTCAAGAACTTTCATGCATAATTTTATTTAGGTCGTGTGTGTGTGTGTGTGTGTGTGTGTGTGTGTGTGTGTGTATTTGAGAGAGAGAGAGAGAGAGAGAGAGAGAGAGAGAGAGAGAGAGAGAGAGAGAGAGAGAGAGAGAGAGAGAGAGAGAGAGAGAGAGAGAGAGAGAGAGAGAGAGGTTAGTGTGTGTGCTCGTTTACTTATTTAATTTTGTTTGAATGATTGTTAAGGTTAAATTAATGTGTCTATTTCCATTGAAAATTTTGTTATCCTTGTTTTCATATGTCTATCCTCATTCATTATCATTAGAAAGGCTACATTTTGCACAGATACCTCCGGGGCGGGGGGGAGAGAGATAGAGGGCGGGGTGGGGTGGGGGGTGGGGGAGTGTAGGAGGGACGGAAAGGGAGGGATGGGAGTAGGGGAAGTCAAGGGTGGAGGTAGTTGGTGGACTGGATACACGTCACAAATACGTCACGCCTCACCTGTTCGAATGTGTAAGTGGCTCACGCAAGTTTTGCCATCACAGGTAAGAGTAAACGCCATAATTAACCGCATCTGGCATTGCACAATAGCTTCAA
Source organism: Eriocheir sinensis (assembly GCF_024679095.1). Taxonomy (NCBI): domain Eukaryota; kingdom Metazoa; phylum Arthropoda; class Malacostraca; order Decapoda; family Varunidae; genus Eriocheir; species Eriocheir sinensis. Next base: position 10,493,198 of record NC_066525.1, read on the forward strand.
AAATTAGCGGAGTGTGTGAAACAATCTGTGCCAATGCCCCATGCTGATCCGAGTCTTCGTTTGAAACATATTTGCGAAAAACGGTATGTCATAGGGTCTGATATGGATAGTAAGTGCTTTCTCCCTTCTTCAACCTCTCCTGCTGCCTCTGAGTGTGTTTTTGTGGTTATGTGGCCACCTTCCCATCTATTCGAAGTGCTGGGAGGTGCTGGCTGGGCTGCTGGGGTGTAGGTGCTGTGTAGGGTGTGTGAAGGTGACGTGAAAGTAAATCATCTCTATAAACATCATCTAAACGGCTCATGTATCTCGGGAGTGAATAGGCTAATATGTATTTATTTTAGTCTGTGCATGCATACATTTATATATCTATCTATCCATTCATCCATCCATACATGCACAGACACATATTTACCCATCCATCCATCCACCCATATATATAAATCCATCCATTCATGCACATTCATACATACATAAATACACATTAATTCATATATTTATACATAGCCTAGGCAGGGTCTTAGGTTACGAGTAGCATCAATATCATAATCGTCATCATCTCATCACCATCATTATCATTACCATCTTCATCATTATCATCCATAGCCTCTTAATTAGCTACTTTATATTATTAGGAGGCTTTTTTTCTTTCCTTCTTTATTTTCATTTTACTTCAGGGATACTATTTTTCTTCCTTGTAAATTTGATTCATCACTTTATAATTACATGTATACTTTTTCTTAGAAGTTGATTTGATACTTTTTTGGATAGTTCTTAGTTGTATATTAATCCTCACCCTTTCTCCACCAGGTATTGTGCTTTGAGATTGACCTTGTGCGTTTGTGATTTGTGATTGACTAAGGAAAAATTAAAATACAAGAAAATTTGAAGGAAAACTATATACTCAAAAAGAAAGCTGACCAAAGATGAGAAAAAATGCTGAGAATTGGGTAAAATACTGAAGAATATCGAAGAATAGAGGAAAATAAGTGTTTGGGTGAAGAATAAGTGAGAATAGAAATAAAGTGTAGCAATATTAAAGTGAAAATAGTGATTGTAGGGAAATGTGAGTGAAGATTTTGTTTACGTATGAGAAGTAAGGCAATGAGAAGTTAAGGAAAAGAAAAAAATCAATTAGCGAAAAATGGTGGATAAAAATAAAAGAAAAAAGCGAAAGGAGAAAATATAGAAAAAAAGAAAATTAGAGATAGTGTTCAGTGTCAGAAAGTGAAGATGACAGTGTGTAAAAGCGATAAATTGTGTAAGTAAAGAAAGGAAGAAAAAAAACAGGAGTGGAAAGAAAGTGTCAAAAAGAAAAGTTCAAGAAAAATTAGTTAATATATAAAAAGTTAAGTATATATAAAAGTTTAAAAAATGTAGAAAAAATGTTAAGAACTAAGCCGAATTAAAGGAAGAGTAGGAAAGTGTTGAAAAGATAGTGGAAAAAAAAAATAAAGGGCGTATTTGTGAATGGGTAGAGGAAGGGAGTGATGGGGGGAATGAGGGATGTTGTTGACGAGGAAAGTGCTTACTCCCCCCCACCCTACCCCCATTCTACCCCTCACTTTATCCTCCTCCCTCTTCCCCCGTCACCACCACCGCCACCACCACCACCAGTCATCACCTCGGGTCAGCGAAAGGTATGTGCGAGTTTATATATTTTGTTCATTGTATTTTACCATATGCTGTGTACACACTTGCACCTGCATGATACAGTGGTTAGCACGTCTAGCTACGAATGTGTCATAGCTTTGTTGAGATTGGTAAAAGTGTGAACAGTCGCGATGGGTGTCTGCGTGAGTTCAGGCAATGTTTCTTACTGACCATTATTGTAGAAAGCCGCGCAAGGAACAAAGAAAATAAGCTTTGAAACGTTATTTTGTTTCGACAGCTCCACCCCCCCAACACACACACACATTCTCTGTTTATCTATCTATATCAGTCTGTCTATCTATCATCTATTCATCTATCTATCCATCTATCTTTGTATCTATCTATCTAACTATCTATGTATATCTATCTACCTATACGTCTATCTCGTAAACTAAGAGCAGGAGAAACAGGTACATGAAGAAAGTAAAACTCATAGCCTGCTTGCTGAGTGAAAGGATGAAATGTGGAGATGAAATTGCAGAAAAGGAGGAGGAGGAGGAGAAGGAGGAGGAGGAGGAGGAGGAGGAGGAGAAGGAGACAGGTGCAGCGCTTTACAACACGAGTTAATTATACACCTGGTGGCGGGGAGCTTATTTCAGTCTCAGTGTGATCCACCTCGGCGCACCTGGCGGCCACCTACATGGACACAGGGTAGAGCGGGTGGAGGAGACACGCTACTTCCTTAATGGCAACAACAATAATAATAATAAAAAAAAATCTTATCTTTTCACTTATTCGCTTGACTCCATTAGGTTTTGATTTTACTTTCTTCGGTTTATTGTTTGTAGTACATATTGTCTGTTATTTAGATGAGGATAAAAGAGAGGAAAGAGAACAGGAGTTAGATTTGAAATGGAGGAAGGAGGGACTGCAATAGGGGGATATATATGTATTGGAAAAATGTGTGTGCAAAGACTAACGAGTGTAAAGGGAAAAAAGACAGTTTGAGTCTTGCGAATGAATGAATGTGACGAAAACAGATGGTTAGGAAATGATGAAGCTGTAAAAGGGTAGAAAAAGGGCATTGGGAGTTAAACAGAAAAAGAAGGAGATAAAGAAAGTGCTCAGAAAAAAATGTTTGGAGAAGGAAATAAAGGAAAGGAGTTTGGGGGACATACAGGGAAAGAGATTAACTAACAAGGGATTAAAAACGAAGGAAGGACAGATGACTGGGAAAGAAAGCCAGATAGGAGAGAAATAAAAATGGAGGGAAGAGAGAGGGGATAAAGTAGATTGGAAAGGGAGGCAAGAAGGAAGAGAAGGAAGGAAAGGAAAGGAGAAAGAGGAAGAGGAAGTATTCATTGTAACGGTGTTCGTGTGACCTTCCTGCCGTTGACTAATTCCCCTTCGAGACTTGATTTGCAGATAACTTTAGCTAGCGTGAGTTGTTGAAATAGTTGTGGTAGTAAGAAAAAAAAGAAGAAAAAAAAAGATTAAGAAGTGTAAAGGGAGTTGAGGTGGAGGAGGAGGAGGAGGAGGAGGAGGGGGGAATGAAAAGGCAGGGAAGGAGAGGGAAGCGCGGGAGAGGAACCACGGCCGTGCAGGTTTTAAACAAGTGGTGATTCATTCAGTGATAGCGATATGGAACAAGCGGATATATATTTTGATAGTAGGTATTAGCGGCTGAGTGGGAGTTTACCGGCGCTTCATTTAGAGACCACAGGCTTATAATGATCAGGTGTTGTGCAGGTACTACTACTACCACTATTACTACTTCTGCAAGGGACTAAACAAGGTAGAGCAGGGGGGCGTCGGCGAAGTGGGAGGGTTTGAAAATAGAGAGTACAAAGTGGATGGCGAAGAGAGGGCGGGGAAGAAAGGTTGTATATGTGTTTGGTGGCGTGGGGAAGTAAGGCGAAGGGTGGAGTAGATGTTGCTGTGCTATCAAAGAATCTAGTGGTATCGTCGCTATCATCCTCTGCATCACTATCATCTTCCTCATCACCATAATCATCAGCGACTCGTAGATTTTCTTTCACCATGCACCTTATCATAGCCCCTTACCGGGTATGCCATTGTAATCCATTGGTTTATGGACTGAATTATTAACGGCTCCTTTAAATTATCTTATGCTTTTGTTTGCGAGAAGAGGTGAGGAGGCAGAAAAGAGTATGAGAAGAGGCTATGCAGCATATACCAGAAAAAAAGATGAAAAAGAGAGGAAAAATATGAGATGGGAGGTGACTAGCGTGTTAGAGTGAGAAAGACGATTAAAAAGAAAAATACCCTTTGCTAGAACTGAAGAGGAGAAGGAAAGGAGATTGAAAAAATTAAAATGACAGATGACTACGAGGGAGGAAAGAGAGGAGTAACACTGAAGGCAATGCGCACTTCAACATAAGTGAAGAGATAAAAAAAAAAAAAAAAACGAGGATCAGGAGAAGGAATTGGAGATGTGTAGCAGGGAGGAGGAGAGAGTCTCATGCTCCTAATCTTGTTATCTCAATGTTTATCTTAAAACTTCGCCACCATACTCTTGCTGTTTTTTGTTCTTTCTAACCCAGCGGCAGTAAGTGTGTGCGTGTGTATCGGACGGATCGCTCATAAAGACTCTTATCGGTTTATCTGGACCTCGCATCGGTAGCTTGAGGGGCAGTTCTTTAACACGAGGTATGAAGACGAAAATAAAAATGGCTGGAAATTCGAGTCATGTCAAGGCTGGGCAGACGGATGGGAGAGCTTTATGGGCCGGCGCGGTGGTCATGCGGAGGTTCAGCAGGATAACACGAGGCTGATAGGAGCAAGCTGTCAGGTGTTTGGCTCTGCAAGGAATGTTGTGAGTGAAAAATGAAGGGAGCTATTTATGGAGCAACGCGGTGGTCATGCTGAAATAATACGTAGGATAATATAAAGAAAAAATAGTTATATGTTAGAAGGCATTTTGGTCTGCAAGTAATGTTTTTAGTGTCTTAAGTCTCTGAAAGGTGACACTAACTGGGATGTTTTACAAGGGATTTATCGTTGGTGTCCGTCGTGTTTTGAGGGGGGGGGGGGGGGCACCACATTTTCTACACCCCGTATACTAAGCATTTACTACACGGCACATCTACAACTGTAACAGTTTTTGACCTCCGTCCTAGGGCTCAATGCATTCAGGCTAAAAATCGGGCCAACAGAGTACTGGGTTTCATCTCAAGGAGCGTAAGCAATAGGAGCGCTGAAGTCATCCTCAAACTTTACTTGGCACTAGTTAGACCTCATCTCGATTATGCAGCTCAGTTCTGGTCCCCCTACTATAGAATGGATATCAAGATGTTAGAATCTGTACAGAGGAGGATGATAAAGATGATTCAGGGGGTGAGAAACTTGCCTTATGAAGACAGGCTGAAGCATTTAAATCTGCACTCTCTAGAAAGGCGAAGGTTGCGACGAGACTTGATCGAAGTCTATACGGATGAAGGGCTTAAATAAAAGGGATGTCAATAAGATTTTGATTGTAAAAGAGCCAGGTAGGACGCGTGGCAATGGTTTTAAGTTAGACAAATTCAGATTCAACAAAGACATAGGCAAAAATTGGTTCACCAATAGAGTGGTGGACGAATGGAACAGGCTTGGGAGCCATGTTGTGGGTGCCAATACCATAGATACATTCAAGAAGAGGTTAGATAAAGCCATGGATGGTGAGGTAAGGTGGGGCTGAGTGTACAGGAGCTGCCTTGGAAAGGCCAACCGGCCTCTTGCAGACTCCGTATGTTCTTATGTTCACTGCAGGTATACACACCTCTACACGCACAAGTCTTTCACGTGCTTCCCCACATACGCGTACAGATACATTAGCAAATACCTGCGCATTATGTACACCCATATATACACACCTGCACTCACACGTACAGACATACATAGAAAATTTATTCATACATGTAAAACTACTGCTCACTTGTGACTTCAAATGCACACAGGTTATCCGTTTGTGATTTACGGACACGCATGGGTACTTACGGACACGCACATGTTCCCCCACGCACACACCTACATGCAAATACAGCGGCATACATACAGGGACATTAATAAACATTCTCACCTACCCAGCGAGCGCAAATCATCCTGGGAAGATAGAGGCTTTCGTCGACACACACACACACACACACACTCACACACACACACACACACACACACACACACACACACACACACACACACACACACACACACACACACACACACACACACACACACACACACACACACACACACACACACACACACACACACACACACACACATTTTTACACCATCATTATTTTCTTATTTTTCATTTCATTTTTACTTTTGTTTTCTTTCGGTTCAGCTTCGGACGCTCAGGTGCTGTGAGGACTTTAACTTAAATTATATTGTGTAATTTACCGCAATCACTTCTAATAACCCGCATTGACTCTTTGCTGCTCCTGTGATCTCCGCCCCTTGTCCAGCGGCTCGGAGCTTGTTGACAAAGTGTGAGATAAATTAACCCCCTCTGCGACTCACCCATTACTTAGCAAAGATTCCACTAACGCCACCACCACGGCGTCCACCTAACCCTCCGAGCGCCTCTATAATCAAAATATATTAAAGTGCAGATGCGTTCTTTAGTTTGTCTGTTTCTTTGTGTTTGTCTGTATTTGTTTTCTGTCTGGTTCTCTCTCTGTCTGTATCCTTCTGTCTGTGTGTCTATCTGTCTGGCTGTTTCGAGTGTTTTTTGTTTTTGTTTATCTGTATGTGTGTTTGTCTGTCTGTCTGCATGTATCCGTTTTTCTTTTTGTATCTCTCTCTCTCTCTCTCTCTCTCTCTCTCTCTCTCTCTCTCTCTCTCTCTCTCTCTCTCTCTCTCTCTCTCTCTCTCTCTCTCTCTCTCTCTCTCTCTCTAATACCACCACCATCACCGGTCGTAGGATGGCGCTCCAGGTTGGTTTTTGGTTCAGTTCTTTCTTTTCCTTGCTTCCCCCATCTCCCGCCGGCCATCAGGCTCTTCAGGAGGAGATAATTGCTGGTATCATTACTTCATTCACGTAAATAAGGCACGACGTCGGGGTGTTGGTTGTCTGCCGTAGGAATGGAGGAGATCAAGACACCGGTAAATGCTGAAAGGCGTTGGTTTAAAATTGCATCCATTTCCCGGAGTTCTCTTATAACCTCGAGTGATCTGATATAGGTGGAGGGTGTAGGGGGTTAGACTGCAGTGGAGGAAAGGTGGAAGGGGTTTGGAGTTCAGTGGGTGATGAGTGGAAAGAGTGTGTTACTGAATGGTTTGATAAGAGTGCGTTTGATAGGTTGGAAGATGTTGCGGAAAGCACGAGAGGAAACGCTGAAGTGAAAAGTTGAAGAATGTGAAGATATATAATGGGTGAAGGATATTGATGATGGGGGGCTTAGGTCGAAGGAAAAGAGGAAGAAAATAAAACGGAACGGATTCAGCTGGTTGGGGGAGGGGGGAGTGGGAAGGGTAAAGAGGTCTAAGTGGGTTGGGGGAGGGAGACTGAAGGATGCTCATCAAAGCTTCATCGTGGAAAATTCAAGTGTTCAAATATATTTTTTTCCCGTAGCAAATGGACGGCTCGGTGGATTGAGTGGACCAGGAAGGGTGAGTGGGGGGGAGTGAAGACTTTTTGGGTGGTGGGTGGTGAGGGGGAGGGTCATCGTGTGTGCCCTGGAATGTTATATATATTTTCTTCAAAAGGACCGAGACAAAAAAAGGGATAAGATTATAGCTCGGCATCGATGGATAACTCTATTTGAGAAAATTTTGTACGGATCATCCTTCTTGTTACGGGCGGTTATTTATTTCTCTATAAACACACAGCGATGTCTTGTTCCCCGTCCAAGACAAGCCAGAGGTCGATTACAGAGACGTGCGAGGGTCTGGATGCCGTCCACCACCACCACCACCATAACCACCATCATCATCAGGTCTTCGTGGACTCGTTCTTCATCTCGTGGACTTCACTCGACGCAGCGCAACCCACCGCGATGTCAGGAAACGAGAGGTACCACTCAACCAGAGACACGACCATCGCCGCGGTCACAATGCGGGAGTCAGGAACACGGAATGGTCAGACACGTTTTCTTTTGTGCCAAGCAGCGGGAGCGGCAGAGGCAGCGGCGGCGTCTGGAGTGAAATCAGAACTCGCCAAAGCGTGCGACACTGTGGAACGCAACCCCAAACCGGTTTTCCACAGCGGCTAACTGACTCCTGAGGTTGCCCTGCGCCTTAAGTCATGCGCTGACGAATACTGGGAAGGCACGGCGTACACAGCACATTCTAAACCTTATTCATGGGGCGTAAGCTTCACACATACTCGTTGCCGCGAAGAATATTGGACGGGGAGTGATAACCGTGGGTGTGGCGGAGGCTGAGGCGGTCGGCGGGGTGAGGAACGCTGGGGTGGCCGTTCCTGAAGGGCCCGGACGAAGAGCACAGACATTTTTAGGGGCCCCTCCATCAGATAATTGTCTCAGTCACAAGGGCTTAGTTAGGGCCCGACGCAGCCAAGGTAAACTTTCCGCGTGTTAGTCAGCGGCCGGACACTAAGTTGTTCCTCTGGGCGAGATCATCAAGCATGACCCAGGGTGGCTGCACACACACACACACACAAACAAACACACACACACTGCAGGTCGGTATGAAGAATGTGAAAACGGTTCTGCCACCCTTGAATACAAACGCAAAGGGCCTTTATAAGCTGCACAACCGCTTCCAGCCCATTAATCGCTCCTCCGTAAGTGGAACAAAACAATTAGTCCGTCCTGGGGAATTTATGCTGAGACACACACACACACACACACACATACAGAGAGAGAGAGAGAGAGAGAGAGAGAGAGAGAGAGAGAGAGAGAGAGAGAGAGAGAGAGAGAGAGAGAGAGAGAGAGAGAGAGAGAGATTCCTGTTCTTGCGATCTTTGTTTTGTTGATATTTTTGTTGTAGCGCGTGTAGTGTTGATGCTGGTAATGGTGTTGGAGGTGGGCACGCTTGTTAGCACTTGTATGTTCCTCCTCCAGGTGGCATGTTTCCTTACGTGTTCCCGGCATTTTTTTCTGCTCGGTGATTTTTTCCTCCTGCTGGTGCTCATCTTCCTCCACCTCCTCCTACTCGCCTTCCTCCACCTCTTCATTCACCTCCTCCTTCTCTTTTTATTTCCTTTTCCCTTTTCCCTTTCATCTCACGAAATCAAAAATAAGAAGTACATAAAGAGAATTATTTAAGGAGCTGCTGACTGTGTGTCCTTCCAAAGTCCCGCCGCCACTTGTTATGTTAGCCCGCAAGTGTAGCGAGCAAGCACAGCCACCCTCTGCAATGATGGGGGAAAAGGAGGTTCAAAAAGTAGACCTGGCACTTATTACATTGCTTGGGAGATGATGATAATACAGTCATTACATGCCCCACCGTACGCCCCGCTCCCCATGCTCCCCACCCCTCACCTCCAACGCCGTCTCTCATAAGAAGAAGAGAAAAAAAGAAAAGCTAAATGCCATGTTATTCCGTGTGTAATTTGATATTGTATATTACTTGGAGCCCAACTTAACCTCCCCCCCCCCGTCTGTGCAGTGGTTAGCTGGTACTCCTGCAGCTCTAGAACAATATTTTTCTGTCTTTTTGTATTACCTTTGTCATTCTCTCCGTTTTTGTGTCTTAAACTAGTGTACACCAAATGTTACGTTAGGGTATTATTAACACTACCGTCGTGTTTTTTTTTCCCTCTTTCCATTCTGTCTGTCTCATCATGACTCTCTCTCTCTCTCTCTCTCTCTCTCTCTCTCTCTCTCTCTCTCTCTCTCTCTCTCTCTCTCTCTCTCTCTCTCTCACTCTCTCTCTCTCTCTCTCTCTCTCTCTCTCTCTCTCCTTTTTTTTTCCACATAGAATCTTTTCTCTCTGTCTCTCTCTCTCTCTCTCTCTCTCTCTCTCTCTCTCTCTCTCTCTCTCTCTCTCTCTCTCTCTCTTCCTCCTCCTCCTCCTCCTCCTCCTCCTCCTCCTCCTCCTCCTCCTCCTCCTCCTCCTTCTCCTCCTAGAACTAGGATTAAAATCCACTCTTTCAAAATTTGCCGACGACACAAAGGTGGGTGGGAAGGCCCTCACGACAGCAGTCTGCGAAATTATCCAGAGAGATCTGAACCAGATCACTCAGTGGTCAGAAAAATGGCAGATGTCCTTCAACTCTGCTAAGTGTAAAGTAATGCATATCTGGTCCAGAAACAGCAACCACACATAGATACCACATGGATGGCGAACCACTACAGGTAGTGCAAGAGGAAAGAGACCTCGGGGTCACCATCAGCAGTGCCTTGAAACAAACAAAACACTGCAAGTCTGCCTGTAAGAAAGCCAATACTTTGCTCGGGTTCATAGCGAGGAACTCCGAATACAAGACGCCGGGAGTTATGTTATCCTTGTACATTTATAATTCGCTGGTAAGGCCTCACCTGGAATACGCCGTGCAGTTCTGGTCTCCAAATTACAGAAAAGACATTGGATTACTTGAGAAAGTACAGCGCCGCGCCACGAAGATGATACCATCACTGAGGACGAAACCTTACGAAGAGCGACTCGAGCGACTCAACCTCTTCACGTTGGAAAAGAGACGACTGCGGGGAGACATGATGCAAGTCTTTAAGTACCTGAACAATCTCAGCAATGTTGATCACTCCAAACTCTTCACGCTACAAACTAACCCGAGGACAAGGAACAATGGAAAAACAATTCAAGCAAAGCGATGCAATACCGACATCGGCAGGAGTTATTTCTCGAATAGAGTTGTTCGTCACTGGAACAGCCTTCCTGCAGAAGTGGTTAGCGCAGACAATCAACTCCTTCAAGAAACGCATTGATCGGCACTTTGCTGCATCGGGAGTGAACTGAATGTATCCAGGAGTAGGTAAACAAGTGCTTTAATCCTTCCCGCAAAGCACTGCTGTGGCTGACGGATTGATTAAATCACTGAAAGCAGGCAGCCTTGTAATGAGCCAACAGGCTTTCTGCTGCTTGCTCGTCCATGTTTCCATGTTTCATCCTCCTCCTCCTCCTCTATCCATTACCACCACCACCACCACCACCCCACCACCACCACCACCACCTTACCACCCGGTCCTTGCATGTCCTCTTCACCGCTGCACAAGTTGTCATTTTCAGACCTTTCCTCGGGTTAACAAAGGTAAGCACCATGATTAGGCGTGTTGCAACCCTTTCACAACAAGCTGCGTTCCGCCATACAATGTTGTCTGCCATTCCCGACACGCTCCCGCACTCCATTAGCTCTCAGGTCCCCCAAATTAGTGACCTGTTAATGCTTTGATTCGGTGATCATTATGTTGTCGATGTTCTGCAGGGTAATACGCCGTCACTCCCAGCCTAACTGCTCGTGGAATTGCAGGTTTTAAAGTCATGTTTTGTTTGCTAAGTACGTTTCTTTATCATCATGTTTGAATTGATGTTAGTAGCTACCTATCATATCGTTCGTGAATATATCTCTTTAACTAGACTTTGACAGTATTTTTAAAGTCTTCAGATGATTTGCCGCCTATCTTTCACTAGATTTTGACAGTATTTTTAAAGTCCTCCGAGGATTTGCTGTCTTGGTTTTTCTTATTGTCTTCCTGTTATTTGGTGCTGTGTGACATGTATTTTAGTGGCGGGGTGTGTTCAGACAAGACTGCACGTAGAGAAAACTATTGAGGTGAAGGAGTTGGGAAAAGGAGGAAAGAGAATGGGGGACGAAAGGTGGAAGGTGATGAAAGAATGGAGGGAAGCTGAACCGAAAGGATGGAAAAATAGGAAGGAATGAGTTATATGTATTAGAGAATAAAAAGGCAGGATCGCGTACACACACACACACACACACACACACACACACACACACACACACACACGAGAGAGAGAGAGAGAGAGAGAGAGAGAGAGAGAGTTGTTAGTTAGAGTGATGTCAAGGAAGAATAAAATAGAAGGGAAAAATAAATAAGTAAATCAGTAAAATATAATAATAGAAAAGTAGTTATTATTGAGTTTGTTCATAATGGGAAAGGAAAAAAAATATTAGCAGCGAAGTAGGATGAGAAATTTGTGAACGTAAGACGATGAGAAAGGATAACTACCAAAGAAGAATTAAATAGAAGGAGAATTAGACGGTAAATGAACTAGGAAGCGGAGGAGGAAAATAAGAAAAGATCGGAATACTCTCAACCATCAATAAAAAAAGTAGGTGGAAAATAAAGTAGGAGGTGGAGGAGAAGAACAAGAAAATAAAGCAATACTCTCAACCATCAATAAAAAAGTAGGAGTCGAAGGAAAATAAGAAGAATACAAGACACGAATACTCTCAGCCATCTGTCATAAGGTGAAAAAAAAATCCACGCCCTCCCTGTACTACTTTTCCCCGTCACGTTCACATGATCCCGAACTGAGCCCACGAGAGTAATAGATTTTCCTGCCGTGGGCGTGGAAGGCGTGACGGGGTGCGTGAGGCGGGGGGGGAGGGGGGGTTAGGTGGAGAGGGCGTGGCGTGGTGTAGAAAGCTTGTGTAGGCGCGAGTGAAGCGTGAGTGTGGCGGCAGCTGCGTAGAGTTTAAGAGAAGCGTGTAAATGGGTGGATAGGGAAGGTGGTTAGGTAATAGGGTTGATACAAGGGCTGGTGGGTAGAATAGGTAGGCGGAAATGATGGGTAGGAAGGTTTGGGTGGCTGATGGTGTGTGGATGGATGGAAAGGTTGGTGGGGTGGATAGGTGGGTGCAACTGGATAGAAGGGTTGATGGGGAGAGTTGATATACAGAGAAGGTGGTTAGAAGAATTATTGGTGAGCATGGATAGTGGAGAAACTGGGTTGGTTGGTCGGAAGAATTGATGGGGAGCATGGATAGGTGGAGATGTTGAGCGGGTGGAGTAGCTAGGTGGGTGGGTTATGTGGATGTTTTGGGTGCAATGTATGTTGGATGGGCTGCTGGATTGGTGTATGGAGGAGAGTATGGGTGTGGGTGTAAGTGGGTTGGACGCATACTTCGCTCACCTTCCCCCACCAACAGAAAAAAAAAGACAGTTACATCGATATCAATTGTTCAAAAGCTAAAAAAACACGAAAAAAAAGTAAGAAAAAGTTAGCAGAAACAACCGATGCTGCAAAACTGGAAACTTGTGTCCTACGAAAAAAAAATATTGAAGCTCCACCCTCAACACACAGTCTCGCCGTAAACTCATAACCTGAAGATCTGAGTAAAAGTTGCGGAGGAAAATACAATAATCTGGAGATGATATCGAGTTTTCACACTCCTATAACTGTACAGGGGGAGGAAAAGGAGGAGGAAGAGGAGACCGAAGTGAGAGGGAATAGAAAGAAACAAAAGAAAAACGAGAAAACGAAATGGTGCCTGAAAGAGAAGGAGAGAGAAGAGAAAAAAAAGAAAGAAAAAGGAAAAGCGAGAAAGATAATGTATGAAAAAAAGATCAAGAACAGAGACGAGAAGAAAGGTAAAGGAAAAAGACGCTGAAAAAGGAAAAGGTAAGCGATGAAATCAGGGCAATGGTTAGACCGCGGGAGGGGTCGGGCGCCTGGGTGGAGAGCTGGGCAGTCACACAGCAGGAGGGAGAGGTCAACCCGCATCATGACTTGTACGGAGAAAGGAAAGAGAAGAGAAAACGGGCGGGAGAGGAAGAGAAAATAGGAGTAATTCATCACTGAGTTAGACGGGAGGAGAGAAGAGCAGTGAGCGAGGAGAAGGGGAAGGAAAAGTGAGAGAGCGGCTGGGATTAGAAAGGGAGGTTATGAGAAGGAAGAGGCTGGCAGGGAGGTAAAAAGGGATGGGTATAGAGAAACAAAATATGAGCGTGGAAAGTACACGATACTGGAAGCACTCTTGGGCTTTAGGATCTTTTTTTTTTTTGCACTGGAACACAAGTACTATTGCATTGGGCTTAAATCCTATACAAGCATGACCTTGTTAATACTTTTCAGCGTTTGCAATAGTATAATCAATATTTGACATTCAAATAGTGTAAATCTTATATTCTACTGAGATACTTTGTTTGTATGATGCTTCAGACCTGTGTTGCACCCTAGTTCTTCCTCAAGTCTGCCTCCGCTGGTCATGTTCACTCTGCTTGTCCTTGAGAGTACTTATTAATTCATCATGTTCATGGGGTCCAAGTACACGCACAAGGCAAAGAGAGGATACGGAATGGAGTGGGAAAGTGAGGGGAATAAGAATTTTGTATGGGTACAGGAGGAAGGAAGGAGGCGTAGAAGAATAAAGAAAGGGATGAGATGCGAGGAGAAAGACTAAGGTGATTGTGGGAAGTTTAAATGGAAGTATGATAATATATGAATATAGAGTAGAAGGAAGGATATCAGGAAAGAAGTTGATAATAGAGGTAAAGGAGCTGAGATGAAACCGAAGGAAAGAAGTTGTGTGCCGAGTAATAGAAATGTCATGAAGGAGAATGAAATGATGGAGGAAAAATATGTATGATAACGATTGGAGGGAAGAATTAAAGAGAGATTGGTGAGAGGGTGACTGATAAATAACTTTCGGTGGAGTGAGGAGCAGAACAGACGGACGGACGGAAAGTGTTATTAACGCAGATAGCTTAACCCTCTTCATAACACACACACACACACACACACACACACACACACACACACACACACGCACTCGCACACGCACACGCACGCTCTCTCTCTCTCTCTCTCTCTCTCTCTCCAGCCCCCCCCCCATTCCCTATTTCACAGTCTCTCACAAAGTCAGTCATTTCTTACCACCGAGACTCTTGGGCGAAAATTCTTCATTAAGTCGACGATCGGCAGTGAATGGCAACGTGGCCTCCACCGTCTACTAATAATTGGCGATGACCCTCGATGACCTTACGCGGTAATCGGCCCCAGCAGCGTGACCACCTAGACATTGCCATCACTCCTTCCTCCTTCATGCCATGCCTCCCCCACCGCCTTCGATACACCCGTCCCAGCTCAGCCGCCTCCATCTACCTTCATCTCCCAGCAAAGAGGCCGCCATTGCATATCTTGTGTCTCATGGAAGTGGTGTGAGGCTACGAGAAGGGCGCTTGAGAGAGGCTGGTGGTGGTAGGGGAGGAGATAAAGGTGAAGGAAGAGAAGAAGGATGTCAGCAGGAGGAAAACTGATGTGAGCAAGAGGAAGAGAAGGTGGTGGATTAAGAAGGGGGATGAGAGGGGGAGGATATGAAAGGAGATAGAGGAAGAGAAATAGGAAGAAGAGGAGGAGGAGGAGACAGGGGAGAAGGAGGGCGGCAAGGGGATGGAAGTGAACAAGGGGGAGGAAGAGGAGTGGTAAGGTGGTAGCATAAAAGGTTCAGCTTAGAAGGAGAAGAAGAAGAAGAAAAAAAAGAAGTAGAAGAAGAAAAAAAGAAGAAAAAGAAAGAAGAAAAAAGAACGAGAAGTAGAAAAAGGAGGACGAGGAAGAAGAGGTGGAAAGAAAAAGGAACTATATGAATTCGGAAGGTGTGCATCGTTTTCAAAACCTGTGCGTTTATATTTATTTGGTCGCGGGCGCGCGCACATGTGAGCGTGTGTGGGTGGGTGGGTGGGGTGGGGGGGGGAGAGGTACGTGTGAGTGTGGGTGGATGCGCGGGCGCGCGTGCTTGTGCCTTTGAATTTGGGCCTTAGGTTCTTATGAATGAGCTTAAAACCCAAATGCCGGATCTTCGGGTACGGCTGGAATCTCACATCACACCCACACACAGCCGGGAGGTGTGACACAACCCCCCACTGACACCCAGCACCCATACACAGCTGGGTGGACAAGAGACAGAGTGAAGGAGAAAGGGAGATAAAAGGAGAGAGCTCATCCGTCTACACACCCCACAGGAATGCAACGCGGGACCACAGGGTTGTGTGTGAGCCGACCACCGCCCTTTATGTCACTCCTACAAGAAAATATAGGTAAATGGGAAAATGTACGTAATTGGGGGGGAAGGTAAAGGAATTTGTTGTTCAGACGTAACCTTGATGTATAGTCTATCCTAGCCAATATAAAAGTTTAAAATAACAAAAGAAAACGGGAACTAAAAAGAACTCATGCCACGAGAGGAAATTGAGGAGGAAAAAAAAGTGCAAACGATAAGTCAATAATTTTGTGTGTAGCTTAAGGCTGTGCTGAAGGCTATTGGGAGGAGGTGGAGGAGCAGAAGGAGGAGGCGGCGGAGGAGGAGGAGGCGGAGGAAGAGGAGGAGATGGGAGGAGAGAGAGAGAGAGAGAGAGAGAGAGAGAGAGAGAGAGAGAGAGAGAGAGAGAGAGAGAGAGAGAGAGAGAGAGAGAGAGAGAGAGAGAGAGAGAGAGAGAGAGAGAGAGAGAGAGAGAGAGAGAGAGAGAGAGAGAGAGAGAGAGAGAGAGAGAGAGAGAGAGAAGACTGAAACTTGTTGGGAGAAGAGGGGAACATAGTCAAAGTTGTAACAAAATATTTAAGAAAAGTAAACTAAAAACGCCAACCACGAGAGAGAGAGAGAGAGAGAGAGAGAGAGAGAGAGAGAGAGAGAGAGAGAGAGAGAGAGAGAGAGAGAGAGAGAGAGAGAGAGAGAGAGAGAGAGAGAGAGAGAGAGAGAGAGAGAGAGAGAGAGAGAGAGAGAGAAAGTCGTTAAAGAAGTAACAAGTAGGCAGGCAATTAGGATGTGGCGAGATCAATTATATACTCAAAAGAAAAATGATGCGAAAGAATTATAGGATGGAAGGCGATTGAGGGATGGGAAAAACGAGAGAGAACTAGGGACGTAAACGAACTGATGAACGTGAAGTCACACCAGCAAATAACCACACAATCCACCTGTCCCAAAGTGTTAATTACCTGAGCGTTAGAGGGTGAGCCGAGTTACCTGTCAAATGGGGACCGGCACTTTTCTTCTCCTCCTGCTGGTTCTCCTCCCACTGTCCTCCTCCTAATCCGCCTTCTTCTCCCTTTCTCTCTTCTTCAAATCATTCTCCTATACCTCCTTCGCCTCCGCTTCTGCCTCAGCCTCCGCCTCCGCCTCCGCCTCCGCCTCCTCCTCCTCCTCCTCCTCCTCCTTCTCTCGTCCTTTTTCTTCTCCCTCTCCTACTCCTTTTCCCCCTCGTATTTCCCCAACTTCTTTTCCTGTTCATCTCGTTCTCCTTTTATTTTTCCTCCATGTTCTCCTCCTCCTCCTCCTCCTCCTTTAGTAGACGGATGCATGCCTCGTCGTAGGAAATTAAATGATAAATAATGATAATAAAAATAATAAAATGCGCGCCACTCACTGATAAGGCCGGAGATCGGAGAGACTGGGCGTGGTAATTGATGGGAGCCAGTACGCCGGCGGTCCTAATCAGCCGCTGCCTCGTGTAAAGTGACAAAAAGGAAAAAAAAATAATAGTGCCTGACAGAACGGGGAGGATAAGGCGAGTGATGAGAAGAGGAGAAAGAATAAGAGAGAGAGAGAGAGAGAGAGAGAGAGAGAGAGAGAGAGAGAGAGAGAGAGAGAGAGAGAGAGAGAGAGAGAGAGAGAGAGAGAGAGAGAGAGAGAGAGAGAGAGAGAGAGAGAGAGAGAGAGAGAGAGAGAATGTTTTTAAAAAGCTATTTGTTTGTGATTCACTCCGAGAATATCGAGTGTGTGTGTGTGTGTGTGTGTGTGTGTGTGTGTGTGTGTGTGTGTGTGTGTGTGTGTGTGTGTGTGTGTGTGCGCCCTTTCAGTCTGCTAATCTTTTGAGTGTAGAATGTGTAGAATGACATGTATTCACTTCAGGTTTGTTGTTCTTTGTTGGGTACACTCCGGCGATTGTTGCTTCATTTGGTCGTGGCATGCATAATTTACCGGTGATTTCGCGCCGGTGACGCTATTCAGGTGCTGTCCTTTTGCTGCTGTCGTTGTTAGTGGCTGCTCACAAGAGTGGCAAGAAACATGCAGTGTGTGAGGAGAATCTTTGCATCTTGTAATTTCTTAGTGCCCTGTGCACTGACACACGGCGTACCTCTCTGGTGATGTTGAAATATCAGTCCTTCATTAATTAATGGCGACGATCCGAGAGGGAGTAAAGCGTGTAGCCCTTGGGGTTTTTCAAATAGCGTTTAATAATACTTTATGAGGATTTTTTTATAAGCATCTTGAATATAATATAGAAAATTAGTCTATTTTACATATATAGTCTCTAGCTTAAATCGCCAACCCGGCTATTACAGTAATGCTATGAAAGCGATACAACCTTATTAGAAGAGAGATCACATGACAGACTGACCCAGCCACGAGCCCCCAACCACAAGTTCAAGAAACAATGTGTTTTCCGGTGCCACATCTCGCCTTCGTAACCCCGGGAATAATATCTTGGGAAGGTACCTCTTTAGAATGCTGTCCTTGAGCATCCACATCAAGGATCTGTTTCCGCTTTAAGATTTCGGTGAGGAGGCGTGCAGGAGCCTGTGTCGAAAGGTTACCACTACAGGAAGAGAAGATGACGCCACTATAAACACTTGCCTGCGCCATGACGGGCTGTGGCCGAACACCATCCAGGCCCCTCAAGCAAGCCTGCCGGCGCTATAGGCGTAGACATAAAAAAAATAAAAAAAAGGATACAGCCCACTAACACCCACATGACAGTCTGTATACTCGTTAATTTCGACTAGTTCGTTTGCAAAAGCCTATAATTTGATGGTATCCCAAGAAAAAAAGAATATTAGCACCAGCACTTCTGTACACATAATGATTGCAGTCAGCTGGTGTGCAGGAGCCTGTGTCGAGAATATACCACTATGAAATACAGCGTGTTAGCAGGAAAATTGCATTCTATTTACTGGTAGATTCTGCTGGCTAGATGGCGTGCTGCAACCTGTCTGAATATATTAAAAGCACCAACCGACGAATTTTTAGTATTCAGGGATGCCATCATGGGCGTATTGGCTCCCTAGAATTTATGGACTGCGAGAAGATGATCATTATACAAAACTGGGACGCAATACCTGTAATTTCCCTTCGTTAGTAACCACGTGATGCTGCTCCGAAGCTCTCCTCTCACGCTTCCTTCAGGGCGGTCAGAGGCGGCCACTCTTGCCTCACCTGTGTACGTGTTTCTCACCTGTGTTCGCTCCCCCTGGTTAGTGGAGAAACGAAATTATAATGTGACACCTGGTGCGCATACGTCGCGTGCTCACTTTCACTTGTCTTTTTTTCTCCTCTTTTCTCACATGCCATATCCTGCTGTATTTGTTGCTGTTTTTTTGTTGTTGTTGATGGTGATGCATTTGCTGTTGCTGTTCTTGTTCTCGTTCTTGTTCTCGTTCTTGTTCTTCTAGTAACTCTATATCCTTTGCCTCCTCCTCCTCCTCTTCCTCTACTGATGCTCACTAGAACACACGACCACTTGGCAAAATAACATAAGTATGGAGTGTTGCATGCATTGACTTAAACAGGAATAAAGGGCTGAGTGAACTAGGAAGGTGTTTTATTTTGGAACAACAAATACGATGGTAATAAATACATACACTCTACGTTAAGAAAAATATTGCACGACCAGCCTCTGATGACTGTAGGGATGAGGGATGAGAAGAGGATTTGTTACGGAAACTGGAACCTCAAGGCATATGGTTGTGTGTGTGTGTGTGTGTGTGTGTGTGTGTGTGTGTGTGTGTGTGTGTGTGTGTGTGTTGCAGAACATGAAACACAGAGCACTTAAGGAGAGAATGAAAGGTGATGATGTTTGAAATTCTGTTAGTGCTCTTGGGCGCGCGTATGTATGTATGTGTGTTTGATGGTGTTCTTTTTTTTTCTGTGTGTGTGTATTTGTTGCTAAAGAATTACCATCAGAAATATATGCTTTGATATAATGAAATGCCGCTTAGTAATGGAGGAAACACGAACACACGAAAGTAACGCCAAGGAACAACATTAAATTAAGACAACAACAAAAATCCTCTATCACACCTACAAACAAGATAAAAACTAATCTAACATTTCTTTTTACAATATATTTTACTTTGATCTATTTTTTTAATATTCTCGATTTGGTACACTACTAGTTTAAAGCTCCAGGTAAGAGGTAAAGCTATTCAAGCACGCGACTACGGTAATAGGACGTGGGGCAAGGTATGGGCGGGCGGGGGGGGGGGGGGTTAGGGTCTAGGTATTTAGGGTGAGATGCGAGACCAATCCCACGGGCGCTACCTTTTGGCGGGTTGGTCTTGCTCACTCACTCTCCTCTCCTTGTGGTCAGTGCTGTCGTCAATAATTTGTATATCCTCTTCTCCCTCCTCCTCTTCCTCTCTAGCCACCTTCCTACCCACTTCCGCATCCGTATTCGTACTCTTCGTCTCTGGGTTTTCCTCCTTTGTTGGTGTTTCTTTGCACTGGTTTGGCGTTGAAGTATCTTCCTGCGAGGCGTTGCTTCTGGGCGAGTGAAGCAAATCGTCGAGGAAAAATCGTGTGTATGTGTGTGTCTTTGAGGTTTTGGTTGATACATTTCTTGTATCTCCGGATGGGAGCGAGGGGGAGGTAGGTGCTGCTGGGGATGAAGGGCGGGATGGGGTTGAAGAATGGCTTTTGTTACCTAGCAGTGGTCTGGCGCGGATTGAAGCAATGTCTGGGGAAAGGCAGTCATCTTGCCTTTGTGCTGGTGAGGGTGAGGTGTCGTGTGGCTCTGAGGAGGTGACTGAAGGCGGTGTGTGGGCCGTGGGTGAGGCAGACGACGGCGAGGATGAGGGAGGCGGTGACGGAGAGGTGGTGCGTGAGGGCGTCGGTAGAGGTGAGATGTTTGAAGCCTGAGAAGAGGAGGGAGTCAGGAAGGATGTTGTTGGCGTGGTTGGTGGCGACGCCAAGGCCGAGGAGACGTTGTTGGTCGCCGACATGAATGGATGTTCGTTCCTTTTCACTTCTGTTTAGGAAAGACATAATAGAATTACCTTTATGTCCTTGAAGACAAATAAGTTTATCATATATATTTTGTATGATCATTTCAGATACATGAATCTATCTCATTCAGCTTAAGCAGTTTTATTTATTTTTTCTTTCATTGCTAGTCACCTTTTTATACATTAAAAGTCATGCAATGCTACCGTAGAATATCTTTTGTACTTACATTGGAAAACTACATATTCACACACACACACACACACACACACACACACGTTAAGCACTGCATGATAACTACTTCTGAGTGGTAAGTGCTTGTCATGGACACACGGCCACAAGGCCCACTTTGTGTTTGTACCTGCGTGCAGAAGGGCGTGGTTTCGCAGGTTGGTGAGCTTGCTGAAGCCCTTGCCGCAGATGGAGCACTTGTGGGGCCACTGGCCGTTGTGGACGAACATGTGGGAGCGCAGGTCGCCTGGGGTGGGGAAGGAGCGCGTGCACAGCGAGCACTTGTGAGGCTTCTCCTTGACGTGCGTCATCTTGTGGTAGTAGAGGTTGGAGGAGGCGGTGAACCGCTTGCCGCACACGCCGCACTGGTGGGGCTTCTCGCCGCTGTGGATGCGCCGGTGAGTGTTAAGGGACGAGCTGGTGGAGAAGCCTTTGCCGCACACGTCGCACGCGTGCGGCTTCTCCCCTGTGTGGGTCCGCATGTGCCGCTTGAGCAGCGACGGCCGATCAAAAGCTTTGCCGCACTCCGAGCACGGCAGCATCGTCCGTTCCCGCCGCTTGGTGGGAGTTATGGCTAGGTGCACCTCGCTGGGTCTTGCCGCAGAGACCATGGACACGCTGGTCGGCGGCGGGTAGCCAATACTTGTGCTGGGGGCCGCCTCACGTGTGTGTGGAGGCAGGTTCAGGGAAAAAGAAGACCTTCCGGCCGCCTCCACCTCCCGGTGGAACACGTTGGACTCTGCTTTCCGGAAAGGGAAGAAGGAAGAACCGACAGAGGCCATCGTGGAGGTCGGTGAAGGTGGCGAGGGAGAGCGACGGGGTGAGAGCTCTTGTGGTTTCCGTTTGGATCCTCCTCTTCTAAAGTCGAAGGGAGGAGAAGGCGGTGAGGTGAGGAGGGAGCGTGAGAGATCCAGGGGCGCCTCCGACATGATGGAGTCCATCGTGCGGCGGTACAGAGAGGACCGGAGAAGGGAGAGGGCGGGCAGCAGTAGCGAGTCCTCCCCGCCCACCTCTGGCAGCAGCAGCGCCACCAGCCGCTCGCCGGGCGACACCTCCCGCACCACCTCGAACACCACCGAGCCTGCCGGGAGAAAAGAGAACTTAGACACACACACACACACACACACACACACTCGCACCCTCACCCTCCACAAACACACACACACACACACACACACACACACACACACACACAGCAACATCCAAACAACTTTAATGTGTGGACGGCCTCACCCTTGGGCGTTTCTCGCGGCAGGCAATGCTCTGCAACAAAACTCGCCAACGTTAAAACAGGCGTGCAGGATGTGGCTGGTCGGCCGCGTCAGTCTGTGGCTCGTCCTGACCACTTGAGTTTAGATTCAGTTCACGGCAGTATTTTTACAGACCCTATTATGTTGCCTGAATGACTACGTTGCTTTTTTGTTAAAATATACGCGCTAAATAAACGAAAGAAAGCGTATAGAGTAAAAGAAACCAACAAGACCATCTGTACTAAAAAAAAAAACATCATTCCGCTCCCATCTTCTTGTCTTTGTAATGCCGATAATCCTGTTTCCTTTTTCCTCCGCCGACTTTTTCTGCCGCTTGATAACGGGAAAATGACTCTGATTTCCTGGCACCACCGAGACTAACACTTCCTGCCGCGGCTAAAGATTTTCTGGGGGTTAAAAAGGCTCGCGGTGGGCAAACTCGCGGCTTCCGTGGCCCCCGGGTGTTAGCGGGCGAAGGGAGGAAGGGAAGGAGGGAGAGGAAGGTGGGTAGGTCGTTAGGGTTGTAGGAAGGAAGAGAGAGAAGTGAGAGTTAAGTATAAAGTTGGAGAAAGGATGGAGATGTGGAGATGTGGAAAAGGAGGTGAATGGGGGAGCGTTAAGGAGACGATAAAGGTGGGTAGGTGGTTAGGATTGTAGGAAGGCAGAGAGAGAAGAGAGTTAAATATAAAGTTGGAGAAAGGATGGAGATGTGATGTGGAAAAGGAGGGTGAATAAATAGCACATGGGAGCGTTAAGAAGACGATAAAAAGTCAGAATGAGCGGTAGTATATAGTAAATAGAGGGAAAGCATAACACATATTAACAAGAAAAATGGATGGAGGGGAAGAGGGGATGAAATTAATAAAAAAAGATGAAAAGAAAGGAGAGGGAGAAGAAAATAGTAGCATGTAAAGGGGGATAATGACAGGCAAAATATAAACAGAAAAAGCTTGATGGAGACAAAAAAAGGGAGTGGTAACAGAGGTATATAGTAGTTTGTGAAAGGCAAGACGGATGACAAGGAGAGAGCTGAAGGGGTGGAGGGTGAAGAGGAAGGAGGCGTAGTGAGGCAGGGGCAGGAGGAAAAGAGTGAAGAAGCGTGAGTGCCCCCGAGGATGTTAATAAGGGTGGAAGAAAGAAGAACCAAAAGTCGCATTATGCATGAAGAAAGACGGGCCATTGAGGAGAAGGAGGAGGAGGAGGAGGACGAGACGAACGAGGAGGACGTAGAGGAAAAAGAACAGGATGATAAGGAAGAGGAATGAGGAAACAGAGGAAGGAGTCGAACCAAATCACTCCAATACTAGAAAAGGCACTGGATCTTAAGGCTGAAAACACGTCAAAGCTACGAAAACAAGAGTTGAGAAAAAGAGAAAACCAGAGATAATTTGAGAAAGTAGAGGAGAGAGCACAGAATAAAGAAGACAAGGAGAGGGTGAAATGCAAGAGGAGATGGGACAGGTGATGTTTAGGTGACCACAGGAAGACAGAAAGAAGAGGAGATAGCAAAGAGAAGAGTGAAGATATAGAAAGAACCAAAGAAAATGTGAGAGAGTAAAAATAAAATGAAGAAAAAGACAAAGAGAGAGTAAAATGCAAGAGGAGATGGGAGAGGTGATGTTTAGTGACCACAGGAAGACAGAAAGAAGAGGAGATAGCAAAGAGAAGAGTGAAGATATAGACAGAACCAAAGAGAATGTGAGAGAGTAAAAATAAAATGAAGAAAAAGACAAAGAGAGTAAAATGCAAGAGGAGATGGAAGAGATGAGGTTTGGGTGACCGCAGGAACTCGGATGCTGCGGCTCGGAAGGCGGAGGGGTAGTCGGGCCCTGCAGTACGCCGCGACATGTGGCGGGATTAAGACGAATTGACAATGATTCCAGGCAGACAACGCGGAGTGCCGGCGGCGGGAACACGGCGGCCATTTATATCGGCATGAACGAGGCCCAGAGCAGGAGGAGGAGGAGGAGGAGGAACAGAAGCAGGAGCAAGAACAGGAGGAGGAGGAGGAGGAGGAGGAGGAGGTGGTGGTGGGAAACAGGAGGAGGAGATGAAGAGAGAGAGAGAGAGAGAGAGAGAGAGAGAGAGAGAGAGAGAGAGAGAGAGAGAGAGAGAGAGTGAGAGAGAGAGACTCTCTCTCTCTCTTAACATTCATGCATGACTCCTGGAGGGGGTTACAAAAGGACGAGTATGATAATGCTAGGAATTCATCAACGCATCTTCACTTATCAGGAGTGAATGTTAACGTACTGGGTTTTTCTATTAATTCTGTATGCATGTGTATGTGTGTATATTTATTAGAGACTTTCCAGTTTATGATGGTGTTCAGTATGTATGGAGATTTTCAGTTAATTACGTTATGGTAATACAGCCTCTTTCCGAAGGTAAATGCAGTGACGATTTCTGTTTGCTACTGCAGGTTCAGAAAGAAACGTCATTGACCTGCACGGCTAATTGAAGATGTAATGAATGTAGCTGATGGAACGACCTTCATCACCGAATCGAAAAACAAACTTTACACATCGTCAGCTGATACAGGCTGTCGTGTGGATAGTCGGATAAATGTGAAATATGCGTGGTAATGTCTCCTGTGTGAGAAATAAATATGATGCTGCAGCCAGTATCCAGTATATGACAGCAACCACAAGAAAAAAAGTAATCAAAGAAAGACAGACATAAACTGTCAAGTAGAAATGAACAAACGGAGACGAAAAAGACTCAGACAGCGAGAGGGGCAGACAAGACAGATGTCCAGACAGACACTAAATAGAGAGTGTGTGGTGAGGAGACGGTGAGGGCGAGGCGGAGGTTGGAGAGGGACTGAAGACAGGAGGAGGATGGGGAGATGAGGTAGAGAGGGAAAAGGAGGGTAGAGGGGAGAAGACAGAGTGCCGCACCAAAGACCGTCCCCCGTTTGCGGTCTGCGGTTGGGGTGACTCTTTTAGAGCATCCTGAGGTCATAGGTGTTTGCGGTCTGCGGTTTATGTCTGCGCTAATGGAGCTCTGAGTGTCGCCCCCTCCTCCTCGTGCCTCGTGGGCCTCCCCGCCGTCCTAGGGTGACCAGATGGGGCTTTTCCTTCTGCTTTATTGCCGCCCTAGCCATGGGATTAGATTAACATTTTGTCACACCACCCTGGGCCGCGCTGCGAGGCCGCCGCGGGAACGGCCAACCCGGTGGGAGTGGCGCCGCTTGTCCCCCGTGTCTCTCGTGGGCCATTATATTTGCACAACCTAAAGGATGCAATTAGATATGCTTTATGAGGGTCTTGCCTTATACGTGCCGCGGACTTACCACGGCAGCAGGTCGTGGGGAAAGTTAAAAATGTGACGAATGTGTGTGTGTGTGTGTGTGTGTGTGTGTGTGTGTGTGTGTGTGTGTGTGTGTGTGTGTGTGTGAGCGCGTTTCTAAGTGTCAGAATTTTTTTTATATATAGTGACGATGTTTGTATGGGCAATAACAGTGACGGGAAAGATATACATGTCTTATAAATATTTAATGCTTCCGTTGATCTTTCGGTTACACTCGTCATCGTCTTCGGGCTTGGTTAAATGCAGGTGTTTCTCGACCTTCCATTATATGTGTATGAGGTGCCTGCAACAAGAGCATGATGTACCCTTCGTCTTAAGGCTGCTTGCTTCTCCCTATAATTCTACTTTTCTTTTTTATTTGCGGTCATTCTTACGATCATATAATGCTTCTTGAGCCTGTGTGTTTCTATTTCTTTCATTTTTTTTCTTGTTAGTTTTGTCTTTCCGTCTGTGTCTATGTTTCAGTCAGTCAGTAAGGCACTCAGTCGTAAGTCAGCCTGTCTGTTTGTTTGTATGGCTGTTTGTCTGTGTATCTGCATGTCTGTATCTCTTTCTTTCTTTCTTTCTTCCACACGACATACGAATAACACACACACACACACACACACACACACACACACACACACAACGTATCACCCACGCGCCACCTCCTTCACACGTCTACTTCCGTCCACGTGCTCCTCACATCCTCCCACGCTTCCTGCCTCAGTCTCGTGCTCGACCGCCACACGAGGAAGTCACGGGCGCCCCTTCCCACCATTACGTGACCCGCGGGCGTGTGGCGTGCGCCGGCGCGTGGCTTATGAGGCCAAGGTGGTGATCAGGTGGCGGGAAAGGTGTTCGCGGAGCTACCTGTGTGTTTTGTGACGCTCGTAATGGTTTGGGGTAAGGCGGCTTGTTGCTCCAGAGGCGGGTGTGTGTGGGAGGACTCTGCGTGTGCATGGGGGAGGGTGGGGGGTTGGGGGGGGGGGGTTGCGCGCGTATGTGTGGGCTCATGTATTGGGATTGCTGTTCATTCTCGTTGCGTGTCGTAGAT
This sequence comes from Eriocheir sinensis, assembly GCF_024679095.1. NCBI lineage: Eukaryota > Metazoa > Arthropoda > Malacostraca > Decapoda > Varunidae > Eriocheir > Eriocheir sinensis. Next base: position 10,519,440 of record NC_066525.1, read on the forward strand.
CTCTCCAGTAATTCAATATCCTTTTTGTAATTAAGGGACCAGGACTGACTGCATAATTTAGGTGTAATTGTATAAAGTCACGTTACTCGGCATCATACACGTGAAGTTCCTTGCTATGAATCCGATCTTTGTTGTATGCCATTTTGCGGTGGTTTGTATGCTTCAGGCCACTGCTGATGGTGACCCAGATTATTCCTGTACAACCTGCAGAGACTTCCACGTTGAAGGACATTTGACAGTGTTTAGATCTGATTATTTTTTCGGGGGACGATTTCGCAAGCGACTGTCGTGAGGGTCTCATTACCCACTTTGGTGTCGGTGCCCGGACCCCCGTGGCACCCCCTGGCTGCCCTACTGCGATGTTACGATTAAAGTTTGATAGAGTGGATTTTACTTCATTTTCTAAGTCGTTGGCACATATGATAAACTGAAGAGGAGGAAAAAGAAGAGCAGGAGAAAGAGGGGAAGGCGAAGGAGGAGAAAGTGGAGGAGGAGGAGGAGGAGGAGAGGGAAGAGGAGTAGGAGGAGACGGCAGGAAAGGGGGGACTGGGGATGAGAGGAGGAGGAGGAGGAGGAGGAGGAGGATGAAGATAATGACAAACACTGTCCTTTCATTACTCTTATCTTACAAGTGAGGTGACGCGGACCGCTATCAACACCACCACCACCACCGCCATCAACACCACTGCCAACACCATCAGTTTTCCATTAACACAACAGAGCTATGCCTTCACCACCACTGCCTCACTTTATTTCCTTTTGCCTCAGTTCAGTTGCAGGTCGGGGAGATAGCCTTTGCAACGGCCTCACCCTTTGCTTCCTCTTGTCTGTTCCTGGGTGGTTGTGGTCCGCCGCTTTTCCCTTTGTTTTCCAGAACTCTTGCAGAACCTGTTTCACTTTTTCATTGTCAGTGTGGTCTTCAAATAACAGTTTAGCAATCCAGTTTTCTTTGTATGGTTTCTGGAACAGAGCTTGACTTTTTTTCTCTGATGTCACTGTATAGAGGACAATAGAGAATAAAATGTCCCAGATGTATTGCCTAGTATTTAAACGCCTTCAAGAGGGGAGTATCAAAACACCTATCCGACCCATTTTAAGTTCTGAATTCTGATATTCTTATACTATCACTTGTTAGACAGCAACGGCATAGCGGACTTTTTTGCTGTATTTTTTTTTTTTATTGCCTTTGAATTGCCTCCCGTGGTCTTCGAAAACAATCATTACAGCATGCACTTCCTTTTCTCCCATGTAAGACTGGGCCACGTGCATCTCTTTGATCGCTGCAGGAAACAGTCATTGGCGCAGAACGTTCCCAGCGAGCGGTGTTTTCGTCTGGCTGCTCAAGGCGAGTCGTGGAGAGTCTGTTTATGTTGTTGGACTCTGTGATAAATTAGACGGGTTACGTCTCGTCAGATATGCCTGATTACGCCCTGAGGCAACGCTGACTGCCGGGCTGAATGCTTTGGCTTGTAGCACTAGTGAAGTTTCAGCGAGTCCGAATTTCTAAGTTAGTCGTTATTTAAGAGAGAAAGAGAGAGGTGGGGAAGGTTCACGAGAAGATAAAGATGTAACAATGGAAAGGAAATAATGAAATAAATTTGAAGAATAGAAATCTGGTGAAAAAAGAGGGAAGGAAAGAAGTAAATGATAAGAAGACTGAGATAGAATACATACAACAGGAGACTCTCGAAAGGTCAAAAGGAATAAGAGGAAAGATTATCGCGAGAGTCGTATATCGGATGGCGAAACAGGAAATAGATCAAGAGAAGAATCGTGTGACTATTGAAAAAGTATAATCACCATGGAAGAAAATAAACAATGTGCAAGAGAGAAACAAAGATAAACTGAAGGAGAAGGTTTGGGTAGGAGAAGGTGTACTGCATGGAGGTACTTAGATGGCAATTATAACTTTGAGACCGAGGGAGGGGGAGAGGGCAGCTGGAGCGGAGCCGACTGTTATTCTGGGTGGCGAGGGACGGTACGCGACACTCACTTAGCCACATATTCAGTTTATTGCGCTGAAAAACATAAATTTCTTGCATCAGAGAGATAGAGAAAGAGTGGGACGGTAATTGGAGAGGGCGAGCAGCGGTGGGAGGCGAGGGAAAAGACGCGACACTCACCTGGCAACTGCGTCAGGTGTGCAAGCCTCACGGGCCTCATTAGCAGTCAGGGGTGAGAAGAAACTTTAAACGGTGACCCAAAAACTGTGGTCGCGTGAAAAGAGCTTAGGTTTTTCGTACTTTCACCCACATTATCGCTTGACCAAAGGTAAACGATGGTACTTGAATGGGGGGTGGGGTGGGGGGTGGGGTAAAGGTAAGGGAGGGAAGAAGGAGGTGGGAAGAGAAATACAGGGAGCGTTCACGAAGAGGGGAACACGGTAATTGGTGAAAGGGCAAGAAGAGGAGGAGTAGGAGTAGGATATGGATGTTAAAGGAAGAGAAGGAGATGAGGAAAAGTGCCCCCCTCCCCCTATCACATCCCTCAAACAGCAGATGATTATCCCTTCAATATCCAACCATCTAACTACACCGATACGTTTTAAACAATTCACTTTTACATTCAAGCTTGCACGTTAACAGATACAATAAAATTAATAATAAGTAACCTTCTCATACCACCTCTTTGGATTCTTTTTAGGAGCAGCGAGTAGCGGGCTTTTTTTTATTATTGTTTCCTCTTTTTTGTGCCCTTGATCTGTCTCCTTTGTTGTAAAAAAAAAAGAGGTGCGCGACACGACTACATAGCAAAATAAACTGAGAGAGGGGAAAATAAAGTCTTGAAATGCATTAGTCGACCCTTAAAAATGTACTGAAAGGCTCCTGAAGCTGAGACATATACGGAAGTTATACCTCGTAAGTCATGGCTTGGAGGAGAAGAATAGAAGGGAAAGGCACGGTGAAATAGGGAGAGGCAGGGAAGAGCAAGGAGAAGCAGGGCAAACCGGGAAGGGACAGGATGAATCAGTAAAAGGCGAAGCGAATTGTGAAATAAACCTTAATAAACACAAGTGGAATAAAAACAGAGAGAGAGAGAGAGAGAGAGAGAGAGAGAGAGAGAGAGAGAGAGAGAGAGAGAGAGAGAGAGAGAGAGAGAGAGAGAGAGAGAGAGAGAGAGAGAGAGAGAGAGAGAGAGAGAGTCAGAGAGAGAGAGAGAGAGAGAGAGAGAGAGAGAGAGAGAGAGAGAGAGAGAGAGAGAGAACAGGAAGGAAGGAGGGAGGGAGGGGGAGGCAGGGGTCACGGGGGATCAGCTGGGGCATCTCGAACTCACCTCTGACCCTGGAGGCGACCATGTTGACCTGTGGCGTGAAGTGGAGGGCGGGAGACACGAAGCGGACCCAGTTACAGAGCCTGACCCGCCCCACTGGCCGCTGACACACCTCGTCGTAGCTCCCGTACCTCTGGCGGGGCTGTGGCAGGAGGAGGAGGAAACGTGAGTTGGAGGGGCGAGAAGGAGAAGGAGGAGGAGGAGGAGGAGGAGTAAAACGAAGAGGAGAACACGGCAATTGGTGAAAGAGCAAGGAGAAGAGGAGGAGTAGGATATTGGAGTTAAAGGAAGAGAAGGAGGAGGAGAAAAAAAAGAGGAAGAAAACGAAGAGCAAGAAGAGGAGGAGTAGGATATTGGAGTTAAAGGAAGAGAAGGAGGAAAAGGAAAAGCAAGTTAGAGTAAGAGAAGGAGAAGAAAGAGGAAGAGAATGGGAAGGAGAAAAGGAAAAAAATAGGAGGAGGTAGAGAATGAGAAGAAGGAGAAGGCGAAACAGGAGGAGGAGGAGGAGCAAGAAAGACTAAGGGAAAAGAGAATAGTGAAATAAAAAAAAGAAGCAGGAAAAGAAAATATATATTGATAAGGTAAGGAAGGAGAGAAGGAGGGAGATGATTTAGGAGGGTAAGGAAAAAAATATGGATATGGAGTAAGAAGGAGGAGGAGAAAGAGGAGGAAGAAAAGGAGGAGGAAGCATAGAAGTAAGGAGAGGGAAGTAGGCGGCTTAGTAGTTGAATAAAGACGAGAAGAAAGAGGGAAAGAGGCGTAAGAGAAGGAGAAGGAAAATCATGAGGGTGATGAAAAGGGTGAATAATCGGTAGAGTTTGTAAGGTAAAGTACAAAGCATTGATCCGTCGAAAATAAACTGTTGTTGAAAAAGTGACGTTTTCATTTAAATCAAAGGACAATGGAGGGAGGGAGGAATGGAGAGAGGTAAGGAGAGAGAGAGAGAGAGAGAGAGAGAGAGAGAGAGAGAGAGAGAGAGAGAGAGAGAGAGAGAGAGAGAGAGAGAGAGAGAGAGAGAGAGAGAGAGAGAGAGAGAGAGAGAGAGAGAGAGAGAGAGAGAGAGAATGTAATTTATGAGAAAAGTGCGAAGGGAAACGTGAGAGCAGTCCCTTCTTGTGCAAGTCGTGAGGGGCAGGTTCTCTCAATACCTTGTTACGACACTATTTTTTACTCCATTCGTTCTGTTACGCACTAATCACCGCGCCAACAGACCCAGCATTGAAGTGACATATAAAAAAATAAGTTTACAAAATTAATGAGGGACAACGAAATATATAATGAGGTTAACAGTTAAAGGACAAACCGATTGACAGACAGTATGACAGACAGATAAATAGGTGGATCGATTTTTTTTTTACAGCAAAGAAGACAGATAAAAAAAAAGAAAACAATAATGAAAGAAAGCACTTGTAGAGTGATGCAGATAATGCTGAAAATAGAGTAATTTGTTAAAGAAAATGTTTGTTGCTAAAAAGAATGAATACAAAACCAGCGAACATTTATGCTGAAAAACGCCACAAATATTAAAGCGTTCAAGATCAATTGCTATATTTTTTCTCAGGCAATCAAAGCATATCATAGAATAAAGACGCTAAATATTCTGGTTAGGACACAGCAAACAGTTAAGTATCATGAAGCAAAGTAGTAGGTCAACAAGATTCCCTTAGTTCCTTCGTCACTTAGACATGGTAATCTTATAGTCGAAGAGATTTGAGCAAGAATGGTCTCATGGGTCTTGACGTAGTGAGTGTTCGAAGCAGGTGAAGGAAAAGGGGTCGGTACTGAGTGCTGAAAGGGTGTATGATGTATGAGAGAGAGAGAGAGAGAGAGAGAGAGAGAGAGAGAGAGAGAGAGAGAGAGAGAGAGAGAGAGAGAGAGAGAGAGAGAGAGAGAGAGAGAGAGAGAGAGAGAGAGAGAGAGAGAGAGAGAGAGAGAGAGAGAGAGAGAGAGAGAGAGAGAGAGAGAGAGAGAGAGAGAGAGAGAGAGAGAGAGAGAGAGTTGTAAAATTTTATTGTATGTCTTATCCTAAAGGGCAAGGCACACGCAATAGGTGTTGGCGATGGATTGGATAGCATTTGTTTGTCTTTATATGGCTTTATATGATAGGGGAGGAGGAGAAAGCATGGTAGCATCGAAGAGCAGGCGAGAGCAAGGGTGTTAGCTTATTATAGGACTGTCTGTTTCCATGATTAATCAGTTCGTTACCAACTTCATTGATTTTCGGAACGGAGTAAAGCACTTGTTCATATATGCGGATACGTTTTGTTCAGTTGATTGTTTTCGCATTTATTACTTCTTCTGGAGATTGTTCCCGTGGCAGAAGACTTTGTTCGAGAAATAACTTCTGCCAATGTCTGTACTACATCTCCGTGATTGAATTGTTTGACCGTTGTTTCTAGTTTTCGGGTTAGATTGGGGTGCAAAAAGCTTGAAGTGATCGACATTTCAGTGGAGGAGGAGGGGAAGGAGGAAGAGGAGGAGGAGGTGGAGGGTGTGGAGGTTGTGGAGGTTATGGTATAAATGAAGGTGATCCTTGTGGTGGTGGTGGGTATGGTATAACTAAGAGTGTTAATGGCGCCATGAAGGAAAAAGGTAATGGGTTTGTGGTTATTGGGGTGACGGTGAAGTGATGGTGGTTGTCTTCTTGGTAGGGGTGATAGTCGAAGTGGCTGTCATGCTGATGGTAATATAAAGGCTATGGGGAGTCTTATTAATGTATTGTTCCTTATCAGTATGGTTATGACAGTAAAGTGATTTGTAAGGAAGTCGATCCATATGTAGATGATTAAGGCGTTCACTTCTTTTGGGGGGTGCGTCAGAGGGTCAATTTGTTTTCATCCATGCGTTCATTTAGTTATTAAGCCTGTCAGTCAGTAAATAAGTAAGAACATTTGTCATGGTAATATGCGCACCTTTACTTCATCGGCTTTTTAGTCATTCAGTCAGTAAGTAATATTGTAATAACTCAGTATCTTTTCTTTAATGAGTCGGAAGATATGAATACCCTCAAGAAACCAGTCAGTCAGATATCCAGTCACTTTCCTATGGTCAGTGAATATGATTAGTAATATGTTTAGTTCAGTTTTTGTAAGTCAGTCAGTCAGTTAATGTGCCTACGGGAAATGGATCAGTTCCAATTAGAAAGGAACACACACACACTCACACACACACACACACACACACACACACACACACACACACACACACACACACACTAATTATCCACCACCACCACCACCACTGCACATTTAGCAAACAAGTCACCTACATCATTAACTAAATATGTGCCTGGCTCCTTCTACCTTCCCTCCTGCCTCCCCTCTCTCCCCTTCCTCTTCAGCTTTCCTTCCCTCTCTCCATCCCTCCTTCCACTCCAGCAACTTGACCCATAACAGGAGGAGGAGGACGTTCGATCGATCATGCACTTTCGGGTCATTTTCATACTCGGTTCATTATGAGTCGGTGTTCTGGTGCGGGTTCGGCGACCATCCATCACGGTGACTCCAGCCCGAGGGGAGGAGGGAGGGAGGGGGGCAGGGAGGGAGGCAGGTGCTCAGCTAATGACTCCCTCGCCGAAGAAACGCGAGGTTAGCCAAGTACTACACGCCATCCCATCCCTCTCCAGCCAACCTGCGTTCTCCTCCCTCACTTTTCTGTTTTAACTATAATTTCTTTCTTTTCCGTCTTGGAGTAATGTAATTCCAGGTACGGCTCTTTCTTTACTACCTCATTATCTTATCATTTTATACATATTTTTTTTCACTTTTCTTATTCAACATTTCTTCTTCTTCTTCTTCATTTTCATCTTCGTCTTCTTCTTCGTCTTCGTCTTCGTCTTCGTCTTTGTTTTCTTCTTCGTCTTCGTTTTTGTCTTCGTCTTCGTCTTCGTCTTCGTCTTCGTTTTCGTCTTCGTCTTCGTTTTCGTCTTCGTCTTCTTCGTTTTCGTCTTCGTCTTCTTCGTTTTCGTCTTCGTCTTCGTCTTCGTTTTCGTCTTCGTCTTCGTTTTCGTCTTCTTCGTTTTCTTCTTCTTCGTTTTCGTCTTCTTCGTTCTCGTCTTCTTCGTTTTCGTCTTCTTCGTTTTGGTCCTCGTCTTCGTTTTCGTCTTCTTCGTTTTCGTCTTCTTCGTTTTCGTCATCGTCTTCTTCGTTTTCGTCTTCGTCTTCTTCGTTTTCATCGTCGTCTTCTTCGTTTTCGTCTTCGTCTTTTTCGTTTTCGTCTTCATCTTCTTCGTTTTCGTCTTCGTCTTCGTCTTCTTCGTTTTCGTCTTCGTCTTCTTCGTTTTCGTCTTCGTCTTCTTCGTTTTCGTCTTCATCTTCTTCGTTTTCGTCTTCGTCTTCGTCTTCTTCGTTTTCGTCTTCGTCTTCTTCGTTTTCGTCTTCGTCTTCTTCGTTTTCGTCTTCTTCGTTTTCGTCTTCTTCGTTTTCGTCATCGTCTTCTTCGTTTTCGTCTTCTTCGTTTTCGTCTTCTTCGTTTTCGTCTTCGTCTTCTTCGTTTTCGTCTTCGTCTTCTTCGTCTTCGTCTTCGTCTTCTTCGTTTTCGTCTTCGTCTTCTTCATTTTCGACTTCGTCCTCGTCTTCTTCGTTTTCGTCTTCGTCTTCTTCGTTTTCGTCTTCGTCTTCTTCATCTTTTTTCTTCTTCTTTGTAGACTCATAGGGAAGGTACAGCATTGAGGAAAGGGCAATAGGTGTAGGTGTGAGTTATGACTGTGCTCCTTATTTGTGTGTTCTATCCATCTATTTTCCATTCTTCTTTCTCTTGTTTGTTCCAGTTCCTTGCGTTATTTTCATTACTCCTCTTTCTTATCCTTCAGTCCATTTTTGTGAATGCTCCATCCCTACTTAAACCATTTCTTCATCCTTTTTTCCAACTTTTTTTCACCACTCTCTCCTATTCACTAGTTTATTTTGTGATGTTTCAACCGCAAGAAAACTTTTGGCTTGTGGTGTTTTTTGTGGTGTTAAGAAAGGTAGAAAACTGGGTGTCGACACTAAAACACTGGACAGTTTGCATCACGAATGGGCAAGGAAACAAGTGGAGGAAGCCATGCACGCGGCCTGTTCTTTGCATCAACAACATGTATCTGAAGGTCAGGAAGAAGAGTTTCCCTGCCCATACAGCGCACTTATAGTTTCAAGAAGTATGCCAAAGAGGATCCAAATATTTAACCACCTACGGACAATGTAACTCCTTTGCACTATATATTCAGAGTGCAATATATGATTTAATTTTATTTGCGATTAAATTTGTGTGATACTTTTTGTTATACTCTATTTTTTTCATTTATATTTATTCTACTAATTTCGTACTTGCCGAACTCCCAGCTTCAATAAATATCTACATGTTTTATTCAACACTACAAACTGTCGTCCTCTTCCTTCAGTTGCTACTTAAAGATAATTTCCATTCTTTCTTACAATTTTCTTTAACTTTCTTCGCATCTTCACTCCATTCTTCACGCGTCTTGGTCGTTCCTATACTTTAATCAACCCTTCCATTCAATCACTGCAGAACATTAATTCCCTTTTAGTTCCTTTCCTTTCCTTTCACCCTCCCGTTCCTTACTTCCTTCTGCATCCCCCAGGTACCCCTCTTTCTCTATCACCTCATTATCCTATCATTTTGCACGCATTGCTTCACTTCCATCTACTCAACATCTTTCTTCTTTTTCTTTTTTTATTTTCTTCTTCTTTTTCTTCTTTTTCTTTTTTTCTTCTTCTTCTTCTTCTTCTTCTTCTTCTTCTTCTTCTTCTTCTTCTTCTTCTTCTTTTTCTTCTGCTTCTGCTTCTGCTTCTGCTTCTGCTTTTTCTTTTTCTTTTGCTTCTGCTTCTTCGATGGTCCGTGAAGTGTATGTGGCCTCTAAAAAAAACTGATCTCCATTTCCATTAGGTTCCACTTGGGCCGAGGACTTGAGAATATCTGTTTGCCTTGGCGAGCAGATGGACCACGGGGGTAGTTAGAGCTACTAAAGGGCAGCGTTGAGGAGGGAAAAAAGCAAATACTGGAGCTGTAAATGAAGTGAAGAAGTGATTTTGTCTCGGCTTTGAAGGAAATTAATTGAGGGGCTCAGCAGAATGGTTGCACTTCCTCTGGCTTCGGTAGTGGGCTGGTTATTTGATTGCTGAATGATCGTGTGAATATAGTGTTGCGTTTTCTCTTTTTACTTTTTCTTTTATTTGTTGATGGCGTTGACGTTGTGGAGGGGGAAGGGGAATGATATCACTGCCTTGTCTAATGGAAGGTGAGCGTTGTTTAAGGAAGTCACATAATAATTTTCCCCGTTTAATTTGGCAGTCCAGATTATAGTGATTCGTATTGCAAGCCTTCTAACCAGACCTCATCCAGTGCCTTGCTGATGTCACGCTGATCCTCTCCCTCATCCCCTTCCTAATAATAGTCCACCTTATCTTCTTCGCTCTTGATAATCTCCTTTTCCTTTTATATTTATTTTTCCTTCTCGTACCTCTTTCTCACCTTACCCTCCTTTTACTCCTTCCTCGTCCTCTTCCTCTCGCTCGGGTATCGGCAGGAGGGCAGGGGGGTGGGGGTGGGGATGGGGGGGAGGGTCCTGAGCTAATGATAGTGGAGATGAAGTCAACGCGGCCTGCAGCTCCAGGGATAATCTACTGCGCTAATTATAATGCTCGGTTACGGAGGTAGAGCGGACGAGACTCTAAGGATTATGAGGCATAATTCATGGTATTGGGCGGAGACGCACCTCCCTGCGCACACCTGATGGAAGCTAATTACCGGGCTCGGGTGATTCACTTCATAAGGAGGACGTGAAGGCTGCGTTTGACCTTTGCGTGTCATCGAAATATTTTGTGTTTACTCTTGACGCGAGTTTACAAAGTGGTCTGACAGTGGCGTTCGGGAGGCTTTTACGAGGAACATGATGGTTAATGTATTCTTATTGTTTTACATCTCCTCTTATTATAGCCCCAAAAAGTTTGCGGAAAGTAAACATGTTTATCTTATTCTCTTTCAGATGCAAAAAGATAAAAAAATGGATGACTGATTTATCTGGGGTTGTTATTGTTTCGAATCTCCCGTAAAATTTCAAAAGTTGGGAAGAGTTTCAATGTTTGTCATTATCTCGTAAAATAAAAATTATCAGCAAGCGTCAGGTTCTTAATTACTGCTTTCTTCAATCTTTTAGTTTTTGCTTTTCTGGAGTAAAGGCGGGCAAGGAAGGGAACCATGGGACACGGAAGGGAAGGGAAAGTGGGAGATTAAGAAGCATGGAGACCATGATTTTATCTAACCATTTCTTGAATATATCTCTCGTATTAGCATCCACAACTGGACTGCCAATCCTGTTCCACTCATCTACCACTCTATCGGGAAACCAGTGCTTGCTCGTATCTTTGTTCAATCTGAGTTTATCCAACTTAACCCATTCCTACGTGTCCTACCCGGCTCACTTACCGCCCAAACCTTAACAATAAAATGTTAATGTGCAAGGGAATGATAACTGGGAGCAAGGAAGAAAAGTGGGTGAGTGGAAAAGCTGAAATGACAAGAAGGATTTGGAGGGGTAAAGCAAAGTTGGAGAGCGTTGAGATGGAACAGGAGCTAATTAGATGGGCAAACACCGATAACGTCGGTGGTGACGCATTCATACGTATCGATAACAAGACAAGAGCAATAGGGAGAAGCAGCAGCAAAAAGAACACTGGAAAACATTTTATGAAAAGAGGAAATGATGCTGAGCCGTAAGTAAAGCAGCAGGAAGAAGAGATGATGGTAAAAGGGAGGAAGAGGAGTGCAGTATAGAGAGGAAAACAAATCACCTTGAAGGTTTGAGGCGCGGGAATTGCACTATTTAAAGTTTAAGGATGAAGATTCACCAGAGAAACTGTAAAAAGACAATGGTGTACATTTCTAGGGAATACGAAGTGTAGAGGCATAAGGATGACATGAAAACAAGGGCATGTAACGGGGTCGAGGAAAAGGCTGAACAGTTAAAAGGGAATGTGCGGGAGAATGACAACTCGCAGCAAGGAAGGAAAAGTTAGTGGAAGGAAAGGAAGGCATGACTGAGAAAGGTTGTGGAAAGGGAGAGCTAAATTGGGAAGCGTCGGGATGTACTAGAAGCCAATTAGTCTGATAAATAACTAGTAAGTATCATTTATCGTATCTTCATCAGCATCCTCTTCTCCTTTTTGTTTTCTGTTCCTTTTATTTTTGTTCTTATAATAATAATCACTATAGGTATATGATATTTTTGTTATTATTATTATTATTATTATTATTATTATTATTATTATTATTATTATTATTATTATTATTATTATTATTATTATTATTATTATTATTATTATTATTATTATTATTATTATTATTATTATTATTATTATTATTATTATTATTATTATTATTATTATTATTATTATTATTATTATTATTATTATTATTATTATTATTATTATTATTATTATTATTATTATTATTATTATTATTATTATTATTATTATTATTATTATTATTATTATTATTATTATTATTATTATTGTTGTTGTTGTTGTTGTTATTATTATTATTATTATTATTATTATTATTATTATTATTATTATTATTATTATTATTATTATTATTATTATTATTATTATTATTATTATTATTATTATTATTATTATTATTATTATCGGTATTATTATTGCTATTGTTACTTTCATTATTATTATCGTAATTTTTGTCATTTCAATAATCAATACTATTATTATTATCTAAATCAATATGAACATTATTTCTTCTTCTTCTTCTTCTTATTGTTATTGTTATTATTATTATTATTATTATTATTATTATTATTATTATTATTATTATTATTATTATTATTATTATTATTATTATTATTATTATTATTATTATTATTATTATTATTATTATTATTATTATTATTATTATTATTATTATTATTATTATTATTGTTGTTGTTGTTGTTATTATTATTACTTCTATATTATTATTATTATTATTATTATTATTATTATTATTATTATTATTATTATTATTATTATTATTATTATTATTATTATTATTATTATTATTATTATTATTATTATTATTATTATTTTATTATTTTTATTATCATTATTATTATTATTATTGTTACTATTATTGTTAAGTTTTTCTATTATAAAATATTGATGAAATTGTCAACATTTTATCAGTATCAATATTGTATTTTCAATAGATAATTCCTGTTGGTGCGAGTGTTCCTTCTACTCGGCGAAAATAATAAACATGTTCAAGGAAGACAAGAAAGTGAAAGGGAAAATATAAGTATTGCATTTTCGAAGATTCCCTCTTTCCGCCGAGCAGAACGTCACGAAAATGACACACAATATTGTGAAGCTGTTGATCCCGTCACGATTTTTCTCACGTCAGGTATTTTTCGTTACTCATTACGACCGAATTTCCTTTGGTTTGAAATAGTATTTAGCTGACATACATACTTACGCAGACTCATACACAGACAGGCACGCGCACGCACACACACACACATACACTCAAACACACACACACACACACACACACACACACACACACACACACACACACACACACACACACACACACACACACACACACACACACACACACACACACACACACACACACACACACACACACACACCTGCGTCACACATTCTTCCAGCGAGGCAATCAAATGGGAGACTAATTAGGAGAGAACATAAAACCACATCGTAAAGAGGAGCGCTATCACGACTCCGGCAGCTCTTGAAGGAAGGGAAGGGAAGGGTGGTGCTGGAGGGAGGGAGAGAGGGAGGAAAAGGGAAAGGAGGGAGAGGAGGGGATGGGGGAAGGAGGTAGGCAAAGATAGGAGGGAATAAGCTAGGGAAAGTAAAAGTAGAAGTCAGGCAGAAAATAGGAAAACGGAGGTGGGAAGGAATGTGAGAAAAAAAAAGGTAGGAAGGAGAGAGAGAGAGAGAGAGAGAGAGAGAGAGAGAGAGAGAGAGAGTCGCCCATTTCTTTCTATAGTCCGTGTTGACTGGTGATTTTCAGGACAGCGCACGGGTAGTCTAAGGCCACTCGGCGAAGACTGAAAAGTGTCAACTGTACCGGCCGGCGGGACTTGAACTCTGGTCCTCCAGGAGACCACGCCCGCACGTTGACCACTCAGCCATGTGCACCTTTTGTATGTCTGTATGTGTGTAAGCAGTATTAGATGAATAACGTATCTCTCTCTCTCTCTCTCTCTCTCTCTCTCTCTCTCTCTCTCTCTCTCTCTGTACTCATTAATATTTTAATAAACAATATCCTTATGCTGTCGAGTCGCTGCTTAGCGATCCATCAATGAGGAGGATTTTCTTATACATAAATTAGAGAGAGAGAGAGAGAGAGAGAGAGAGAGAGAGAGAGAGAGAGACTAATACCCAGAGCAAAAATATGGGGATAAAGATGGAAGAATTACATAAGAAAATTAGGGGGTAGGAAGGGTGGAGAAAGGGAAGGAATGGATGGAAGGAGATGAAAGAGAAAAGGAAACGGAAAGAAATGAAAAACTTGACTGGGAGAGATGACTGCAAAAAAGGACAAGGAAGAGCAGGCAAGAAAAGAGAATGGAAAACAGGATAATAGCAAGAACGTAATGAAGATACATGAAAAGACAGTGCATGGTGAAGAAGAGAAGAATTAAGGAGTAAAGAATGGAAAGAGAAACCCAGATGAAAAAATGAAGGTAAAGGAAAATAAGACCGAAAAAGAAGGGATGGGGTGTGAAATGAGAGGAAAGACAAAACAAGGTAAAGAAGAGTGGCAAGAAATGAAAGGAAAGGGTGATAATTGCGCATGATTGAAAAAGACCCGTATTATTTTGTTGAAGAAATGCCCGAAAAGAAGAAAAGAAAATTGGAAGGGTGTGTGTGATAAAAAGAAGGAGAAAGGGGATTATAGAGGAAAAGAAGATACACGACAATGAAACACGAAGGAAAAGTTTATAAAGACCATAACATAAAATAACAAACGAGGCTCCAATAATGTTATCAGAGAGGGATGCATTCGGAAGGAAAGGTGTGTAATAAAAAAGAAAGAGAAAGGAGATTAGAGGAAAAGAACAGCGATGAAATACGAAAAAAAAAGGACCGTAACATATTAAGATACACAAGATTCAAAAAGTATTACAAGAGAGAGATGCATTCAGTCATTTTAAATCCAACTACGCCATTAACCATTTCACTATTACCAACTCATACATACATACATTTTCTTGCATCCCACGTTTAGATGCTGTATGTGTCTGGCTAATGAATCCCGTGTTTCCTATCCAATATTAACCGCGCGAGAGAAGAGGTTTAGCACTTTCCTCTCTCCACGACCGCCGTGAACCAGGAAGAAGACATGAGATTTGAATCTTCTCCTCTTCCTCCTTCCTTTCCCCCTCCTTCTTTTTTTTCTTCTCTTCTGCCTCCTCCTCCACCTTCTTCACCTCCTCCCTCCCCTCCCTCTTTTCAATGGCTTTTGTTTTCAGCTTTTGTTTTGAGATTCAAGTGTTGGTCGTTTGTCTTTTGTGATGCTTTGATGGAGTGTGTGTGTGTGTGTGTGTGTGTGTGTGTGTGTGTGTGTGTGTGTGTGTGTGTGTGTGTGTGTGTGTGTGTGTGTGTGTGTGTGTGTGTGTGTGTGTGTGTGTGTGTGTGTGTGTGTGTGTGTGTGTGTGTGTGTGCAAATTAAAAATCTATACAGTAAATCGCATTAATCTTCGGTATGAAAAAATCATTCTCATCAATAATAATAATAATAATAATAATAATAATAATAATAATAATAATAATAATACCAATAACATATATGATGGTAAAAACAATAATGAAAATATAATTTTCGGTAATATAAATATCATTACTATCAGCATTGTCAATATTCTTTTTTGTGATATCACTGTAATTATTATTATTATTATTATTATTATTATTATTATTATTATTATTATTATTATTATTATTATTATTATTATTATTATTATTATTATTATTATTATTATTATTATTATTATTATTATTATTATTATTATTATTATTATTATTATTATTATTATTATTATTATTATTATTATTATTATTATTATTATTATTATTATTATTATTATTATTATTATTATTATTATTATTATTATTATTATTATTACATGAATATCATTATTATTGTTATGATTATAATTTTCAGTATTTATAAAAGTATCAGTATTGTCAATATTTGTGTTTATATAATTGTTTCTATTGTTGCAATTGATGGCAGTACTTTTACTATAAATATTTTTTTGAAATACTTTCAAGTATTGCCGTAATGAAACAACGCAATCGATGCTTGCGAAAAGTAAAAAACACCAGAAAACCGCCGAAAATGCTTGTACACGAAACTGCCAGAAAATTTTCCATTCTCAATATATTTAACACATTAGAGTTTCGGAGAAAAAATATAAGAAAAAAGAAAGTAAATATTTACGTAAGAAAATTCTTCCTACTTCCACTGATGCCGCGAGAAGCAAGAAGCGCCACCTTTGCCTTACGGGACTTCTTTTTTGGGAGGCGCCTCAACCGTGAATTCTATTATATCTTACGAAAATGATTTACGGGCGTAATCCTTTGCTATTATCTCTTGCATCACCCTCCGCCTCATATCTTCCGCACAGAATATAATAATTACAAATTTTCCAAGGCAATATTGTGTTACTCTCCTGTTACGCTCGCGGAGAAAGTAAAATTTTTCGATATGTGCAAATTCTCCTCACATCGCTTCTCTCTCAGTTCCCCTCCCTCCCACGGCACTTTCTTATCCTTTCCCTTCGACAATTTCCCTTTCTCCTCTTTTCTTCCCTCATTCTCTCCCTTCTTCCTTCCATCCACAAAACTCGTCTCTTCCCGGAGGCGCGAGTGGTGGCGGGGCTCGCGTAACCCAATAACCCGGCGGACAGAGGGAACACGGTGTGGAAATCACTAGTGCCTGACCGTGTAATTTATGCAGGTAATGTTTACACACGGAGATAGCTCATTACCTTCTGGAGGAGGACGAAGAGGAGGATAACGAAGAGATGGAGGAGGAGGAGGAGGAGGTTGTGTTGGAAGAAGTGCAGTGTTAGTTTATTGTACGTACATTTTAATTTTTTCCATCCACCTTTTTTCCTTTAGCCAGGTGTTACTGGGATTATAATCAAGCACGTGGTGGGCTTTTGGAAAATACTGAAGTGTTGAGAGAGGACAAGCAGTTTTTTTTTCTTCTTGTGTGTGTGTTTCTTGTGTGGGCGAGTGAGAAAAGCGTGTTGTCGCAATCTCCGTTGGTGGCTTTCGTTTACTTTGTGAAATTAAAACGCCGAAATGATAGTGAGTTTTCTCTCCACGACTTGCGGGGGTAAATGATTCTGTAAGAGGAAGGTGGGGAGAGGAAGGGAAGAAGAGAGGAAGGGAGGGAGGGAGAATAGCGTGGAAGGTTGATGAGAGAGATGGAAATAGATAGAGATACGAGTACTACTTGTTGTGTGTGTGTGTGTGTGTGTGTGTGTGTGTGTGTGTGTGTGTGTGTGTGTGTGTGTGTGTGTGTGTGTGTGTGTGTGTGTGTGTGTGTGTGTGTGTGGCTGGGTGGGTGGGTGAGCGGGTGGTTGTGGCTGTGGCTGGGTGTGCTCCCGTGTGTGTGCATGTTTGGCGAAAAGGAGTTCATATACGTGAAAAAACAAACGGAATAAGAACAAAGAGAGGCAGCGGAGGAAGAGGAGAAGGAGAAGGATGAGGATGAGGATGAGGAGGAGGAGGAGGAGGAGAGAGGTTTTCTTTCCATAGGTGTTAAGAAGACGCGGTATTGACGTTGTGACAAGGGGAGCCATGATAAAGATAGGCGTGTACAGCATCATCAATCAGTTGCAACAACCTGCCTAACGTAGAAGGAAGAGTCTGGCGGCCAAGTCTGGATCTGGATCTGGATTCATAATGCGCAGGGCACCTATACAGGTGCATAACACGCAAGTGAGAGCAACGAAAGGACCGTGACGTCAGAATTGTAGCAGAAAAACCGTGTGAAGTAAGGAACAAACAGGAGTGTTGTCACCTTATCGGAGTCTGGGCACGGACGAGCGGGACTGCCTAGCAACTCAATGATGAGCCGAGTAGAGAGAAATCAGATATTTTTGATTCTACTCCAAGGACGGAAAAATAAATATGTATGAGACGATGACGTGAGGTGAGGGAGTGAAGGAAGGAAGGAAGGAAGGAAAGAAGATTGAAAAGAAAGAAGGAAAGGATGAATGAATGAATGAATGAAGGAAGGAAGGAAGAAAGGAAGAAAGAAAGGAGGGGAAGGAAAAATAAAAGATTGAAGGAAAATAACACGGAATGAACGAGTGGATAAAAGAGAAAAAAAATGAAGGTAGAAAGGAATTAAGTAAGGTAGGGAGAAAGAAGAAGAAAAAAGGAAGGATGGGAGAAGGGGAGGGAGGAGGGAGGGAGGGAAGCAAGGAAGGAAGAAGGCAGGAAGTAAGGAAGGAAGGAAAGAAGGAAAAATGAAAGATGGAAGGAAAAAAGGAGTGGCGGAAGGAATGGTGATTGGAAACAATTGAAGATAGGAAGGTATAGAATGGAGGGTAAGGTGGAAAGAAAAAAAGCCGAGTAAGAGTGGAATGGGGAGAGGGAGAAAGGAAGAGTGAGGGGGAGGGAGCAGGGAGGGAGGCATAACAAGTGTAAGGCGTACTCACGTCCATGGGCGGCAGGCAGGGCACGAGGGGCAGGTTGTCGGTCCTGACGGTGCCGCTGAAGGGGAGGTAGCGGGTGTGGGGCGGCAGGGGGCGGGTGGCGCACACCTGGATATAGTCTTCAGCGGGCGGCATCGCAAGGCGGTTGAGGGGCGACCCGAGGGAGTTTAGAGCCGGGGCAAGGGGGCCGAGGTGGGGCGGCACGGGGGAGAAGGGTGGCGCCCCCAGATGGTCCAGGAATGGCTGCGACAGGGGGCTCCTCGGGGTCAGCTGTGGCAGGAGATTGAGGAAGGACGCCACCCTCGGCTGTGTCTCCACCTTAAGGGCGAACTCTGCCGGGAGGAGGACGCACGTCTCCACCAGGGGCGTGCCGTCTGCAGTCACCATTTTGCAGGCCGCTGGGGGAGACTCCACATTCCTCGGGGCAACTAACATCCCCCCGAGGCACCGTCACTGTCCACTGGCATCTCTCTCCTCCGATTGGCACAAGTCCGGCTTTCTCATGTCCAAGGCTCTTTGTTCACTGTCTTTCAACGTTTTTATCCACCTAAGAAGGAAACATCACCCACCAGGAGGGAAAAAACATGAAACAAACGCAACATATACGGGAAAAACAGAGCAAAGCCTACGGTCCACCGACACCCACCAACACAACAACACACTTAGCGCCACTCCCACCCAGACTCAGGCGTTCCCCGGGGCAGCGCGACGGACAGGGCAGGACGGCGAGCGGCTGTGACTGTGATGGCGAGGAGCGGGGCGAAGCGGCTGGCTGGCTCACCTCTATACTCTTCATGTGTGGCGAGACTTCCGACACATACCCCCCACCCCCCACGAGCCTCATGTGTCCTCCCCTTCCTCCTCCTCCTCCTTCTTGTTTTCGTATCGTATCGTATCACGTCCTGTCTCTTCGTTGTGCTTGCTTGGTCGCAGCGGTGGAACGAGACGGGTAGTGGGGCGGAAAAGAGGGGAAGAGGATGGGGCATGGCGGAAGGGAGGGGAAGGGGAGGGGGAATAGCTGAAGGGAGAAAAGGGGTGGGGGTCGGTGCGTGGTCTCACCTGACGCGCCTACATAAAGTGTGCGGCCAGGTACATCTGTGTGACCTCCGCGGACTTTAATTCACCTGACCAAGCTTCATTCCTTGTGTGTTTGTCTGTCTGTATTTGCCTTTTTCTTTTTTTTCGAACTTTCTTTCTTTTACACACACACACACACACACACACACACACACACACACACACACACACACACACAGTCACATGACCTCCTCTCTGCCTCTCTGACACCCACTGATGCATACCTGAAAAACTTGTTCTCTTGTGAAAATCTTTGCTCCTTTTAATTTTTTTGTATTATAGGGAGATTGTTTTTAGTCTCTTTACTCATTCATTACGTTTTCTTTGAGTTCCAGTTGACTGGACTTATATTTTTTATCGTCTTGTTCTTTCTCCTTTTTTTGTCATCCATCCCCTCTTTCTTATAATTTTCTTTCGTCACCCTTTTTTCCTATTCTCTGCTTCTCTTTCTGTTTTTTTTGGATACCTCTTTTCATCTTTCTTGACACTGTCCATTCTTTACTTCGTTGCTTGTCGTGGCGTGGGCAAAATTTCTAGTCACTGATTCTGCTCACTATCCCTGTTCTTCCCTCTATCCCTCCATCCTTTACTTACAAAAACCGACAAGCAGTTTTTGGAATTGCATAGGAAGTACGTAACTCCTACGGCGTCCCCTTCAAGAGCAGTGAGCGTGAGGGTTGCGTGGTGACTGCTGGGGCTGCGGCCGAACCAGTGCCACCACGGTTACTGCCCCTGAGTCTCCTTCGGGGGATGCCATGCACCCCAGCCCCCTCTCGGGCGGCAAAAACTGAGATCGTGACGGTCGTGATGGTGGGTGGTGACGAGGAGGAAGAGGAGGAGCAGAGGAAGGAGGTGGAGAGGGAGGAAGGGAAGGAGGTCGAGAGGGAGGGAAGGGGGTGATGGTGATGAGGTATTTTCGGGGTGGAGAGAGGCGGCGAGGTAAGACATGGTGGTGGTGGTGGTGATGGTGATGGTGGTGGTGGTAGAGGAGGGTGAGAAAAAGGAAAGGAGAGCATAGGAGGAAGGAAAGAACACACACACACACACACACACACACACACACACACACAGAGAGAGAGAGAGAGAGAGAGAGAGAGAGAGAGAGAGAGAGAGAGAGAGAGAGAGAGAGAGAGAGAGAGAGAGAGAGAGAGAGAGAGAGAGAGAGAGAGAGAGAGAGAGAGAGAGAGAGAGAGAGAGAGAGAGAGAGAGAGAGAGAGAGAGAGAGAGAGAGAGAGAGAGAGAGAGAGAGAGAGGATGCTGGTGGTCTGCTAAATTCATCTTAGTTTATTCCGAACGACAAATCAAAGCAGAGTAAAGGAAAGCGGCACAAAAAAATCACATAAATGGTTAGATAAAAATGCTTGAAATTCGTCGATGAAAAGATTATATAAAGATGAAAAACTCCAGAAATAAACTCACGATACTTAATTTTGATGTTTATATAGACGAGGTGCAAAGAATAATGAGGTGCGCGAGTTACAAGACCATTATATATTTCCTCCCCTTCACCCCGTAGTCTCAGCACTGGCGTAAGTATGAAACAGGAGACGGTGTGTTAGGAAGTGACGAAACGGTGGTGAAGTAATGCCGGCGTTGCGTGGGGAGCAGCTTAAATACCGATGCGGAACGAGATAGATAGATAGATAGATAGACAGATAGATAGTTCGATATAGATAGACACACACAAGATAGATAGTTCGATATAGACAGTACACACACACACCTACCCACACACACGCTCACCCACACCCACACCCACACCCACACACACACACAGCTCTACTTTTTGTTCTGTGCAAGCTAGTATTGGGTGCATTAGTTAGTAGTTACCTATGATTCTGCAGAGCCTCAGCTCCACCAGAGATCCACTTTGTATTTTAATGGCGTCTGTGTTCACAAAAAAAATCTTATAAGAAAGGTAATGGAATACAGTTCTAACAGCTATCACCTCCTCACAACCCCCCACGACGGACCTCCATCAACTTGACTATAAAGCACCACATTTATATCAGATCTCCAGCAGCACATTCACCACGAGCACCACACTCCATCACCATTACAATGACACTCTCAACGGAAGCAGCAGCGTTACCTTTTTCGGACCCTTAACGGAGAGGGGTGAGCGTAGACGCAGAGAGGAATACACAAACCTTTATCCACTGAACACACACACACACACACACACACACACACACACACACACACACACACACACACACACACACACACACACACACACTTGCACACCTCCAGACGTTCTGATAAACATATATATGCACCAGAAAAAGGAGTGTTATGATTAGGGAGGGGAGAGTGAAGGGGAGCAAGGACAGAAATCATCGCTGAGACATATTAATATCACGTTCACATCGTACTCGACTCGTGTTCCCAACGGAGCGAATCAAGTCCTGGAGGTGAATTGGTCATCGCTGCTGCAACTAAGTCTTGCCCTCAGGCCTGGACCCGTCCGAGTATAACCACCACAATAAACTCGACCTTTTTTTCCTTCCCCCCTGTCCTCCTCCTCCTCTTTCTCCGCCTCCTCCTCCTCCTCTTACTTCTACTCCTCCTCCTCCTCCTCCCCCTCCTGTCCTTCACCTGGCCACCGTTCACATCCTGCGGGCAGATCTTTCAATTTCCTTCCCTCGATCCTTCCTCTCGTTCGGTATCTCGTGTTCCGCGGGTGAGTGAGGGAGGGAGGGGGTGCGTTCCATCACCCTCCTCCCCTTCTCCCTCTCCCTCCTTCCCCAGTCTCTCCCTGTCCCTGGTCAGTGCCGTCACTTGGAGGGGATCACAAGGCATTGCAGTCTTTCCTGGTGGTCACTCCTCCTCACTCACAGAATCACTCGGCGTCACTGTTCACTGAGAGGCACCACGGCACAGCAGGGTTATCTGTCATACAGGTGAAGCGGCCCCATGCACGCTTCGCCCGGAGTGCACACCTGTGGTCAGCTGATTCACGCTACTGAGGATGCCGAGGCTGACATCTTCCCCGCCAACATCTCATCTCATCACCTCCGGGCCAGAAGGGGTTAGAGGACGTGTCGTTGCTGCAGGCGCGACGAAGGTGCTGCATGTGCCGTCCGGGGAACACTGGTGAGGCGCTGCACCGTGCACGTGATTTTGTATGCCCCATTGGAGTCCTCCGGTGTGATAGAGGGCCCGTCTATGCATCGCTATGGACCGTAATCGTGCCCACGTATTTTACCTATAAATTCAAGTAGGGATCGTGCCCGTCTTGAGCGAAGGCCTCGAGTACTGGCAGGTGGGAAGTGGCTCCGCCCACCGCCCAATCAAGAATGAGGGGGGCGGAGCCATGGGCGATGACGTCACTTCGTCATACACTTCCAGCGTGTCACGAAGCTTTCCATGATTTCTCGTCCGTCTGAATATTTTTCATGTTAAGCGTTTCTTCGCAAGGCACATGAAGCAGCTGTTCAGTTTGTCATGTGCATGTAACGTCGTGGCTCGTTGGATGCGGCCAGTCATGTGCCACGCTCTTGTTCTTTCTGCTCTTCCAGCTGCCACTGCTGCTGCTGCGGCGGCAGCGGCGGAGTGGTGCACGGCAAACCCAAGGCGATGATCAAGTTTATTTTCAAGCCTTATATGTCCCCAGTTCGTCCTCTGAGCCCCAAACTTGGGCAGGACGCTCACTCGCGCGCCTCGGAGGAATGATGGACTCACTGCGAGGCTCACCGGAACCGTGGGTTTAGCTTTTCCTGCGGGGTACCCAGTGGCCTAGGTTAAGCGCTCCTGCGGGGGACGGATGCAGCAAGGGCGGGAGGAGCAGGTGTCAGGGAGGAGGCGGGAGGTTAGGGGTAGGTCGTCGAACCGGTGAGGCTTCCCCGGAGTGCGCGGAACCTCACCCCAAGGGTGCCAGGAAGGTCTCTGGGGCACATTAGTAGAGTCTTTCTGAACCTCTCGTGAAAGGCTCACACACCTCTATATTGGATATAGTATGTTTAGGCTTTTGGCCCATCAATTACCCTTAAGTACTGATTGTCTTTTATCTTTTGCTCCTTAAATTCCACCTCAGTGTTATTTTCTTTGTAATCTATTTATTATATTTTCAATACGATTGCTGTTCTGAACATGCATGCTTCTACACCTTGCTGCTCACGTCTTTTCACTCTACTCACCCGGATGCTGTCCAACTTTCTATTGCAAGAGTTAACCAGTATCCCGAATATTTCCTCCCCTTTACTGGAGATCTAGAACAGAATGTCTTTGTATTTTCTCTTTCTTGCGACTCAAAAGTTTTCAAGACGGTAGTGCCTGGATACTTCTTCAACCAAAGTTTACTATCATTTTAACTCTTCTCATGAGAGCACTTCGTCCGTGGATGGTCAGTTTTGGTTTGTCTGTGAATTGCCTCCTTTACTGTTAAAATATCGACTTAAAAACGTGTACATCTGGCATTAAATCATTCCAACAATTTAAATTCTTTTTAGATTTACTTGTTATACACATAAACGTTAAAGTCATGGTGTGGATATTATTGAAATTACTTTGTGGTTAAGGGTGGATTTCTTCATGTACTGTAATTCTTAAGGTCTTGAGTTTGTGCACCCAAACGCATTTTCGTGTTTCGTTCAGTCAAACTTCAAATCCCCATAAATGTGCGTAGAGTATAGGAATGGAGAAATTGATACTACGTTAACCTTCCTGTTTTCTCTAATATTCTCCCTGGCCATCTGTACGCTCGTACGTATGTTTTTATCTGTATCTGTGTTTATGTTTGTCTCTCTGCCAGCCTGTCTGTTCGTCTATCTGCCTGTGCATCTATCTGAATCTGCCTGTCTGTGTCTTTTCTCTCTCTCTCTCTCTCTCTCTCTCTCTCTCTCTCTCTCTCTCTCTCTCTCTCTCTCTCTCTCTCTCTCTCTCTCTCTCTCTCTCTCTCTCTCTCTCTCTCTCTCTCTCTCTCTCTCTCTCACTGATATTAGGAGATTTTAACCTCCCCTATATCGACTGGGCGACACTGTCAGGTACAGAAGGCGAGTCACATAGAATGATCGAATTTCTAGAAGAAAATTATCTAAGCCAAATGTTTTTTGAGCCAACCCGACAAAATAACACACTAGACCTTGTTATAACGACCCAAGATAACCTAGTCAGTAATGTCACGGTAGGAGAACACCTCGGTTCTTGCGATCATAAATTAGTGCGCGTCGACATTAGAGCTCAATCATCAGTGACTGAAAATAAAGTAAAGGTGCCCAATTTCAAAAGAGCTAACTTCGTAGAAATCCGACAAAAACTAACAGAAATACAACTATCAGATGACGGCAATGTAGAGGAAGCCTGGCTAAGCTTTAAAAATCACTTACTCACTCAGCAGAACACATTCGTCCCCTTGTGCGAGAAGCGAATTAACACTAATAAAAGCCCACCTTGGTTTAATAGCGAAATTAAACACTCAGTCAATGAGAGAAAATTGTTTTACAGGTTAAAGAAAGAACAAAGCACGCCCGAAAATATTAGACTTTATAATGATGCCAGGCGACGAGTAAAAACACTAGTATGTCAGGCAAAGCGTAGATATGAAGAAAATATTGCAGCCAACTGTAAAAATAATCCGAAATCTTTCTTCAGTTACATTAACAACAGAAAGGCGACCAAAAGTGGTATTGGACCTTTAACAAATAGCGAATGTGCACTAGTGACTGACAGCCAACACATTGCAAACCTCTTAAACAATTACTTTTCCTCGGTGTTTAATACTAACAGTCTTCCTCGCACTACCACCAACACCAGTACTATTGTAAATCTCGAGCATGCATTGCCTAATTTTGAAATAACAACCGATGAAATCCTTAAAGCTCTCCATTCACTTAAAACAAATAAAAGTCCCGGACCCGACAAAGTATATCCTATACTGCTTAAAGAAACAAAGAGTGAAACACTCTCCTCCCTCACTACCGTATTCAATATGTCTTTGCGACAAGGCATCGTCCCTTTGGATTGGAAAAAGGCTAACGTGACACCGATTTTTAAGAAAGGAGACAAAAAAATACCTGGTAACTACCGACCCATTAGTCTAACTTCAGTTGTAGGTAAGCTACTTGAGAGCATAATTAGAGACAAAATTGTGAGTTACCTCGAAAGCCACTCATTAATTGGGGATTCACAACATGGCTTCCGTAACAAAAGATCCTGCCTGTCAAACCTACTGACCTTTTATAACGATCTCTTCTCAGTTTATGACGTAACCAAATCATTGGACGTAGTCTATCTTGATTTCCAGAAAGCGTTTGATAAAGTCCCACATCATAAATTACTTTATAAATTAAAGCAAATAGGTATTGACGGTCAAGTAAACCAATGGATCGCGAATTGGTTGAGCAACAGACAACAAAGAGTTGTGATTGACGGATTTAACTCAGAGTGGGCGCCGGTCACTAGTGGCGTCCCTCAGGGCTCGGTTCTTGGCCCAGTGCCCAGTCATTATTTACATCAACGATGTGGATGTTGGACTCAATAATCGCATTAGTAAATTTGCAGACGACACAAAGATTGGTAACTCTGTTCTCACTGACGAAGACAGGCAAAGCCTCCAAGAGGATTTGCACAAAATTTCAGCTTGGTCGGATAAATGGGAGATGCCCTTTAACGTAGACAAGTGCCAGGTCCTTCAAGTTGGAACAAAAAAATAAGAAGTTCGATTACGAAATGCGCGGCGTTAAACTCACAAACGTTCAATGCGTTAAGGACCTAGGGGTCAAAATCGCGTCAAACCCCAAATTCTCACATCAATGCATCGATGCAGCAAATAAAGCGAACAGAGTGTTGGGCTTCATTAAAAGAAACTTTTCATTCAAGAATAAAGATGTAATACTTCCGCTCTACAATAGTTTAGTCAGACCCCACTTGGAATATGCAGTACAGTTTTGGTCTCCCCCCCATGCAAAGGACATTGCTAAACTAGAAGGTGTTCAGCGTCGAGCAACAAAAATGATCCCTTCCTAGCGCAACAAATCCTACGAAGAAAGGCTTTCCATCCTTAACATGTTCTCTCTTGAGAAACGTCGCCTCCGAGGAAAACTGATCGAATGTTTTAAAATACTTAATGGTTTCACAAATGTAGACAGAACAAAATTGTTTATGATCGATGACACTTTGCGAACGAGGAACAATGGCATAAAACTCAAATGTAGACAAGTAAATTCAGACTGCACCAAATTTTTCTTCACCAACGTTGTAGTGCGAGAATGGAATAAGCTCCCACCATCAGTGGTCCAGTGTAACACGATTGACTCCTTTAAAAACAAGCTCGACCGTTACTTCCTTGAACTTAATATTAACTAGAGTAGATAAGCAACGTTTTGGAGCCATCTGATTAATGTAAAATCACTTAGGTTTGAGGACAGACCACCTAGTCTGGACCATGGGGTCTGTGTGGTCTGATTTTCTATGTAATTCTATGTAATTCTCTCTCTCTCTCTCTCTCTCTCTCTCTCTCTCTCTCTCTCTCTCTCTCTCTCTCTCTCTCTCTCTCTCTCTCTCTCTCTCTCTCTCTCTCTCTCTCTCTCTCTCTCTCTCTCTCTCTCTCTCTCTCTCTCTCTCTCTCTCTCTCTCTCTCTCTCTCTCTCTCTCTCTCTCTCTCTCTCTCTCTCTCTCTCTCTCTCTCACCGTGTGAAAGTGCCGTACCTTGCAGGTGTATATAAATAGATTTATGATATGTATTTTGTAGAAACTGGAAGTTGTTCAGTTTGCCTTATTTTAATATAATTGATGATAAATACGCATCTTTGAAAGCATACTCTACTTCCTCCTGGGAATTGCTGATTCTTTTAATTAAAGAATTAAGAAGTGGCTTCAGCCCTTCATGATATTAACTAAATAAAGGAAGAAAGAGCTTTGAGATGCATTGTGAGTACATCCGTTCTTAAAGAGAAGAAAAGTAATTATGCAGCTGTTTGTCAATGTTCGTATATGAGAACGTCTGCAGTCTAATGTGTATGAACGTGTGTGTATGTGTGTGTGTGTGTGTGTGTGTGTGTGTGTGTGTGTGTGTGTGTGTGTGTGTGTTTATATAATAAACATGTATTCATTTGTGTGCGAACCATAGAATGGTGAAAACCTTTTCTGAGCATTCGAGACGTGGGCGGGCGCTGCGAATCTAGAGAATGGCACGCCACGCCACACTACCAAATACCAATCCTCCGCTGCGCTCATATAACGCATGCCTGGATTCTTGACGTCCTTATTCCAGGTGGCCTTCACAGTTCTCGTCAACAACTTGGAAACACCAGCAGCGTGCAACATCAACTCTACGCAGCCATGCTAGGGAGCCCCCCGCCGGGAATATGCTCGGCCCTGGACGTTTGGGTGTGACACTGGGTATAAAACTCCTTCTTTGCGAGTGGTGGGTCCAGTAATCCGTTCGGTGGAATTCCATTCATGCGCTGAGTGTCTATAAGTCCTCAAAACCACGTCAGTTGGCATTGCCCGAGTTTTACTAATCAGAACCGCATCTGGGTGGTTTTCGTTTCCGTCAATCATTTGTACCCTCCGCGTCGATTGGATTCCATCTACAGAGAAGAGTGTCGGTCATTTCCTTACCAGGAGTCCGCAACTGAGCGGCGGAACCTGATGGCGAGCGAATAGCTAAATAGTGAAAGGTTAAAGGAACTTTTTGGTCATATTTAATTCCCTCTTTCTACTATTCATGTTTTCGCTACAATGAATAACTGAGAGCAAGACAGGCGACGAGCAGATGGACGTGCTTTTTGATTTTTATTTGATGTGTACGCAGGCGAACATGAACCCATCAGTAAAAAGTCTACAGCACGACCTATGATCACAATAATGGACCTGAACCAGCACCAACAGCAACAACTCCACCTTTTGAACTATGCCCACCAAAGGGTACATACCACCACAAACAGACCCACAAAGAACCACCACCTCCAACATCCACCGCCTGGCCTCGAGCCGTGAAGAGAGACAAGAAGGAATGGTGTTTTGCCTCCCTGACGTGGCACTACCGGAGACACCTGGGGCGAAGGGGTGAAAGTGACGATGATGGTGCAAGCCTGACAACCCTTCACCCCTTTTCACCCTGCCATTCCGTCCTCATGTCACCCTTAATTCTCACCCCCACCCACGGTCACCTCCCGGTACTTTGGCCTCGTCCCTCACGGAGATAAAGATGCTGTGCACACGAGGCCGCGAGGCAGACAGTTTAGCTACACTTTCCTAACCTATCTTCTAATTTTCCGTCCGATCGCAAAACTATTTTAATGCTTTGAAGACTAACTTCGCCTCCACTTACATATTACATCAGGCCAAGGAATAAATATTTCTACTGTACATTTCTAAACTTACTCCTAAACACCTTATTCCACAACAAGCCAAACGTTGAAAAATCACGACTTCAGGAGAAAAATGAAAACAATATTATCAATCGCACTGATTCTGTCCAAGTGTTGTGTTCTCAATAAATTACACTGAAATGGTCAAACATCATTTATCCATGTTCTTTTCTCTCGGTATGTCTGTATCAAGGGCGTATAGGCTCGTCAGGTGATGGGAAGTGACGAGGGACCAAGGTAACTGGGAAATGTTATCGCCGAGGCTCACGCGTGGACACAACTATTTCCTTCTCTTTCGCAACGACCACCCGCTTCTGCTGGCTACTGTGTGGACCCTCACCAGCCCCTGCCTCCCCCTGCCTCTCGCCCAACTCCCATCACTACCTTCCTGAGGGCTCTCTCTCTCTCTCTCTCTCTCTCTCTCTCTCTCTCTCTCTCTCTCTCTCTCTCTCTCTCTCTCTCTCTCTCTCTCTCTCTCTCTCTCTCTCTCTCTCTCTCTCTCTCTCTCTCTCTCTCTCTCTCTCTCTCTCTCTCTCTCTCTCTCTCTCTCTCTCTCTCTCTCTCTCTCTCTCTCTCTCTCTCTCTCTCTCTCTCTCTCTCTCTCTCTCTCTCTCTCTCTCTCTCATTATTATCGTAATTATTATTATTATTATTATTATTATTATTATTATTATTATTATTATTATTATTATTATTATTATTATTATTATTATTATTATTATTATTATTATTATTATTATTATTATTATTATTATTATTATTAGCAGTAAAAATATAGTAGTACTAGTAGTAGTAGTAGTAGTACCGGTAGTAGTAGTAGTAGTAGTAGTAGTAGTAGTAGTAGTAGTAATACTTATAATAGTAGTAGAGGTATTATTATTATTACTGTTAAGAGTTAAGAGGTGTGAGTAGTAACAGTATAGTAGTAGTAGTAGCAGTAGTTGTAGCACCAGTAGTACCAGCAGTAACAACAGCAGCAGCAACTGTATTAGAAACAGTGGAGGAGGTGGTGGGTGAATGAGGAATAACGGGAACAAGGCCGTGATTCTCAGGTAACAAGGCGTACCTGGAGTCTGGACGGGACGGAACCTTTGACTGAAATGAAATAATGAGCCGCGCGTGACGGAGAGGAAAGGAAACGACTGGAGAATGACGATGAAGCCCACACGGACGAAGGGAACCGAGAATGAAAACGAAGCCTTGCAGAGAGAGAGAGAGAGAGAGAGAGAGAGAGAGAGAGAGAGAGAGAGAGAGAGAGAGAGAGAGAGAGAGAGAGAGAGAGAGATGGGGTAAATGATGGAGGTGCTAGTGAATAATAATAATAAGTGTGAAAAAATTATAGGAGAAAAAAATAAGATTAGGAGGATGAGAAGCGCATGACCATAGAGAATCGGTAAGAAAATACCTTAGTTTGCTTATCGGGCTTTATTCAAGTTAAATATAAACATTAAAGTATCAAAAGGTCAAAATAAAAAAGAGCCTAGTAACCACTTAAAAAAAAAAAAAGAATGTATTTCCCTCATCTTTTATCCAGTATCAGGCTAAATGAAGACAAAAGACCTAATTTTTAGTAGAAACAACAACACGTGACGTTCTTGACGGTGACGGGGCAGGTGGCGGTGGGTGGGTCTGGTGATGGGTGGCAGGGGCGGGGCAGGTCGGGGCAGCCACCAGCGGCTCGGCGGGGCATCTGACCGTTCCAACAGCCGATGGGAGGAAACAAATGAACAGGAAACTTAATTTTGACGTCGGGATGTATCATTAGATGGGAAAGGTCGGATTACACACACACACACACACACACACACACACTCTCTCTCTCTCTCTCTCTCTCTCTCTCTCTCTCTCTCTCTCTCTCTCTCTCTCTCTCTCTCTCTCTCTCTCTTATAATGGTAAAGGTACTACTACTACTACTACTACTACTACTACTACTACTACTACTACTATTACTACTACTATTAATGACAAAGATAATAATAATAATGATAATGATAATAGTAATAATGATAATAATAATAATAATAATAATAATAATAATAATAATAATAATAATAATAATAATAATAATAATAATAATAATAATAATAATAATGGTAATAATTATATGAATGATAACAATAATATTATGATTGCAGTAATACTAACGATTATAATTATTTAGGGAAGACTGAAGACGAATTTCAGTGTCGGAAATGACTTATCAGCTTGGTTGCTTCTTCAAGTCATGACTGCTTGACTTGTGTTTGCTTCTATCTTGTCTTCACAGGACGGAACGAAGACGACAAATCACAGGCACATGCTTTTCCTCCACTCCGCCCCAACAAAAATATAAAATACATTTGTAAAGATGTTTTTACTAAGCTTCTGATTCTCCACATTTGTACCTCCTTGATTCCGGTTATTTTTAGTTATTCTTTGGCCTTGATGGATTAAATTCTGACAAGGCTCGTCACGAAATATTCGAATCATGTGTATATTTAAGGGCACGCACTCATTGTCAAAATTCTTTGTGCATTCTTTTATTTTTCTCTGACGTCAAGCTGAAGTATTGAAGGCAAACCTCTAGGCACCTCACGGATCAACCATTTTACCCGTGTCGATGCATAGAAACAATGTCCTTTCCTTATTCTTTTGACTCAGTGACACTGTTCTGTCCCGAAAAAATACGTATTTTGTGGGGATATGAAAAATTTTCGTTTTTTTCTTGTCCTGAAATCCTGAAACTTGTGTGGTCAGAATGCCGCTTAGTTCAGCCGTCAATGAGCCTAAATCGTAAAATCCGTTTTTATAATGGTATATCAGAAATTATTATAACGCTTATTCTATCTAAGTCTGGATTATCTACAGGTGTTCCTGGTGTTTCACTAAATTCATCTCACGCTTAGACATATCTCATTATTTCGTATTGATCAGGTGTATATTCATACATCTCTAGAACTATGTTGCATTCCTTTTTCTCCCTGAGGTGAAATACATGGTTCCCTTTATTTTTGGTAGTCATCCATGAACGTAAAAAAATTAAAGCTACTTAACAGTCATTCTAATGGCGTATCAGCACATTCCCAATCTTTCCTTTACTCCACTCCCTTCCTATCCCAATCCCTCACTGTCACTTAGACATGCCTTTGTCCGTGTCCGTGGCTGATGGGGACTGGAATGAAGGAAAGGGGGGGCCAGGGTTGCAAAGGGTGGGAAAGTGTCCGGAAAATACAAACTTTCCAAGGAAAGTTTCCGAGAATTATCAGGGCCCTGGAATTTTGGGAATTTTCGGGAATTTTCAGATTTTCACACATGTGTATTTGTATTAATAAACAAACAGATTTTGGTAAATATAACTTTGAATTAAAAAGTTTTATGCATCAAATATTATATTTTCTGAGCCAAGACGTATGATAACTTTAGTGGTTTTGTTAGGTTAGGTTAAGTTTAGGGCATCTTCAAACACATGCTAGCCAGCAACTTATTGTATAAATCAATAAAGAATAACCTCACTTTGTTGTATTGAAAGTCTCATGAGTAAGGAAGCATATATGAATTTTCTGAGTCTAGACCTATAGTAACTCTTTGGGGCTTTGTTACGTTAGGTTTTGTTAAGCTTAGGGCATCTTCAACCACATGATAGCCAGCACCTCATGGTATAAATCAACACAGAATAACCTTACCTTGTTGTGTGGGAAGTCTCATTAGTAAGGAAGCATATATGAATTTTCTGAGTCGAGACCTATAGTAACTGTTTGGGGTTTTGTTAGGTTTGGTTAGATTAGGTTAAGTTTAGGGTATCTTCAGACACATGATGGCCAGCAACTTATATCATAAATATTCAAAGAATGGCCTCACTTTGTTGTATAGAAAGTTTCATTAGTTAGGAAGCATATATGAATTTTCTGAGTCAAGACGTATAGTAACTGTTTGTGGTTTTGTTAGGTAAGGTTGGTTAAATTTAGGATATCTTAAAACACATGATTGTCACCACCTTATGTTATAAATCAACAAAGAATGACGTCACTGTTGTATAGAAAGTCTCGTTAGTAAAAAAACATTTATGAATTTTCTGAGACAAGACCTATAGTAACGATTTGGGGATTTGTTAGGTTAGGTTAAGTTAAGTTTAGGGTATCTTCATACACATGGTAGCCAGCACCTTATGGTATAAATCAACAAAGAATGACCTCACTCTGTTGTATGGAAAGTCTCATTAGTAAGGAATCAAGTCCTATAGTAACTGTGTGGTCTTTTGTTAGGTTAGATAAATTTAGGTTAAGTTAAGTTTAAGGTATCATCAAACACATGACAGGCAGCACCTTATGGTATAAGTCAATAAAGAATGACCTCACTTTGTTGTATAGAAAGTCTCATTAGTAAGGAAACATATATGAATTTTCTGAGTCAAGACCTATTGTTCTGTTTGGAGTTTTGTTAGGTTAGGGTAAGCTATGTTTAGGGTATCTTCAGACACATGATAGCCAGCACCTTATGGTATAAATCAACAAGAAATGAGCTCACTTTCTTTTATAGAAAGTATCTTCATTTAGAAAAAAGAATGTAAATAAGTCAGGAACAATGCAGAAAAGAATGAAAACAAGCACGACAAGGATGCAGAGGAGGAGGAGGTGGAGGAGGCAGATGGCGAGAATTCAAATCAGAACATTGATATTCCGTCAGAACATACTCGGGCGTGACCAAGAGTGGCGGTTGACAGACGGACGGACATGCGGACAGACGGACAGCGCCACCATACATTCAGGGTTTGAGGCGGCGGGAAGCGGGCAGAGGCATTGCTACGGGCCATTTAGCGGCAATAAGGCTCTGTGTTGGGCTCTCTCAGGCACCGGCGTAGTCAGGGTAGCTGAACAAGGCCCAGTTTTTGTTCCTTCACCGGACGGTAGGCTGATAATTCACTGGTCAACAAAGCTTATGAAAAAATCTGTCCCACAAGCAAAAGAAACTGAATTTAATAGCATTTTTTCTGCTGAATTCAAATATGTTTTCATATTTTTTCTATCAGGCATAGTTTTTCTATGATAGCTTATTTAAATTTTAACAATTGTACATAATAACTGAGGCTGGTATTTCAATGAAAATTCCCTTTAAAACATTGAAATGTATGATTTTCGACTGTATTTTGCTTCTGGAACGTCCCTTTTTAGTGTCCAGCAGTAATCAGCCAATATTGATTTATATTGATATATATATATATATTCAACCTCCATGTGACACACTCCTTGTCTCGGGTGACTTCAGTGCAGTTACTGGCATAGAGAGAGCTAACTATGAGCTGTGTTGGTCCCCATGGCACTGGCACCAAACAGTTAGACATTATTCTGAACATCGCAAAATCCAGAAGGCTGAGGATTGCTGGTTCCAGAGACCCTAGCCTTGCCACGGTATAGCAATACTGGCAGTGTAGCAAAATAAATTAAATCAATCACATCCTCATTAGTACTCGTTGGAGGATCCTCCAGAACTTTAGGGTTTTGCTGAGTGCCGGGTTCTGTACAACCTAACAGACTTCTTGTTGCAAAGCTGAGGATAAACATCAGGTCCAAAAAATTCTCAAGATACAGCCCTCTGGGGTTTCACGTTGAGAAACTGAGCAACCAGGAATGTGCTCAGGAGTATGCAATGGCAGTCTCTGACTGTCTCAGATTGGTTTGAGGTGCTTGGCACTCTGGTTATGGTTAAGCTCCTCCGTAACAGAACATACATCATTGCAAAACACCACACCATCCGCAAGTGATAAAAACTATTCAGAATCACAATGTCGCTTACGATAAAAACTAACTTTGTTTTTTTTCTGGAGAAGATTCCAGCCCTATAACCTGCAACCAAGAAGTTCACATTGCTTTTTCGATAAGTTTAAATCCTGCACAAGATCATTCAGATCTCCCTGACTCAACAAATGTGGTTCACTTGAAGAACAGATTGGCTGAAACTCCGTATCTTCTGTTTCTTTCTCCAAAGCCTCATCACTTGACTCATCATCACTTAGTGTCATTTGTTTTGGAGGGTCAGGTACAGGATGGTCTTGACTGTGAGGTACTGGTCTCATAGCAGATGATAAATTAGGATATTTTACAGTGTGCTTGGATTTTGATGTTATACCTTTTATATTTGTAATGCAGAAGTAGCAATCTGAAGTATGATATTTTGGTTCTCTCCAAATCATAGGGATAAAAAAAGACATATGGCGTGAACCTTTCGCCCATGCAGTGAGAAGCCTAACACAGGTTACGCAACACACATGAGGGGCCCAGCTTTTATCCTGGTCCCCCACTTTGCAGCCAAAATAATGTTCATAACATTTTTTAATCAATGGCGTGAACACCGTCTTTATGACTTGAATCTCAATACACCGCATACAGAGCAAAATTGTCTGAGTTGTTTATACAGTTTCTTGGCATTATGAAGGTGAATGGTAGGTATGCTAGTGTACAATATCACACACTTCTGGCAAACGTATACCAATCTCACTCAGCTGAAGTGAAATTTATCCCACGTAGCAGGAACTGAGAGTGATACCGTGGAACACAAAAACTGTGGGTGATGGAAAAAATTAGACATTATTTTTGGATTCTGCCTTCAAAAACATATAAGATACAGCTAATTGTTTCTTTGGGACAAAATTCTTGTTGACCAGTGATATGGGCCGCCCTGAGACTGATAGGGAATAACGTTTTATCAGCTTTGTTTTGGTGGATAGAGATATGTGATGACAGTGGGTGGGAGCTCTGTTGTTCCTTCTCCGTGCCTGTCCTACTTATTCCGTTTGTCTCTGTCTGCCTATGTCTGTCCGTCTGTCTGTCCGTCTGTCTGTCCGTCTGTCTGTCCATCTGTCTGTCCGTCTGTCTGTCTCTCTCTCTCTCTCTCTCTCTCTCTCTCTCTCTCTCTCTCTCTCTCTCTCTCTCTCTCTCTCTCTCTCTCTCTCTCTCTCTCTCTCTCTCTCTCTCTCTCTCTCTCTCTCTCTCTCTCTCTCTCTCTCTCTCTCCTAAGAAAGAAAGAGAAATAAAAGACGTGACAGTAAAGATGAAGACACCAGATCTAGGGTTTGGACAGCAGCACAGAGTAGGCAGTAGAGATGGGGATAAAGATACCATTCAGGTGTATCTGTGTTTGCCGGGCCAGTCCCACTCATACGGCTTAACATTTTATCACCTGTAATGGACCAGGTGATGTGAGGCAAGGTGAGGTGAGGTCCATAATGAGCTAACACCCCTCCCGTAGGTAACGATTGGGGTTGGGGGGGTTGAAGGTAATACCCAGTCATCTGAATAGGGTTGGGGGATGTGAGTGTGTGCGGGGAGGGGTGTGTGTATTCCTTTGGGTTATCTCAAGAAGGATACACAAATTGGATTAGTTTTTTATGCTAAGATTGGTTTTGTTAATTATCTTGGGGCTATTATTATTATTATTATTATTATTATTATTATTATTATTATTATTATTATTATTATTATTATTATTATTATTATTATTATTATTATTATTATTAGGATGATGACGATGAGGAGGAGGAGTAGGAGGAGTGGAGTAAAGAGTAAGGGTAGAGAAGTGGAATAAGTGAGAATAGTGTAGTAGAAGGGTAGAGAGGAAGTATAGTGGAAAAAGCAGAGTGGAGGAGTGAAGAGTAGTGGTGGACTGGAGTGTGGGGAAGAGGATGGGAGTAGTGGTGGTGGTGGTGGTGGAGGTGGTGGTGGAGTTATGGGGTGTGAAGGTAGTAGTTTTGGTGGAGTGGTAGATGGGGAGGTCGGTAACAGTGGTGGTGGTGGTGGTGATTGTGGTGGTGGTGGAGGAGGTGGAGGTGGTGGTGATGTCAAGGTGAGGTGAACACGTGGTCAGGTTAATTAGCCTTGCAAATTATCTGTACCTAACCTGTACGCGTCCTGTGCCCTTCTTTCCCCTTCCCATCACTTCAATTATCATCCTCCTCCTTCCTTACCTCTTCCCTTCCCCTTACTCATCCCTTACTCATCCCCCTTCCTCCCTCCCTTCCCCTTCCCTTATTCATCACCTTTTCCCATCACTTCCCATCCTCCCTCCCTTCCTTCTTCCCTCTTCCGTTCTCCCTTTCCCTCCCACCACTCATCCTCCCTTCCCCTTCCCTTCACTTCCCATTCCCTCACTTAACTATTATCTTCCCTCCTATTTAGCTGGTTAGATAGTTAGTTAGATAGCGGGTCAGTCTTTTTTCAGTATTTTGTGGTTTTATAATTTTTTGCTGTTGTGTGTTGATCTTGGTGTTCTGTTTGTAGATTGTACTTTTTGATGTCCTTTTTTTATATTATACTTTTTTGGTGTCTTATTTATATCTTAGCCCCCTTTTGCTGTATATTTTTTATATCATTCATTTTATGGAGTTCCGTGTTGGTCTGGATGAGCCTCTTTGCCCCCATAAAAGACTCACCCGTAATTTGGTTGATGTTGATGTTAGGGGAAAAAAGTGGATGATGTGTGTTGGTATTGTAGTATATTCATATTTGATTTTACTATATTTTATTTATTTATTTAATTGTTTAATTTGTTTATTTTATTATTTTTATTTATTTATTTGGTTAGTTGGTTTGAATTCGGAGTTTTCCTTCTCCTAGGGGGACTGCCTACCACGGCTAACGACCTCCTCCTGCCCGGGTTTGTGGTCAGAGTTGTCCTTCTCCTAGGTGAACTGCCTTACGCTAACGAGCCCCACCAGCCCGGGTTTGTAATCGGAGTTTGCTCTCCTAGGTGAACTGCCTTACGCTAACGAGCCTCACCAGCCCGGGTTTGTAATCGGAGTTTGCTCTCCTAGGTGAACTGCCTTACGCTAACGACCTCCACCAGCCCGGTTTTGTTGTTCGGAGTTTGCTCTCCTAGGTGAACTACCTTGCGGCTAACGAGCTCCACCACCCCGGGTTTGTTGTTCGGAGTTTGCTCTCCTAGGTGAACTGCCTACCACGGCTAACGAACTCCACCTGCCCGGGTTTGTTATTCGGAGTTGTCCCTCTCCTAGGTGAACTGCCTACCACGGCTAACGAACTCCACCTGCCCGGGTTTGTTATTCGGAGTTGTCCCTCTCCTAGGTGAACTGCCTACCACGGCTAACGAACCCCACCTGCCCGGGTTTGTTATTCGGAGTTGTCCCTCTCCTAGGTGAACTGCCTCCCACGGCTAACGAACCCCACCTGCCCGGGTTTGTTATTCGGAGTTGTCCCTCTCCTAGGTGAACTGCCTCCCACGGCTAACGAACCCCACCTGCCCGGGTTTCTTGTTCGGAGTTTGCTCTCCTAGGTAAACTGCCTCCCACGGCTAACGATCTCTACCTGCCCTGGTTTCTTGTTCGGAGTTTGCTCTCCTAGGTGAACTGCCTACCACGGCTAACGATCTCCACCTGCCCGGGTTTGTAATCGGAGTTTGCTCTCCTAGGTGAACTGCCTTACGCTAACGAGCTCCACCAGCCCGGGTTTGTAATCGGAGTTTGCTCTCCTAGGTGAACTGCCTTACGCTGACGAGCTCCACCAGCCCGGGTTTGTAATCGGAGTTTGCTCTCCTAGGTGAACTGCCTTACGCTAACGACCTCCACCAGCCCGGGTTTGTTGTTCGGAGTTTTCCTTCTCCTAGGTGAACTGCCTTACGCTAACGAGTTCCACCTACCCGGGTTTGTTGTTCGGAGTTTGCTCTCCTAGGTGAACTGCCTACCACGGCTAACGAGTTCCACCTGCCCGGGTTTGTTGTTCGGAATTGTCCCTCTCCTAGGTGAACTGCCTACCACGGCTAACGATCCCCACCTGCCCGGGTTTGTTGTTCGAAGTTGTCCCTCTCCTAGGTGAACTGCCTACCACGGCTAACGATCCTCACCTGCCCGGGTTTGTTGTTCGAAGTTGTCCCTCTCCTAGGTGAACTGCCTACCACGGCTAACGATCCTCACCTGCCCGGGTTTGTTGTTCGGAGTTGTCCCTCTCCTAGGTGAACTGCCTACCACGGCTAACGATCCTCACCTGCCCGGGTTTGTTGTTCGAAGTTGTCCCTCTCCTAGATGAACTGCCTACCACGGCTAACGATCCTCACCTGCCCGGGTTTGTTGTTCGGAGTTGTCCCTCTCCTAGGTGAACTGCCTACCACGGCTAACGATCCTCACCTGCCCGGGTTTGTTGTTCGGAGTCGTCCCTCTCCTAGGTGAACTGCCTACCACGGCTAACGATCCTCACCTGCCCGGGTTTGTTGTTCGGAGTTGTCCCTCTCCTAGGTGAACTGCCTACCACGGCTAACGATCCTCACCTGCCCGGGTTTGTTGTTCGGAGTTGTCCCTCTCCTAGGTGAACTGCCTACCACTGCTAACGATCTCCACCTTCCCGGGTTTGTGATCAGAGTTGTCCTTCTCCTAGGTGAACTGCCTTACGCTAACGAGCCCCACCAGCCCGGGTTTGTTGTTCGGAGTTTTCTCTCCTAGGTGAACTGCCTACCACGGCTAACGATCCTCACCTCCCCGGGTTTGTTGTTCGGAGTTTGCTCTCCTAGGTGAATTGCCTACCACGGCTAACGAGCCCCACCTACCCGGGCATATCTCCGGCACCTTCGCGGACGCCCCGGGGGACACCAAGGTGCCCTTCGGGGAGCCCTCCAGTACTGCCACGCTCGCCAAGGAGACCTGGGGCTCTCTGGCGCTCCTTAGCCCTGCCGAGGCGAGGAGGGCCGATGCTAGAACTCGCTTCTTAAAACTACCAGACTGGATTATGAAATTAATCATAAATACTGTGAATGCGCTGCTCACTGCGTTTATCGTTTCTGGGATGGAAGGGCGAAGGGCCTCGGGAACTCGCACAGAATATCCAAAAATCTTCCTCCGTTTCCCTCTTTCTTTCTTTCTTCCAATATTTTCTTATTTATTTCATTTTCCTTATCTTTAGTTGTCTGTTTTATTAGTCATTTATTTATTATTTCGCTCTTATTAAATAGATAATTGAGAGAGTGGGTAATGTCCGGAGGGGGAAATGTCCAGAAAATAATATGTTCATGGGAGACTTTTTCAAGGGGGAAAACGTTCGGAGAAGTAAAGTCCATGGGGGAATATGTCCGGTACCCGCTACTACTACTACTACTACTATTCTGCTGCTGCTACTACTACTACTACTACTACAACTACTACTACTACTACTACTACTGTTTCTTCTACTACTACTACTACTACTACTATTACTACTACTACTACTACTACTACTACTACTACTGCTGTTTCTACTACTACTACTACTACTACTACTACTACTACATACTACTGTTACTACTACTACTACTACTACTACGTACTACTGGTAAAAGATCTGACTGTGGCTGTGTTACGAGTGGGGTCCCACAAGGCTCGGTATTAGGTCCACTGTTGTTTATTATTTATATCAATGACTTAGATACAGGAAATAGTAGAGATGTCAGTGAGTTTGCTGATGATACCAAGATCAGTAAAGTAATTGAGTCGGATTAGGACGCTAGTATTCTACAGGATGAACTAAACAGATTGTATGACTGGGCGGATAAATGGCAGATTGAGTTCAATGTAGGGAAGTGCAGTATTCTGAGTGTAGGTAGGAACAACCTCTCACATAACTATAGCTTGAATGACACTCCTATAAGCAGGTCTGGGTGCGAGAGGGATTTAGGAGTCTTAGTGAGCTCTGATCTCCGTCCAAGGGCACAGTGCATTCAAGCTAGAAATCGAGCAAACAGGGTACTGGGTTTTATTTCAAGGAACGTAAGCAACAGAAGCTCCGAATTCTTCCTCAAGCTATATTTAGCATTAGTTAGACCTCATCTTGATTATGCAGTTCAGTTCTGGTCACCTTACTATAGAATGGATACCAAAATGTTAAAATCGGTGCAGAGGAGGATGACTGAGATGATTCAAGGGTTACGAAACTTGCCATACGAGGAAAGACTCAAACAGTTAAACTTGCATTCTCTAGAAGGGCGAAGGGTGCGAGGAGACATGATCGAAGTTTATACATGGATGAAGGGCTTTAATAAGGGAGATTATTCATAAGGTTCTGTTGGTAAGAGAACCGGGTAAGACACGTAGTAATGGGTTTAAACTGGATAAATTCGGATTCAATAGGGACATAGGCAAAAATTGGTTTACTAACAGAGTGGTAGATGAGTGGAACAGGCTGAGCAGTCATGTGGTGAGTGCATACAATTATCACATTCAAAAATAGATTAGATAAATTCATGGACAGTGATATTAGATGGGGTTAGATTCACAGGAGCTTAGGTTCAAAGGAGCTGCCTTGTACAGGCCTACCGACCTCTCGCAGACTCCTACATTTTTATGTTTATATGTTTATGTCTCTATTTGGTACCCTTGCTCTTCTTATTACAGATAACAATATTGAGCTAATTAAATAATTTTCAAGGAGCTTCTGCCACAAGCAAGCACGCGTATATACAGCCATGCATCCATCCACATCCCCCCTCCCCCCCGAAACACACACACACACACACACACACACACACACACACACATGGAAAGAACCAATAGATATATTTTGCAGCTGTAAAAAGTATTATTTGTCTTTTAACTATTTAACTACTTTTTTCTTTCTCTTAGCCTTCGTGTCCTTCCACCTCATTCACTTTATTAGCTGCGTCCTCTTTTATAGTGTTTTACCAGTAAGTAACAGTTGCTTCCCTTTTAGCATTTTATTTTTGTCTTATTTCACTTGTCCTGTATATTTTTTTGTCCCTCACTCCTCGCCTTCTCTCCACACTTCCTCCCTTCGATATCTACCCGGCTTCAATTTTCTTGTAACCAAATCCTTCAGTTTCTTTTATCTAAGCCGAAACTGTAATTGGAACACCTAGCAGTCACTTATCTCCGAAACTTTCCTTATCTGACGCACTTAATTTCCCTTTTTTTCTATGTTCAATATGAGCATGCTAAGGGTGCAACAGGATATAAGGGATTGTTGTATAAGAGTAAATTGCTTTCGGTTAATGGCTTTCAGTTTTGCATTCATGAGGAGTCGGTTAGTGTACATCGGACGCCTCAAAAACCCTCCTCGGCACATACACTTAACTCGGCTGCCTGTTACCTGTCCGTCCGTCACCTGTCAACTTGTCTCCTCGTCAGGTGTATATATATTATTGTCTGCCAGTACCTGCCTAGTTAGTTAGTGCCTCTCCTCTCCCCTCCTCTCACTCTCCTGTTCGTCCAATTAGGTGGTTATTAATGCTTTTTGTGGTGGTGGCGGCTTGGTATTGGTGGTGTGTGTGGGGTGGGTGGGGGTGGAGAGAGAGAGAGAGAGAGGCGTGGCGCGGTAAGGAGCAGCCTGAAGAATTGCTTTAATGTGTTCTAGTGACGTTTACGTAAT
This sequence comes from Eriocheir sinensis, assembly GCF_024679095.1. NCBI lineage: Eukaryota > Metazoa > Arthropoda > Malacostraca > Decapoda > Varunidae > Eriocheir > Eriocheir sinensis. The sequence continues at coordinate 10,561,130 of NC_066525.1, forward strand.
CTTAGGCGCCGCTTGCATTATGGAAACAACAGCGTTCGAGATACTGGCTGCGGCAACCAATGAGGGGAACGGCGGCTGAGGGAGCGCTGTCAGGGGCCAGGCTGTCACTCATCCCGCGGGTCCCGAGGGCGTATGATAAACAGAACCCGAGAACCTTATCAAAAGCAAGATCATTAGGGCGAAGAGGACTTGTCTTCAACACCAGAAGGAGCGATCCGCGGCGGCTTTCGTGTCCTAAGCAAGATCATTAGGGCGTGGAAAACATGCCCCCAACATCCAGCCCATGAAGTGACTTGTTGTGGTTTTGGTTTCGTTAGCGGCTCATGTGTCCCTTCGGATATGATGGTCCGTTCTCTCTCTCTTGTTTGGGCTCTAACTCTCCTACTCACTGCTACTTCTCTTTCCTACACATCCTCTTACCTCGATAGTCCTCCTTTCAATTTCTCCCTTCTTATTCCCTTTTCTCTTACCCTCTGCTGCCCTATCCATTCCCTCTTTTGTCCTCACTTTCTCTCCTCTTTACGTTTCTGTTTCTCGCCCCTGCTCCATTTTTTGCCTTCGGTTTCTTCACTTGACTCCTGCCTTAGTCGCTCAAATTCTTCTCTTCAGTTTCCTTGCAATGTCAATAGACTCGTGATTTCTATTTTTTCTCGTCTTCCGTTGCCATTCCGTGTCATGCATTTTAACCCTGCTCGTCAATGTTCCTGTATCTTTCGCTCCTTGCACTTCGCGTTCTGACTTTCCTTGTCTCGGTCATGTCCCTTGCGTCACACTCGCCTTCGTCTGTCGCCACCCACCCCACCGTCGGGAGCTAACATGGACGCGGAGTAAAGGAGTGTCTTGCCACATTTCCGACGGCTTTCATTCAGCCGCAAGTGAATATTCATGACGACCGCGGGGGTAAAAAGAGAGTGAAGGCATTTACATAACGGGTGCCCTCTTCGTCCCTCCATCCCTTCTTCTGTCACTCCTTCCCTCTCCCTCTACCCCTTACTTCTTGTACGGTCAACGGGAGGGCGGGGGTGGAGGAGAAAGGGTCGAATGATGGGCGTGGTGAGGTGAAAGAGGAGGGAAAGGAGAGAAGGGAAGAAGACATGCTGAGGAGAGAGGAATGGAGAGATGGAGCGAATGAGTGAGAGGTGAAGTGAAAGAGGAGGGAAAGGAGAGAAAGGAAGAAGACACGCTGAGGAGAGAGGAATGGAGAGATGGAGGGAATGAGTGAGAGGTGAAGTGAAAGAGGAGGGAAAGGAGAGAAGGGAAGAAGAGGACATGCTGAAGAGAGAGAGGGGGATGGAGGGAGGGAGGGAGAGAGTGAGGTAAGGAAAGGAGGGAAGAAGAGGACATACTGAAGAGAGAGAGGGGGATGGAGGGACGGAGGGAGTGAGTGAGGTAAGGAGGGAGTGGAAGAGACACTGTCCACTGCATCTAATTACCTGCCTGTATTATCCTTTAGGCTCATTACTGCAGTTTAAGGCATGTACCTGTCCGAGGCTTAATTACCGGCTACTTATCTCGGTTGATGTATGCACCTGCCTCACGAGACCGCCGACTCCTTCACCACCACCACCACTACCACCACCACTAATACCACCACTACCACCAGCACCAACAAAACAAAACACCATCAATCCCCTCCTCCACCACCACCACAACCACCACTACAACAACAACAACAACAACATCATCCCTAACACCACCACCCCCATCTTCAACACCACCACTATCATCACCACCAACAACAACACAGTTTACTTGCTTCATTGGTGATTTTTCAACTCTCATAATCCTAAGTATTCATCCACGTATCTTATTTATTAATTGCTATATATGTTCATTAATTGCCTATTGGTATGTATGGCGTTTTGAGTTGTGGCTTTGCGTGGCGGGGCGTAGCAAGAGGCGGCGTAGCTTGGCGTGACGTTCTTGTGGCTTGTTGTGGCGTGCTGTGGCGTGCCTTGGCGGTGGCTTTCCTTGTTTCCCGAGAGGTGGATGTCAGACCACCACTTCTCAGCCTCTGGAAGTAGTAATTTAGGTTTTGTCCGGGTCTGGGCGTATAATCAGGCAGCTGTATTTACATTCTTGTGGTCCCGGACACCCCTGACCCATGATCCTCCTGGGCTTAGTCTTCCGTTTCGTGTATCAAGGAAGAGTAGTGGGTATATTATCTCGTTTCTTTTACCTTTTTCTTAGTTCTCTCTCTCTCTCTCTCTCTCTCTCTCTCTCTCTCTCTCTCTCTCTCTCTCTCTCTCTCTCTCTCTCTCTCTCTCTCTCTCTCTCTCTCTCTCTCTCTCTCTCTCTCTCTCTCTCTCTCTGTGTGTGTGTGTGTGTGTGTGTGTGTGTGTGTGTGTGTGTGTGTGTGTGTGTGTGTGCGCGCGCTCATCTTTCTTCTCCACCTCTCCCACTTTTCACACTACTCCCGATCAATACACCATTAATTCACACACACACACACACACACACACACACTTGCACATACATATATACTATATGCATACCTTCATACCTACCTACCTACTTGCTTACCTATTTACGTACACACATACATGCATACATACATACATACATACATACATATATGCATACAAACCGACAGACAGACAGACAGACATTTTCAGCGAACCCTATCTATTCTACGCACGCTATACACCCACACCAGGTGATCCCTAATGTCTACACACACACACACACACACACACACACACACACACACACACACTAGCGCACAAGCTCAATCACGCACACATTCACACTCCCCCTAAAAAAAACATGCACAAGAAAATATGAACATTGTGATAAAATGTGGTGAAATGTGTTAGATATATTGATTTGGGAGTGTGAAAGGAGAGAGGTGGAGACGGAAGGTTTGGAATGAGGTATATTGTGCTGTGGCAGGTGTGTGGGACGTTTTGGCAGGAAGAAGAAAAAGAAGAACAAGAAGAACAAGAACAAGAAAAAGTAGATGATGATGATGTAAATGAAGAAATAAAAAAAATAATGAGAAAGCGAACGAAAAAAAAATGACATGTTAGAGAACGACGATGATCTTTGTGATAATTATAAAACAAGTAACGATGATATTAATGAAGGTGATGATTGGGGTAATAATATACGTAATGGTAATAATGGTGATGGTTGTAAACGGAGAATCGAAGCAGTAGATAATTTGAAGAAGAGGTCAAGAAGAGAAGGAATAGAATGAAAAGGATAACGAAGTGAGGCAATGTTTTTAGGTGAAGTAAAAGTTCCTTACCTTAGTGTGGAAAGTGAAAGCAGTGAAGCAGATGAGCAGAAAACAAGTGTGAATGCGACCTGAGATGCGGAGATGGAAGAGAGGGAAGAGAGATAGAAGGAAGAAAGAAGAGAAGAAGAGGACGAAAACAGAACGGTCAGGAAAAGAGGAAGAAGAAAATATGAAGATAATGCTGCTGATGATGAGGAGACAGACGAAGCGGAAGAAAGAGGAAGAGAAGAAGAAGAAGGAGAATGAAGAGGCGGTGATGGTGTCTGCTATGTGGTAGGGCGTGGGTGGGGCAGCGGGGCGGGGCGGCTAGAAGGGGCGTGGGGTCGGGGGCTGCGTGGGGAGATACAACGCGAGATACCCTAATGGTCCGTGGGGGGAATGATAAAGAGGGAGGAAAAAAGAGAAGCCCTTGACAAACAAACTTACAAGAGGCTCAGAGACGATGTGCGCGCTTGGAGGTTTGCTTTTTTCTTTACAGTTCGCTTCAAAGTTCTGGTGTTTAGGTGATTAATAAAGGATTCAATAGTACTGGAATGTCGTAAGTGTATAATAAACCAAAAAGGGAGTAACCATAAAAAAGAAAAAATAAAAGTAGAAGCATATGACAGACAAACACGGAAGAAATTCAGAGACTATTAAAAAAAAAATGTGGTTGCCTTTTTGTTTACGAAAATTGTAATGTTTAAATGAATAGTGTGTAGTTTGAAAGTACTGAAATTTAGTCGTTGTTTATTGATCAAGAAAATGAATGTCCAGAAACTACATATGTCAAGGTATCTTATAAAAAATAACATGATAAATGATAATTGTGCCGATTGTGAGTAGCGGGCTTTTTTATCAGTTTCCTTTTTTTTTCCCCCTTGAACTATCTCCTTTGCTGTAAAAAAAAATTATATACTACAATCTCTTCAAATATTTTACTAATCAGTGAGGGAAGAAACAACGAAAAAAACCCACTAAAATTTATGTTTGCTCAGGAGTCATACTAACAACAAGATGATACAAACCGGAGCATATCCCGCAAAACAGATTCCAAATTATACAGCGTCGCGAACCACTGAGCTGTTAAGAAACGTAAATACGCTCGCTGCTCGCGGATAGAAAGCATCAAGCAGCGAGGAACGGCCGATTAAGTAACAATAATAATCACCCTCGCACAATGAACTACACCTTAAGTCACCTGCCTTCCCCGCGGCTCACCTGCTGTTACCTGAGCTCCCCGCTGCCTGAGGGTGGCCTGCCCCGCGCGTTTACATAATTCACCTTAACTTGCTCCTCGTCACCGTAATGCTAGGGGGCACCTTACTCCCTTCCTCCTTTTCTCTCTGACTCCCTCCATTACTAATTCCTTCACCCATTCACTCGCTCTCTCCCTCCCTCCTTCACTTACTCACTCACTCACTCACCCACTCACTCGCTCTCTCCCTATCTCCGTTACTTACTCATTCACTCACTCACTCACTCCCTTCCTCCCTTACTCCTTTTCTCCCTGACTCCTTCCCTTACTAATTCTTTCACCCACTCACTCGCTCTCTCCCTCTCTCCTTTACTTACTCACTCATTCACTCACTCACTCCCTTCCTCCCTTCCTCCTTTTCTCCCTGACTCCCTCCCTGACTAATTCTTTCACCCACTCACTCGCTCTCTCCCTATCTTCCTCACTTACTTATTCACTCACTCACTCCCTTACTCTCTCCTTTTCTCTCTGACTCCTTCACTTACTAATTCTTTCACTCACTCACTCGGTCTCTCCCTATCTTCCTCCCTCCTTCACTCATTCACTCACTCACTCACTCACCCCCCACACACACATACACACATTCATAATTATTTTTTTCATATTTTTTCTCTTGTGTTCTCATCTCCCTTTTCTTTTACTTATGCGCCTGTTCTTCATTTTCCATTTTTTCTCCCTCCGTCTCCCTCCTTTTCCTTTTTTATTCATTCCTCTGTTTTAACTCTTAATTATCCTCCATTCTTTTCCTTCCACCACATCCTCTCTTCTTCGTTCATATTTTCGTTTTTATCTTTTATCACCGCTATCCCTCACACTCTTATATCCCATAACCGCACCTTTCCTTCCACTATCCAAACCACTTGATCCACTTTCCCACTTTTATCACCACTATGCCTCACCCCCTCATAGCTCATAACCACACTTTTCCTTCAACTCTCCAAACCACTTGATCCACTTTCTTTCTTTTTTGCCCTCCACATGCTCATTTTCATCACCACTATGCCTCACCCCCTCATAGCTCATAACCACACCTTCCCTTCCACTCCAAACCACCTAATCCACTTTTTTTCCTCTACGTACACTCCAGAATACATCTAAGCCTTCCACATCCTCACCTAATCCTCCCCTTCCTCTCTTTCCTCTCCACTTTCAACCACACCCATCAAACCTTCCAACTCTTTCTCCGTCTCGTCTTTCTATTTCTCCTCCTTCTCCTTTTCTTTCTACTCCTACTCTTGCTCCTCCTCCTTCTCCACCTAATACCATATAGCCATCTTTTCTTCCTACTCGTTCTCTTCATTTTGCCCTTTCCTTCTATTACTGACTCCTCCTTCATGTACTCTTCTTCTTCTTCTTCTTCCTCTTCTTCCTTCTTCTTCAACTCCTGCTTTCTCATGCTTGCCCTACAACTCTCATCACATCGATTTTATCCTCATACTCGTCCTCCTCCTCATTCTCCAGCTACCTCATTCTCCATTTCCCTCATCATTCTACTAAACCTCCTCCTCTTCTTCCTCCTCTTCTTCATCCTCCTTGGCCCCATCGTCCTTCACCCACCTTACCACCCTATCCTCCTCTTCTTCCTCCTCTTCTTCCTCATCCTTGGCCCCGTCGTCCTTCTCCAGCGCCAGTGAGCGTCAAAAGGGCATCAATACCCGTCATGTTACCTTGGCAGGCTATTCTCCTAATGACGCGTAATAGAGGGCTCCCAGACGCGCCCGGGGACTGGACTCCGCCGCCCTCGCATAATATGACCATTGACTCCCTCCCGAGCCAGCGTGAGGCGAGGAGGGAAAGTGGGTGAGAGAGAGAGAGAGAGAGAGAGAGAGAGAGAGAGAGTAAAAATAGTAATAATAAAAAGTAATACTAATGATACTATTTTGATGAATAAGAGAGAGAACGGGAACAAGAGAAAATAAATGGTATGACGACATGAAGAAAAATGTAGAAAATATGGTTAAAAAAATTATAAGACAATAGAAAGAGAAACAAAAAAATATGAAAAAAATATGCAAAAAATAAGAAACAAAGGAAGAAAAATGCTGATGGAAGGAAAACATGTATACAAATATATCAATAACAACAACAACAAAAAAAAAGGTACACATTCTTTAGACGAGTATTGTTCTCTCACACGGAACTATGGTGAGGATTTATGTGGTGGGTGGATGGTAATGTAGGAGCAGATGGGGCTGGTGGAGGAGTCGGGACAGGTAGGTGGTGAAGGAAGGAAGGGATTATGGGTGGGAATGGCACGAGGAGGGAAGATGGAGAAAAAACAGAATGGACCAATGAATGAATGAAAAAGGGAGAATAAAAGAAAAAAAAATATATGGGAGAGAGAGAGAGAGAGAGAGAGAGAGAGAGAGAGAGAGAGAGAGAGAGAGAGAGAGAGAGAGAGAGAGAGAGAGAGAGAGAGAGAGAGAGAGAGAGAGAGAGAGAGAGAGAGAGAGAGAGAGAGAGAGAGAGAGAGAGGTACACCCCAAAAATGGCAAAAAGTACCACAATTATATCCGAAACATGACAGACTTGTGTATTTTTAAGTGAAAAGTAAACATATGGCGAGAGAAAGATTCTAGTCCAGCTTTTGCGACTTTGAGGAGGAGGAGGAGGAGGAGGAAGAGGAGGTGGAGATGGAGAAGGAGGAGAAGAACGAGTGTATCAAGAGCCACTACCACTTGTTATATTAAGCTGAAGCACATTCCTCCACGCTCACCCCTCCTTCTCCTGCTCTCCCAAAACCACCACCCACATGCCTCCACGCGCCCCCCCCCCCTCCCGCCCCTTCAGCCTTCAATCCTTCTTTCCATCTTTCTTTTATCTCCCCCCTCCATACCCACCTCGTCCTCCGTGTCTCTCCTCCCTCTTCTCTTCCTCCTCCTCCTCCTCCTCGTCGTCTTCTTCATCCTTCTCAACTATTCTCTCCTGTCTCCTACTCTTTTATTTTCTTTGATCCATCTACCGCAAGCATAGTCTCTCTCTCTCTCTCTCTCTCTCTCTCTCTCTCTCTCTCTCTCTCTCTCGGTATTGCCCTAAGGGTAAAATTTCTCTTAACGTCAACAACCGCAAACATATATAAAGGCTGACATATTTTAATGTGCTTATTTTTTTCGCGTGGGTCAGGTACACACATGCTCTCTCTCTCTCTCTCTCTCTCTCTCTCTCTCAGACACACACACACACACACACACACACACACACACACACACATATGTCACTAATTACCGTCGGAAATGTCGTCGGCGGCCGTCTTTTTACTTTTTCGGTTATGGAATTTCCTTTGAGAGAGAGAGAGAGAGAGAGAGAGAGAGAGAGAGAGAGAGAGAGAGAGAGAGACACACACACACACACACACACACACACACACACAGTATAACATGAGATCCAGTGTCCGAATGCATGTGTGTGGGTTGCGCATAACCCGCCGCTCGTCGTGTGTGTCTGCGTGTGTATCGCGTGCTTGTGGGTCACCGTAGCAAATGAATACCTGGCCTGTGGGGTGCCTCGGCGGGCGGCAGGTGGACGTGAGGGGGAGTCAAGGGGGGAGGGGTTTGGTGACGGGTGGGGGCAGGTGAGGAGTCGTAGGGGGGATGGGGGAAGGTCTGTGAGGGTGGGTGAAGGTGGGGGAGGGAGTTACACGGGGACCTGACCAGCGCCTCGACACCAAGGTAGAGCTGACACTCTGCCCAATTACGCTAGTTAACACATGCGCATCCCAGACTCACCTGGACTTCAAACCTTACGTGTGTGGATCCGTAACTTAAGGGTGTGTATTACCTGCCTCACAGCCCCTCCGCATACGCCCAGTGGCAGCCGGGTTGATGTAAATAAAGTGTGTTTTGCTGTATGAGACCTTTTATTATGCGTCATCATATACCACAAAGATTCTACGGATGGTCGACACGTGAAGGGGCGCAGCACGGCACTTTCCCCCTTGTGGCTGGGTGGCAGAGGGTCGTTGGGGCGGGCAGGGTAGGAAGCCTCGCCTAACGCATGAGTTTATGGTAATATAACTCGTAGAAATTCCGAAATATTTTACCTGGCGGGAGACAAAGCCATGACGTGGAGGAGGAATAGGAATAGGAGTAGGAGTAGGAGTAGGAGGAGGAGGAGGAGGAGTTGGGTATGAGGTTGCAAGGAGGAGGGACTGGAGAATATGTGGAGTGTTTGATCTCTTTCTGTGAGGCGGTGGGTCGGGAGGGTGCATGGTGGCGGCGGAGGGTAATGAGTGGCCGGGGCTGAGTGGTGATGGTGGCAGTGTTCGTGGCCGCCTCCGCCTCGGTAATGGCCGGTCCGATGCGTTGGAGGGAGTAAGGGAGGGAAAGATGGAGGAAAATGGTTGGTGCTTGCGTGTTTGTGTGCTACTGTGTGTGTGTGTGTGTGCATGTGTGTGTGTGTGTGTGTGTGTGTGTGTGTGTGTGTGTGTGTGTGTGTGTGTGTGTGTGTGTGTGTGTGTGTGTGTGTGTAGTTGATATACTTATACTTAAATCTTCATGGTCTAAACTACCACCTGAAGTCAATCGGCTTTCACCCTTGGGCCACTCACTTTTGGAGGTGCCCAGCCACCACTCCGGAACGGCGTGTCACAATCCCCGACTAATCAGGGGCACGGAGGGGAGGAGGTTGCCCATCTGTCTCCACTCGTCTCGGGAATCGAATCCAAGATCTTTCGGTTCTGATTCAGCATACTAACCACTGCACTATGGAGCTCTGCATATCTCTCTCTCTCTCTCTCTCTCTCTCTCTCTCTCTCTCTCTCTCTCTCTCTCACACACACACACACACACACACACACACACACAGACACACGCACATTCAAATACTCACATTATTATTATTATTTCTATCTATTAATTATTATTTATATTGTTAATTTCAGTTTCCTAATATTTCTTTTTTTCTCCTTCAGACTGTGCCAAATCAGAAGAGAATCAACGTCTTAGCGTCAGTGGGTGAGTGTTAAATCTTTTATCTCAATGGTTGGTGCTGAGAAAAGTTTAATCTCACTGGTGGGTTCTGGGAAAGGTTACATTTCACTGGTGGCTGCTGGTGATGGTTGAATCTCACTGGTGGATGCTGGGAAATGTTACATCTCACTGGTGGGTTCTGGGAAAGGTTAACTCTCACTGGTGGCTGCTGGTGAAGGTTGAATCTCACTGGTAGATGTTGCGAAAAGCTATATCTCACTGGTGGTTGCTGTTGAAGGATGAATCTCAGTGGTGGATGCTGGGAAAGATAAAATTTCACTGGTGGATGGTGGGAAAGGTTGAATCTCACTGGTGGATGCTGGGGAAGGTGAAATTTCACTGGTTAGTGGTAATATCTTATTGGTGGGTGCTGGGAAAGATTGATTCATTGATGGATAGTGCACAAAGTTAAATTTCGTTGGTGGATGCTGGGAAAAGTTAAATCTAACGAGAGAGAGAGAGAGAGAGAGAGAGAGAGAGAGAGAGAGAGAGAGAGAGAGAGAGAGAGAGAGAGAGAGAGAGAGAGAGAGAGAGAGAGAGAGAGAGATGGAGGCCGAGCCACGCGAGGCAAAACTATTTAGAGAATGGAAACCAGCAGAAATTCCTTATATATCCATTTATATGATAATAGGAGCTGTTGACATGGCTCGGGGATGACTGGTTAATGGTCCCCCGCCACAATCAGATGCTAGAGGAAGGCGTGCAATCACCCACGTTAGAATAATGACAACAAGATATTTATTCGTTTAATTGACACCAGATGTTGAGGACACGGACGGTAATATCACACAACATCGACCTCACCTAACGAGGATTTGATTCATTGGCCAGATCAGAGGATTTTGCGTAATTGGATGCTGTGTGTGTGTGAGAGTCTCCCTCGACGTGACTGGATTCAAAAAGCTATTCAGGGAAAGAGCTGCCTCCCCCCCCCCCTCTCTCTCTCTCTCTCTCTCTCTCTCTCTCTCTCTCTCTCTCTCTCTCTCTCTCTCTCTCTCTCTCTCTCTGTTACTGCTGATGTTTGCAAATAGGTAGATAGCTAGACAGAGAGAGAGAGAGAGAGAGAGAGAGAGAGAGAGAGAGAGAGAGAGAGAGAGAGAGAGAGAGAGAGAGAGAGAGAGAGAGAGAGAGAGAGAGAGAGAGAGAGAGAGAGAGAGAGAGAGAGAGAGAGAGAGAGAGAGAGAGACCCTCAGGTGTCAAGAACTTGCTAGGGATGTTTCAATTACTTGCTGTGAGGGCGCGAGGCGGATGAGGTGTTGGTGGCAGGTAGAGGGCGCCACCTTAACGACCCACAGGCGTCCGAGGGTCATGACCACAACCCCACCCCGGCACGCACCCCACGCCCACCCTCACCCCGGCACCTCCTGTCCGTGTAATATCCTTGAGCCCCACTTTTCTTCCTTGACATGCTTTTCCTTCTCGTCTTTCTCACCTTTTCTTCTTTTATCTCCCTCTGTAATCCACCTACATTTGTCTATGTTCTCATCGTCTTTCCTCCTTGCTATATTGTCCTTTCCGCACCTTTTTTTTTTCTGCACGTTTCCCTTCCATCTCTTTCTTTCTTCTGCTCATCTCTCACTTCCTTCCTTTCCCTTCGATCGTTTGACCTGATGTGGAGAGAGTGACGTATCGGAAGGGAGGAAGAGAAGGTCAGGTGCTTCTGTTGATAAAGTTGAGGATAGGAAAGGAACGAAAAGAGAGCAATTTACAGGATAAGTATTATAGCAGTTTCGACAGGAGGAAGAGTTTGAAGAATAATAGGAGTAGGAGCAAAAAAACAAGTGGTGTAAATAGAAAGTATAGGGATGGAAAGGGGAAATTTAAAAGAAGTGTTGTGGAAATAACAATATAAATAGGAAAGTCAGTCATTATATAGTAGTTAAAATGAAAGAAGTGTTAGGGAAGTTAGAGTGCGTGGAGAGAAGATAAGTAACAAGGGCCATACAGTGCGTGCGTGTGGGAGGGAGATGGGAGGGAGAGAGATCGTTAGGCAGGTGAGGTGACGAGCGTACCTGAACCCAAGGCGATGGGGGAGGGAGGGAGGGAGAAGATAACGCGACGCCAGGTAACGGGAAGGTGTTTGTCGCATATTAATGTCTCTCTTGTATACTTTGCATGCACATATTTTAATGGTGTCTTGTATATTCTCGCTGCAGTCCTCCTGAGCTCATTGCATATTGAGGCACAGTGTATGCATTCTCGTCTGTGTGTGTGTGTGTGTGTGTGTGTGTGTGTGTGTGTGTGTGTGTGTGTGTGTGTGTGTGTGTGTGTGTGTGTGTGTGTGTGTGTGTGTGTGTGTGTGTGTATGTGCGCTTCCTCCTCAAATTTGAGGGTTGGTCATCCCCAGTATTACATTGTATAATTACATTCGTTATCCCGTAGCTTGTTTCAGCCTAACGGTCTTTTACATAAGGTTTATAACACACCACTGAAACAGGTGTAGAAGGGCCGTCTCATATACCACAATACAACAATCTCCCGACATCTGCTCTAAACTCCGCCTCTCCAGGTAGAACACAGGTGCAGGTACGGAGTGGGTGATGGACAAGTGATAGCGGACCCTCATCGTTTTTCAGGCCGTCACGGGGCTCCTTAGATATGAACACCTGTCAGATTAATCAAATTCTCTGATAAAGTCGACACAGTTCATCATTAAAACCTCTCACTCAATCCACTGTTTAGTTCCGGGCCTTCAGTCCTGCTCGAGGAGTCTCTCTATCACCGGCGGCCTGACCAGCGCCTCGAACAGCGATAAGCAGCATTACAAGAGTTGCCATAACCCGATAGGCGGCATTACACAGCCTCTCCATTTGGCGTCTTGATCGTATCGCCAGCCACCGACAGCGGCCCTAGGTGGCATTCCCCTCGAGTCGGGCATAGCTACAGGGAAGGATACACACACACACACACACACACACACACACACACACACACACACACACACACACACACACACACACCACTCCGTGGCGCAACTGGTAGAGCGCTGCGCTGCCAGGCTTCACGGTCTGACAGGGCGGCGGTTCTAGCCCGCTCAGACCGGATTCTTTCCGTTGACTGGAAGTGGTTACTGTCATCCTTGAGCAAGGGGGATGGGGTGTGTGGTGTGTGAGGTCCTGGCAGTACCCATAGATCGACGATAAAGAGCACTAGCTTGCTCATGTCGGGAGGGTACCTGCTGGCGATTACGAGTCCACACGTGATCATTTGTGAATTACACACACACACACACACACACACACACACACACACACACACACACACACACACACACACACACACACAGTTTTAATTTTCTATCGTTATTTCTTTCTCCTTTAATTCCTGTTTATCTACTTTAACTCCATTCATATCGCTTCCTCTTCTACTAATCCTCTCCACATTTGTCGATATTCTTCGCTCTGTTTTCTCCTCCTCCTCTTCTTACTCTCTTGCCACCTTCATTGTCTTTCCTCAACTCATCTTCCTTCCATATCTCCCCTCATAATTGCGGGGAACACAAGGTTTAAACACAGAACAGGTTCAAGCATTTTGGTGGATTGAAGACTTGAGCCGTTTTTGCGGAGATTCTTTCTTCCATCCAGAGTTCGGTCACGTGAGAAAACTGAGCCCCTGTGAGAAGCTTACAAGTGGTTCATCGGCGCGGCTACCCTCGACTTAGTATTCGGAGGTTAGTGGTCTTGAGATTTGTCTCACATTTTCTCTGACGGAGTAATAGACCAGCGTGACGAGCAGGCTGAGTGGTGCTGAAACAGAAGGAATGGAGGAAAGGCGGCGGAAATGAGGAAGGGAGAGTGGAGAAAAGAAATGAGGAATAAGAGAGAGAGAGAGAGAGAGAGAGAGAGAGAGAGAGAGAGAGAGAGAGAGAGAGAGAGAGAGAGAGAGAGAGAGAGAGAGAGAGAGAGAGAGAGAGAGAGAGAGAGAGGTGATAAAAGAAAAATAATGTAGCTAGATACAAAAGCATTAGATCTTAAATCTCCGTTAATTCCTCTGAACGAAGCCATAAGAAAGTGACTGGATCATTGACTCGCTTCCGTTCCGTCATAATGCTCACAAAAACCGAGACCAGTGCAACGACTCCTGGGGAAAACATACGTACGTGAGTGTGTACAAGAATCCCTTTACGTGAACCCCTTACTGATGCGCGCGCACACACACACACACACACACACACACACACACAGATAATTTTTTTATAGATAGATAGATAGATAGATAGATAGATAGATAGATAGATAGATAGAGAGAGAGAGAGAGAGAGAGAGAGAGAGAGAGAGAGAGAGAGAGAGAGAGAGAGAGAGAGAGAGAGAGAGAGAGAGAGAGAGAGAGAGAGAGAGAGAGAGAGAGAGAGAGAGAGAGAGAGAGAATAAGCCAACGCTATCAACAATACTTTCTGGAACAGTGAACGGTAATGATAGAGAAGATGTATATTTTTTGACTTGACAAGAGAGGAAATCAAGTGCAATAACAACAAGCGAAAAAGATGTTTGAGACTTAATCAGCGTGTGTATTCGTGCTGGTTAACTACTTCCCGGCGTCAGGGATGGGCGGCCATGCGGCAGCTGGTAACACTGCAGATCTTCCTCTTCCTTGTCTTCGTTGTCGTCGTTTTCGTTGTTAGCCCCCCTCCTCCTCCTCCTTCTCTCCCTCCTCCTCCTCCTCCTCCTTCTCCTCCTCCTCCTCCTCCTCCTCCTCCCTCCACCATCTCCTCCACTTCCTTCTCCTCCTCCTTCTCTTCCTCCTTGTTTTCCTCTGCTTTTTCTCTCTTGCTGCTGGAATCACGCCATGCTGGTTCCTCGATTATATGTAATTCCATTCAAAATCTGCCCAATGCCTTTTTTTGTTAATATTTTACCCCCGCAAGGCGGTGACAATATTCAACCATCGCCGAGAGGCGCAAGATTAGCCACATGCTGTCCAGGTCTTATATCAACCCTAATTTCAGCGACTTCGGTCAAGAGGAACACCGGGGAACAGCATGGGTCAAGCAAGGGTCATATTTCAGGGCAGCCACTCAAAAAAAATTCGCCTGCACTACCGCTAGGTCCCTCAAGAGAGCCTTCGAGCGCTATAAGCAGCACACAAGAAAATAAAATGTTACGACTCTCTGTACTGCGGGACGCAGGGACCCATTGGAAGAGACCGTAAATGTGTAATGTTGTGACGGTAGTTTGGTATTGGTGCATGTGTTGTGGACAGCAGCGCTACTTGTTGCGGGCACAGGGAATGTTGTAGCCGTATATTGCAAGGGGAGTGACACTCAAAGGTTATGTTATCTGAGACGCTTGGTACATGTGTTGCTAAATACACTATTCTTTTGATGCTACTCTGCATTCCATGTGACAGACGCTGAGAAAAAAAAGACGAGTAAAGATACAAATAGGCTGACAGAAAGACATGTGAATATTATTATAGATCGTAATCTCGATATTATTGCAGAAGAAAAATCTTGGTTCAGTGTCATGCACATCTTGATCTCTCCTTTCTTCTACCATCAACAGTCCCACCTATCCCACCCCACCCCACCACAACCCACCCAGCACAACCCAACCCACACAATCCTATCCCACCTCTCCCACCCACTCACACACCCACGCTATCAAGCTGCTCCAATATCCTACTTACCAATCCATGATAAAAAAAAAATCACCCGACGTTCAACATACGCAAATTGACGTAAATGTCGACATTATAGTTTTCGAATAAATCATTTGCTGTCTCGCTCACAAGACATTCGGTTGTTCTTGTTCGTGTTACCGGTAATGGTCTGACGAGAGAGAGAGAGAGAGAGAGAGAGAGAGAGAGAGAGAGAGAGAGAGAGAGAGAGAGAGAGAGAGAGAAAGGGGGAAGTATGTATCAAGGTTTTTGTGCGTGTTTGTTTTTTCTGTGTATTTTCAAAAAAGTGTGTGTGTGTGTGTGTGTGTGTGTGTGTGTGTGTGTGTGTGTGTGTGTGTGTGTGTGTGTGTGTGTGTGTGTGTGTGTGTGTGTGTGTGTGTGTGTGTGTGTGTGTGTGTGTGTGTGTGTGTGTGTGTGTGTGTGTGTGTGTGTGTGTGTGTGTGTGTGTGTGTGTGTGTGTGTGTGTTATACAGCAAGGGAGGCAGCCCAAGGGCAAAAACTGAAAAACAACAAAAAATCCCGCTTGGCGCTTCTCAAGTAGAAGAAAAATAATGAGATGCCGGAAGAGAGGAGAGATACCCTTCTCTTGAAAGAGTTAAATCGGTGTCTGGGGGAAATGCAGAGGGAGCAAGGCTGTTCCTAAGTTTGCCAGTGGAAGGGATGAAAGAATTAAGATGATATGGATAGAATAAAAGTAAAAAAGAGTAGAAAGTTGTGTGCAGCGGGATGGGGGAGGCATACCGATAGCAAGTTCAGAAGATCAGTTGGCGTGAAAATATTGAGAGAAGATAGAAAGAGATGCAACACTGCGGCGGAATTTAAGTGGTAAAAGACTGTCAGTAAGAAGAGGGGAGTTATGAGACGAAGAGCCTTTGACTTCACTTTATCTAGCAGAACTGTGTGTGTGGAGCAACCCTAAACATGAGATGCATACTCCATACCAGGGCGGACAAGGTCCCTGTATATGGACTGCATCTGAGAGGGAGAAAAGAATAGGCGGAGACGATGCGAGAACGCGTAACCTCGAGGAAGCTGATGTAGCGAGAGAGGAAATATGAAGTTTCGGGTTAAGATTATGAGTTAAGGATAGACCGAAAATGTTTAATGTAGAAGGGGACAGCTGAGTGTTATTGAAGAATAGGGAGTACTTGTTTGAAAGATTGTGTCGAATTTACAGTGGAGAAACTGAGTTTTTGAGGCATAGAAGGATACCAAGTATCCCCTGCCCCTTCAGAAATAATGGCAGGACCTGAGGTTAAGCCCTCTGTAGAGTCCAGCCCAAAGTTTTCCAATTCCTGTAGGGAGGGTTTTCTGAAGAAAAAAAATGTTGATTAACTCAGAGCAGAGTCATCAGCGTAGGAGTATATAGGGCAGATTGTTTGGGAAAGATCATTAATGAATAACAGAGAGTGGGAGATGGAACAGAGCCCTGTGGGACACCGCTGGTGATAAGTTTAGGGGAAGAACAGTGACCGTCAACCACAGTGGAGAGAGATCGGCCTGAAAGGAAACTGGAGGTAAAAGTACAGATCGAGGGGTAGAATCCGTAGAAAGGTATAGTATATTTTAGGAAGCAAAAATATGTTGCTAGGCAGATTTGTGTGTTTGTGTGTATGTGAATGTGTGTGTGTGTGTGTGTGTGTGTGTGTGTGTGTGTGTGTGTGTGTGTGTGTGTGTGTGTGTGTGTGTTTTGTGTTTGTGTAAGCCCCAAACACTACTTGATGGCAAGGGGATCAAGAAACACTACAGCAGCCTCCACCTCATCACCAGATTTATCATTGTAGGAACACTGTCTCCCCATCACCGGCACCACCATCGTCTGCAGTTGCAACAGCATTAGGAACAGCAGAATTAACAGCAGCACCAGCAGCAGAACCACAACCACCACCACCACCACCACCACAATCACCCCCAGAGGAAGAGGCGTTACCAGTATGCAAATGAGTCTGAGCCACGCCTCGTCGGCCGCTGCTAATAAGGCTTGCAGGCAGCCACCAGCAGCGCGGGGACGACCACGTATATAAGGACTCATTACGCGGCGAAAACAATGAAGCAGAAAGATAATTCGGTCAATTTCCGTGACGTGTTGAGGGAGGGAATAGGCGTCCTCGCGGGGGCATTATTGTTCACTCGGTCACCTCCATGCCAACAGATAATTGTATATATTTACAATCATTAGTTTGCATCGTGTATTGTTAGGTTGTTATGGGGAGAGGGAAGAGAGGCGTTAACCAAGTATGAGGTAATGCTGTTTTTTTTGCATTATCTTTTGGTATGGGTTATATCGCAATCTACATACGGCGCGCGCACACACACACACACACACACACACACACACACACACACACACACACACACACACATCCAACACTTTCACTCGTATCACAAACACGCTACACACATCACCCACCTACCCACCCACACTCACACCCACATCCACATCCACATCCACAGCAACCCTTCTCTCTCTCTCTCTCTCTCTCTCTCTCTCTCTCTCTCTCTCTCTCTCTCTCTCTCTCGAACAAAATCTCTCTCTCTCTCTCTCTCTCTCTCTCTCTCTCTCTCTCTCTCTCTCTCTCTCTCACTGATTTCACTTATAAATATTGTATAATAAAATAACATCCATTTGGAATGTTTCAGTCTCTAGCTAGTGTAAAGAAAATGAAAAGAAGTCGTTACCTAAACTCACAAAAATGGAAAATATTAAAGATATCAACCTACAAACTAAATAATAATTAATTATGATCGTTTGTTTATCAACTTTACTGTGGTAGAGGCGGTGGCCAAGTGGTTATGGCGCGGATGCAGTGATCCCAAATACTCAGGTGTAAGTCCCAGCAAGTTGTTGACGATTTACAACCATCGTCCAGATCATAACTTAAGCGATTGCTGCGGGCAGCTTGTGCCAAGCAAGAGTCATACATCACGGCAACTACTAATGGCCTTACCACCAAACCCAAGAAGAAATAATGGGCGATACAAAAAAAAAAAAAAAAAAAAAAAAAAATCAGGAAATGCAGCAATACATGATAACACATTAGCCTGCCACAGTCAGGATGAGGCAGCTGAACGGGCAATGATTCTTCCCGAGCCCGTCTGGAGGGCCAGATATGACGCCATGGTGCGAAGCATTACCAGGCCAGGCAAGGGTCTGTAGGGGAGGACCTCCTACTCTACTTCTTCCTCCTCTTCTTTCTTCTCCTGAACATCCTCTTGTTCATTATAATCCTTCTAGTTTTCCTCCTCCTCTCCTTATTCTCATTAATCACTTTTCTCACCGCTCTCCTCTTTCCGCTTTTTCTTTTCACCACCGAAATCTTAACCGTTATAAGCTTAATACAGGACGAGAGGATGGAAAGACACGCGGCCGAGGAGAAAAAGGCCCGAAAGAGGGGAAAAATTATAATGATTATAATAATAATAATAATAATAATAATAATAATAATAATAATAATAATAATAATAATAATAATAATAATAATAATAGTAACAACAATATTAATAATGATAATAAAAATACTAATAATAACCCATCTCAACCACTGGCGTCTTCGAGGTGAGGTAAATAGATCACAGGTCAGGTTATTTTACGTCCTTATGACATCATCAAACCTTTCTGGACCGCGACACTAATCGGTTCAGTGTGCGGACCCCAGGCCATCATGGCGGCCACGCATGGGCCCGGCTTCACTCAGAGCAGCCGCCTAAGTCAAACCCCATTGCCTATGGAAACACTAGCCACTAATATTTAAGTTGGCATACTTTGCCATTAAAGATTTAGAGCGTTCTGCTTCATATCGTATATAAAGTTTGTATCGTTTTCAGCGGACAGGTATAATTTTATTTTTCGTGTGTTATAAATAGCCAACTACTCCAAAATAAATTATGTAACACGTTGAATTAATCGAGTAAGATGACAATCAATCAAAAGTCAATTTTACAACTGAAGACTTAATTATCATGAAAATATCTTATTAATAAATGCCACCGGAGAATAAGCGCTTTGATAAATTTTTGTGTTTGGTTATCATTATTATTAACGATCCGTTAAAGATGTTTCTTGTGGCATTGGACTTGTTGAGACTTTTTTGAGGTTTTGTTGTGGTGTGTTATTCTTGGAGGTGGTGCATAGTGGTGGTGACAATGGTGATGGTAGCGTTGTTTGTCTAGATAGAACAACTTCGGCGATGAAGATTAATGTGGTTGTTTAGTTGTGGTGTTGCGGAGGATGGTGATGATTGGGTGTTCACGCTGCGCTAGTGACGCAGAGGACTTTGTTGTGATATGACGGAGCTTATGATGGTGATGTTGGTGAGGGGAGTGGTGGAGGTGGTGCTGTTTGTGGTATGGTGACGTAAGTGATTTCAGCAGTGGTGGTTCTTTTTGTAGTGAAGTGGTTGGATCCTGTTTATAGTAGTGGTGTAATGAGGGTGGTATTGGGATGTTCTTCATTGTTGTGGTGGCGGCACTGAGGGCGCTACTGGGAGTTTTGGTAATACAAATGAAGACAATAGCAGCGCAGGTGGTTTATATAGCGGAGACGACTGAAATACTGAGGATTTTGATTATGATGTGGTAGTAGTAATGGTGGTTAGGTAGTATTAGAGTTTATTGTAGTAAGGCTAGTAGTGATTTGAGGAGTAAAAGCATTGATAGTGGTGGCGGCAGTCATAGTAATGGTAGTTTTGATAGCAGCAGTGATGGCGGTGACGTCAGCGTTAGGTAGGTACTACGTATGAGAGACAGACGGTTCAGGACGAAACAAGAAGCAAAACCCAACGGCAAGGCGGCTGCGCGGGGTGGCGGCGTTCGGCGGTGGGCAGACTTGCAAATAGAGGCTTCCTACCTGTGTTTATGCTAAATGACGGGATCGCAGACTTGTTGGGCGCCGTAAAAATACATATTCGCGCCCCTCCACCCGCTCATGGTGCAGTTTGTAAAGTCATTTCCAGTGGCCTGCCACCGCCACCGTGATGGTTCTGCCTCCCATTCGGACTTCTCATCTTTTCTCCCTCCATCCCTCCCTCTCCTTATCCTTTCTTTCTTCTCAGTCTATCCTTCCTTTATCATCCCTGGCTCCTTCCATCCCCATCCCTCCTGCGCCCTCTTGAAGGAATCCTTAAAACCCACGTCAACCTTAATTAGCATCATTTCGCCTGTTTCTCGGAGATGTGTCCCACCGCCCACGAAGGCAAATGTTCAGCGCCTCTGCACTCCCATGAACGCCACGCCACGCCACGCTTCGTTGCCTCGTTTTCATTTTCTCAGCTGTAAAAAAAAGTGGGCATTGCCTCATCCACATAGCATCTCTTGGAACGCGGTGAAGGCATCCTGGTAATATCTAAGTGTCATTTCTTTGAGGCGGGTCTGGTCCTTGAGTGTGGGCTGCCAAGTGTAGTGTGTGGTAGTGGTAGAAGGCGGCAGGTCGTTCCAGGCTGGCCACTGTCTCCTCGCAAACAGAAGCCCGTGAACAGGTTCTGGGGAGGCGCCGTGCACAAGGCAGCCACCGCGGAGAGACAAGCGATGTATTACTCATTGATGTATACACGAGGCCTCCGTGAATGGCCCGGAGTTTAATATTCAGTTGTCCTGCTCCTTTGTTTTCCGAGACTCGTCCTTGTCATCACGCGCAGATAACATTACTCAGGCCCGTACGAGAAGACAATGAATAGTCAAAAACATATACAACACACTACACGCAGACAGACAGAAAGACCGACCACACACACACACACACACACACACACACACACACACGTAGATTCAAGTATATATTACGTCTAGCTACCATATATTATTCGGCATATATTTATGAAGCAAAACCGCAGCGGTTCATGCCTCTACATGCCTACGACTTGAACCTTTTAAGGAGGGGAGTTTCAAGACAGCTCCCTAAATTACTATGGCCTGTGCATTTCGAAATCTTATTCTTAACTCTCATTCTGGAAGCTGTGTCATTTTGCGGACATTTTTTTTTCTTTTGCCTTTTAGCTGCATCCCTGTCTGTAAAAATAATAGGCATTGGCAATCATTACTTCAAATAATACAAACAAGCATAAACATAGCAGCAGTAGGAAGCATATACCCCGTCCGACCTCCTTCTGTCCAACCCAGCATCCTTCCCTCTTACCCTCCCTCCCTATCCTCCTATTCTATCCCTATCTCTTCCTCCTTTCACCCACTTAAATATCCTTCAGTTTTTCTCATCCATCCACCTTTCTTTCTGCCTTCCTCCTCCAACTTTTCTCTCTCCGCTCTTCCCTTTCTTCATTTATCCATCCACTCTTTTCTTCCTCTTTCATTTTTTTTCATCCTCCCTCCCATTACCTTTACCTCTTGTCTCCATCTTTCCTTGTCCGCTTAATCTCCTCTCAACCACCTCGCCATAATCCTGCCCCTTTAGCTCAGCCTTCTTCCTCCCTTCCTCCTCCATCGTCTCCTTTTCTAATCTTCACCTAATTTGCTTTCTTTCAACCTAATTCTCTCATTCTTGTACATACTCCCCTTCCTTCTTCCCTTCCTCTTTTCTCCATTCCTTCTTGATCTTTCCTCCTGTTATCCTTCCCCACTTTCTACCCACCCTTCGCACCTCCCCTTCGCCGAGCACTTCGTCATCAGTATTCAGGTGGTGAGTTACCTGTCCTGGACTCGGGAGCGTCATTCCTCAGACCCCAAAACACCCTCGGAGCTGCTTAATTCAGTTACTTTGTAAGACGATCCTCCCCCTGCCGAGACGCTTCCTCCTCCTCCTCCTCCTCCTCCTCCTTTTCCTTCTGTTCCCTTTTCTCTCCCATCCCAGATCCTTTCTTTTCCCAATCAAACTTACCTCAAAGTAGAGCTTTTAGGATTGGCGAGGAAGAGGATGTTGTAGAGGATACGATAAGGTGATTGAACATGATTAAAATTTGTCCTGAAATGAAATGTATTATCTATCCTAAGTATTTAGGGATAGATATTTGGATCATGGATGGGTGGATAGAGGAGGAATGGGCAGATAGGTTAGGAAGGGTGTGAATAGAATCTGAACTCGCTCTGCAATGGAATGTAATACTCCACAAAGATTATCCATTGCCTTTTTTTATTCATTTCGCAAAGCTCGACCTCAGGGACGACTGGGGAAACGAGTTAGCATAGATGGACAAAGTGAATATGATGGGATATTTGAATAATGTAATGGTAAGGAACAAATACGAAAAAAACTAAAAGAAGTAGAACTTAGATAAATAAATGGATGTGAAACTTTATATACATAATTGATGAAAAGATATATCATACTAATATACTAAACAAAGTATCACTTTCAACGCAAGAACGGAGTGAAAGTACTATATGTAGATATATTGACAAAGGTTCATCACTAAGACAGTGATGAAGGTCCAGATAAACAGACACAGACAGACAGACAGGCAAACAGAAACACTCATAAATATGACACGTAGAGACGCATACATTTATAGAGACCCACAAGGACACATACGAGACGATGAAAGGGTAGCCAGAATTTAGAGATAAAGAAAAAAACTTACGTGGAAAAAGAGCACATCATAGGAAAGGCACATCACCTCGCTAAGGCATTGCAGTGTAGAAGTGTGCCGGAAGTAGCAGGTCACCTTTGTTCGCGCTATGTAAAGAAAATATAGGACTAATCATAAATATAAATGTTTCTATTTATAAGAAATCCGATGCTAATGTCACCATTTAGTTTTCCGTAAGGGTGTTGCCAGTGTTGTACATTTGTATCCTGCTGTCTGTATATATGCTAGGAGACATGTGAACCAAATGATATTTCAAGTAATGTTTTCTTTTTTTGTCAGTTTTGATTTTTTATAAGTTGTTCTGTCCCTCGCCTTACCTGTCTTCTCTCCTGTACACCGTTTGTCTTTTTCATACTGGTCCTAATGATTGATTTTTCTTATCTTCCCTCTCTAGTTCAACTCCCACTCCCATTCCTCTTCTTCGTCATCTTCCTCCAACTCCTCCTCTTTCTCCTTTTCCTTTTCACGATTTTCTTTGTTTTTTTCCTCTTCCGTAGTCCTCCTATTCCTTCTTTTCCTCCCTTTTTAATTCACCCTTCTCTCCGTCTCTTTCTCCTCTTTCTCCTCATTCTCTCCTCATCCTTTTGTTTTTCCCTTTCCTATTACTCCTTTGCAGCTTCTTTTCCTTGTCTTCCTAGTCCCCCTCCTCCTCTTCTCTCTGTTCATCCTTTTCTCCCTCATCACGAATTCAGCTGTCAATTATATCGTAATTTATGTGAAGACTCGGCCTGACACGCTCCTCTCATTCTGCTGGTCATTTTTAATCCCCACGGAGAGGACAGCGATGGGTGGACACTGGCCATATACAGGAGGAGGAGGAGGAGGAGGAGGAGGTAGAGGAGATAGTGGTCGTTGGTGATGTTATAGAAAGAGGAGGAAGAGAAGGAAATGTAGTAGTAGTAGTAGTAGTAGTAGTAGTAGTAGTAGTAGAAATAGGAGGTGAAGGAGAAGGAAGAAGAGGAGGAGTGGGACGAAGTGAAAAAAATATAGGCGAAAGAGGAGAAGCTGAAGAAGGTTTAGGATGAAAAGGAGGCAAGGAAGGAGGAGGAGAAAGAGGAGGATCTACAGGAAGAGGAGGAGAAGAAGGAGAACGAGAAAGAGAAGAGAGAGGAAAATAAAAGAATCTAGAGAACGAGAAGGAGGAACGTCTGAGGCCCCATACCGGTCTGTGATTCCATTCCTAATTAAAAAAAAAATAGTGACAAGTAGGGTCTGTTTTTTTGTGGGGGTGATGGGAGGAGGAGAGTGGAACAAGGAGGGAGCGAGGAGACAGGAAAGAGGGAGGGAGTGAGGGAGGGAGACATGTTCTCGTATGTTGTTGTGTTGTGCTGAAGCGGAGAAATATAATTGAGGCGACGGACCGGTTGAAGAAGCGACTTGTGGCACGATTATTACACTTGGCGATGATGTAATTAGTCCGCGGCGAGGCTCAGCGAGTGGCTTATGCTGCCGCGTCAGGAGGAAGGACGAGGAAAAGATGGGCGAGCAGGAAGAGTTAAAAGGGCAGGCTCGACAAAAGATTACAAAGAGGAAATTGAATGATGGTTGAAGACTATATGAAATTACAGTGATTGTATTATTATTATTATTATTATTATTATTATTATTATTATTATTATTATTATTATTATTATTATTATTATTATTATTATTATTATTATTATTATTATTATTATTATTATTATTATTATTATTATTATTATTATTATTATTATTATTATTATTATTATTATTATTATTATTATTATTATTATTATTATTATTATTATTATTATTATTATTATTATTATTATTATTATTATTATTATTATTATTATTATTATTATTATTATTATTATTATTATTATTATTATTATTATTATTATTATTATTATTATTATTATTATTATTATTATTATTATTATTATTATTATTATTAGTTTTATTATTATTACTGAGAATCATAGAACGAGATAAATGGTAAATAAGAAAATAATATATAGACCCAAACAGATTCCCCTCGTTTCCCTCTCCTTCCTTCATCAATCTCCTCTATCTTTTCATCTTTACCCCTTTTTTTCTACATCTCTCGCCGTCTGCAGTTTTTACTCTATCTATATTCCTCCCTCATGTTCCTTCTTACCTCTCTTCATCTGTAAATCCATGGATGTATACGGACGGCTGGAAGCTTAAATTATACACCACCTACTGTTCTGTGAAGCATCTCCTCTTAAAGGCCGAATCCATAGTCAATGCGGCGGCTCACTGTATGGCGAGGAACAGTAAGAGGACAGGGAGGAAGTGACAGACTGATCGATAGACAGACAAGGCAGATACACGGCCAAACAGGAAACTGGGGGGCTACCAGGGACGAGGCTGCGAAGATGGAAGGCCAGACAGACAGACAGACGGACGACACACACACACACACACACACACACACACACACACACACACACACACACACACACACACACACACACACACACACACACACACACACACACACACACTATTTCTTTATCGGTATTTATTAAAAGCCTCTTCTCCTTTTACTCCTCCTCTTTTTCCTAACCTTCATATCTGCTCCTCCTCCTCCTCCTCCTCCTCCTCCTCTTTCTTCTCCTCTTTTTTTATCTTCCTTACCCTCTTCCACTTCTTTTTATCTCATTGCCTGCTCCTTTTCTACCTGCTCCTCTTATTCTTCTTTCTCTTCCCCTTCCTTAATCTCACCACCTCTTCATTTTCCTCCTCCTCCTCTTCCCTTTCCCCTACATTTTGTCGTGGTATCTTGTCGCCCAAGGAAGTGACAGTCACCAGGGAAAGGTTAATATGAAAGGTCGTGGGCTATCAGTGCGACACAGGAAACGTCAAATGTTTATCATTCTCTCTCTCTCTCTCTCTCGTATTTTTTGTTAATTTTCACTTATTCCTTTACTGAATGCCTTATTACCTCAACTTAACTTAATTTCAACCTCAAAAAACTTTCGATCTGTTTAATGCAATTCACTGATTCTCATCGAACTACAAACCCTCGTCTGTTAGTTTCAATGAAGTGTTTTGTATATGCTTCAGTTATATCAGTCGTTTAGCCATTCATTTCCGTAGCAGTCTTCTTCCTCGTGGCTCTTGCGTGTAAGCTTACCGTTTTATGGCTCGTGAAAGAGAGAGACTTATGCCGCGTGAGTGATAAATGAGCCTTCTAATGAGCCGCTCCTCCAGCAGGTGTGAAAGTCAATTGGAACGGAGGAAAGGTTGAAGGGAACGAGTGTGTAGGGGTAGGAGAAGGAGAGGAAGTGTGTGTGTGGGTGTGGGTGGATGTGGGTGTGGGTGTGAGTGTGGGTGTGGGTGTGGGTGGATGTGGGTGTGGGTGTGAGTGTGTGTGTAGGTGTGTGTGGGTGTGGGTGGGTGGAGGTGTGGGTGGGTGGGTGGGTGTGGGTGGTGGGAGAGAGAGAGAGAGAGAGAGAGAGAGAGAGAGAGAGAGAGAGAGAGAGAGAGAGAGAGAGAGAGAGAGAGAGAGAGAGAGAGAGAGAGAGAGAGAGAGAGAGAGAGAGAGAGAGAGAGAGAGAGAGAGAGAGAGAGAGAGAGAGAGAGAGAGAGAGAGAGAGAGAGAGAGAGAGAGAGAGAGAGAGAGAGAGAGAGAGAGAGAGAGAGAGAGAGAGAGAGAGAGAGAGAGAGAGAGAGAGAGAGAGAGAGAGAGAGAGAGAGAGAGAGAGAGAGAGAGAAGAGTAGGGAGAAACAGGAACCAGCAGATAGACAGAGACAGAGAGATCCCGTGTTTCGCTACCCGGGACACGAGGTAATGAAGTCCATCACGGAGGCTGGGGTGTTGGTCCTCCCCTCCAGGGCACGCGGAGGTCTCTGAGCCATGGATGCTGCCGGGGACCCCCAGTGAAGGACATCAATTCCATCACCCCGTTGCCTAGAGTCGATCCATCAGGCCCATAGGGAAGGGGTGGACCACGGGGTACGCCCATACACTTATTAGAACTTCGGAGCTGCGAGAGAAAGGCTTCCAGAATACTGAGGGCGTTTTTTTTTTTTTTTAGTATGTTTTATTTCTCTTGGAAGATGTCATTTAAGTTCAGTGATTTTGTTGTGAGGTTTGAATTGGTAGGTTTTTTTTTCAGTAAAGGAAGTAGCTAAAGGATAAAAAATATATGAAAACACAAATCAGTCCGCTATTAATCTTTTGAAAATTAAATGATCTTAGTGAGAGATTAAGGAAGGAACGGAGTTATCTCTTTTTATTTCTTCTCAGAGTTGGCTGCGTGACTAGTTTATGAGTTTAGAGTTAATTGTTCTTCATTTCTTTTTTGTTGAAAGGAATGGGCAGTAAAATTAATAATGGGAGGAAAGAGGGATGAGCAGAAGGAAGGAAAGAGTGTGAAAGGTATGTGCAGGCTGAACTATAAATCAAAGCAACGCGCTTCACAATTAGATACGTAAAAGAGTTCCCTTGAGTTGGGTGAACACGTTGCTGCCTTCTACTACACCCAACATTCTCATACTATTAATATCAAAAGCAAAACACAAGAGATCAGTTTAAAAAGTCAAGAAAAAATGGACATATTGGTAAATTGATGAATAAAAACGATCACCTGTAAGAAAATCTGTTCTCTAGGCAAGTGAGCCAGCCACAAAAACAGGTAAATGAGAAATGATCACAAACTAGGGTTGATGAGAATAAGGGCGGAGGATCTGGTCTACGATTAATTCATATTGATTGACAACAGGTCATTAACAAGGGACTAAAACGTAGACACCTGGATGTTGTTGGTTCACACACACACACACACACACACACACACACACACACACACACACCTGGGTGGAGCGCCAGGTACACGAGGGTGGAGGCCGGGCAGGTAAGGACTCTCTTCCCCGCCTTGGAGTCACAAACGATTCCTGAAAACATTAGAGCTGAGGAACTTTGGCATTTAATCGATTTACTTCTTTTTACTCATTAACCACCTACCTATTATGCTTACCTTACCGTGCTTACTTACCTGTTTCAAATGTTTTCAAATGCATGACTCTGTATTGATGGTGATGATGTTAGTCTTAGTGTTTGTGTTAGTGGCCGTGGTGATGGTTGATTGACCTCTTTTTGTTCATAAACCACCTACTTACTAACTCTTACCCTGCTTACTTACCTCCAAATGCATGACGCTGTACTAATGGTGATGATACTTGTCTTGTGTTAGTGGCCGTGGTGATGGTTGTAACTGTCGTGGTGGTGGGAGTGATGGTTGTGGTGATGGTGGTGGTGGTGGGAGTGATGACGGTGGTAGAGGTGAGATAGGGGCGCTAATGGTGTGTTGGTGGATGGTAATTAATGTTGTTTGGGTCGCTGTAGGTGTAGTTTGGTAGCGATGGAAATACTCGTAGTGTTGGACTGTTGCTGATGATCTTGAAACGTTTGTAATGACTGTGGTGCAGGTGAGGGAGAAATGGTTGTGGTGGTAGCAGTGATGGTGGTGGTGGAGATGGTAGTATTGTGGAGGGAAATGAAGTATAACTGTTGTATTATGTTGATGGGTATATTTATGGAGTGAATGATATAATAGAAGTAATGCAAATCTTCGAAAGACAAACAACATGGCAATGGTATGATGGTGATTGTGTAATGGTAGAATTATAGGGGCGATGAATAGCGATGGTTGGTGGCGATGTGGTGGATGTACAGGTGGGATAACTATGGTGGTGGTAATGGTGACGGAGCTGTAGACGTCTATCAAACGAGTTGGAAAAGGGAGGTCCTGAAAGAGAAACGGAGAAAAGACGTTATAGATGAGGAAGAGGAGGAAGAGGTTATGGAAAAGAAGAACGTGGAGGAGGAGGGAGAGATGGAGTAGGAGGAGAAGAAGAAACGGGAGAGAAATAGGAGGAGGAGGAGGAGGAGGGTATGGAGTAGAAGGACGAGGAGGGTGAGGAGGAGTTGGAGGAGAAAGGGGAGGGGAGAAGAAGGGGGCAGATTAAGACACGATCATTACTTTTACCACTGTGTCCGTTCATGTCATATTCCTTCGCGTCCTCGCCAGAAAGGAATGGTCACCACTTTGAAGGTTTGCGTCACCAGGAATATTATACAGGAAGGTGGAAGGCCAGCTAAGAGGGGCGGGTGAGGTGGCACTTTGCATTGTCTGTCGCAGATTATCGGATCATACATTGGATATCTTTACGTGCCTCCTCCTCCCTGCTCATTACATGGTCCCAGGGGCTAAAGTACCACCTTCCAAACATCCTCCACCCCAATCAAGGTCGGGCCCTCATCCCTCACCCTAAATCGGTCATCCTAAACAACACCGTAAGTTACCTTCCTCATCATTATTGTAGCTACTCCGTCCATCATTCGCTGCCCTTCTCCTCGTCCTCTCCTCCGCACCTCCCTCCCCCCACTACCTCGACTTTCAACCATACCCACCTCCCACGCCCGTTTTTCTCCATCGCTCCATTCCTCCATCCCTTCTGCCCTCCTTCCCTTCCTCCTGCCCTCCTCTCTCCTTCCCTTCTCTCCTCCCTCCTTCCCTCCTCTCCTCTCCTGCCTCCCTTCATCCCATGCCCAAGAATCTGTATCCCCGGCAGGCCAGTGGTCTTATCCATGTTATCAAGGCATCGCGCTGTCCAGACAAGCCACTGGTTTTACTGATCCTCGCCGCGGGCCTCGGCCAGTGGAGTTCCGTAGGTGGTGATTCCCTGAACCATTGTGTAATTTTTAATAATGTAATGGTTGAATCGTAAATTCGCTTCCACCCATAAATTGCCCGTGGAGTCCAAGGAGGTAGTTGTCCCTATATGCAAATGCGCATGTTATTAACGAGTCAAATGGGTGTAGTTGAGGGCGGCCGTGATGTATCCCCGGCGGAGATCGCGCGGCAGAATCAGAGGTTGGGGCAGATTAAAGACCTGTTGATTTCATAACTCCCGGAGAGGGTTTGCCTTGCCTGGCCGCGAGTCTTTCCTCCTCCCTTCTCTTTCACCTCTCTCCTCTTCCTTCTCTCCTTTCCAGCCTTCCTCCTGCTCCCTGAACCCTCCTGCGTCCCTTCATCCCTCACTCCCTCCAGATAAGGGCCGCTCCACAACACGCGGCTCTGTAATTTCCCTCACAAATTTGGGTTTCAGTGCCGTACCACCGCGCACCGCCGCCACCTCCTTCCTCATCCCCACCAAAATCACCACCTTCACCAGCGGGACTTGAGGGACAGACGAGGGGGAAGCGGACGTAGCACCTCCTTGGTTCTCATCTAAGTCATTTGCTAGTGTTCCTCTGAAGGCCTATACGGAGCCTCGTCTACTGTATGAGCGAGAGAATATAGCCTTATTTGTGTCCTCCAACCTGAAGAAAAAGAATAACGTGGAAGAAGAAAAAGAAGACGAAGAAATAAAAGTAGAAGAGAAAGAACAAGAAATTAAGGATGATAATGACTAAAACAAACAACAAAGAACAAAGAAGAAACAGAACGAAGAAGAACAAGACGAATAAAAAAAAAGCAACATGAGCAGAGAGAGAGAGAGAGAGAGAGAGAGAGAGAGAGAGAGAGAAGGTATCATAAATTTGCGGTATGGGTGGGCTTAACCTGCTAAGTTGAGCTTGATATCCCACATCGAGGCTGCAATCTTGAGGAATCGCGCTCAGCAAAGTTGCTTTCGTGTTAAGTAGATTCAAGGCTTTCAAGGGAGGAACATGATCAGAGGCGCCGCTTGTCATTTTCATCTCTTCTTCCTCATCCCTTCTCCTCCTCTTTTCCCTCCCGGCACCACCTTTCAGTTTTCGTTGTCTTTCTCTCGCACGCACATCCGTTTTTTTGCTTTAACGTTTCCTTTGGGTAATTTTTCTACTCTCTGTTTGATCATTTTTCTTTGGTGATATATCTTGTCTTTTTATTATTGTATTTTCTTCCCCTTGTTCTTTATTCCAATTCAACCACAAAAGGGAAACATGAAAATAACTGTGGGGAAAAAAATGTGTATGAACTTTTTGAGAAAATTTCTGAACGTATGAAAACAATAAAGTGAAACGGCAGTTGGCAAATCATGAGCCTCGTTTGAAGGAAGATTGAAATTAAAAGGTAGGCAAATTTAGAGTGTAAAGGTACGTTCACCCCTGAGAAGGAAAGATACGGTAATAAAGACACAGGTGACTCTGGAAAAGATATTTGTCTAGTCTAAAGCGGGAAAAGAAAAGAAAGGAAGGAAGGAGGATACAGGAAGCAAGGAGGAAAGTAGGTAAGGAGAAACGGAAGAAAGGAAGGCAAGCAGTGACCCCAGCAGTGATTTGTGAGATTCTTGGTCTCCGCGTTTTCCTCGTGATCAGCGGCAGCAGTATCAGCGGCAGCAGGAGGCCGTAATTAGCTGGACGAATACTTGCTGCCTCGTCGACTAATGACCGAACGGAACATTCCCAAAGTTCCACCGCCCACCAAGGTTTTTGGCGACGCGGGTCATTAAAAGACGATAAAACGGTGTCGCGGTGCAGTAATGACGGGGACGTGGACTTTTATCGTACGCCAGACTGAAGGGCGTTTCCTAAACCCCTGCAGAAGAGGAAGAAGAAAAGCAGGAGAAAGTGGAGAATGAGGAAAAAAAGACGATGGCGGGGATTAGTAGAAAGGTAGAAGAGGCATTAATCACCAGTTTCAGCAACAAATTTCACTCTTTTCTAGTGGGAGCAGGGCGGCACGCGAATGGATAACGAGGGAAGGGAGAGGCGAGAGGAGGACGAAAACAACAAAGTCGGCAAAGAGAAAAGTATAAAGAACACCGATCACCAGTAAATCTCACTCTTTTCTCCAGAGAGGGAAAGTGGGGCGCGGGGGAGTTTAACGAGGGAAAGAACGGGGGTGTGAGGGGGAGGGCCGCAGGGGACAAAACTGATAGCCAATAATTGGATGAAATACGGTAAAGTGCCAAAGAGACCGGCCAATTAAGAATGAGAGATGATGCGGGACGCTCACCTGACACCACCCAAAGATACTGGCCGCGGTCTGTCAGGTGCTCCAGCAGGTGAGACAGCGACCCGTGGCAGGTGGGACAGAGAGGAGGAGGGAACATGGAAACATGGAAATTCAGGCAACAGAAAGCCTATTGGCTCATTACGAGGTTGCCCACTTTGGTAATTTAATCTGCTCGACTGCCAGTAAGTGCCCGCAGAGCAAATGAAAGCTCTTTGGTATTCAGTTCACTTCTGGTGCAGCGAAATGACGGCCAATTCGACTTTTATAGGAGTTGATGGAATTCGCATTTACTACTCCTGTGGGAAGGTTGTTCCAATGATACGCACGCACGCACGCACGGCCACAGAGAGTTATGAAGCAATGAGGTCAAAATCACTTGAAGAAGAAAATTATTAACACGAAAAAACGATAAAAAGACAAACTCTTCAATACAAAACAAAGGCGCAATGAAAACTAAACAAAAACATATTCACACACACACACACACACACACACACACACACACACACACACACAAATGTGGAGGAGGAGGAGGAGGAGGAGGATGACGACAGCAGGTACAAAGAGAATAACAAAGGAGAGAGAGAGAGAGAGAGAGAGAGAGAGAGAGCACACACACACACACACACACACACACACACACATATACACACACAAAGAAAGACAGATAGGACAGACATACAGACATATACAAAGAGAAAAATGGACTCTCTCTCTCTCTCTCTCTCTTATACTCTTTATTTTCTTCATATTTTTCCCTCCGCGTGATGACCGTCAGTGCCCGAGTAAGCAACACGCGTGTCGCCCGTAAGAGGAGAGGCAGAAACACACTTACACGCCGTTTAAAGTCATGGGAAGACGTATGGAGCCCTGCCTCATTTACATACGCACGCCAGGTTCGCGGAGTCCAGTCTAGCTTCGCTGCAACCCAAAGGAAATGTTGGGTTTTTTCCCTCCATATTTGGTGCTTCTGCGACTTCGACACCCACCCATCCCTCACTGTCACTTGGCCTCTAGAGTACGGGGGAAGTAAAGGAGGAGGAGGAGGAGGGGAAGGAGGAGGAGGAAGTTGAGATAGTGAAACAAGCGGAGGAAAAAGAGAGTTGTCAAAACGAACATAAAATTAAAGGATGGTCAGATCAAGAATATTTAACCTCTTAAACACTTTCATCTCATTCTTATATATTTTTTTTTTCAAATGAGCTAACAGTTAATAGAGGCTGTTTGTTTTTCTAGTGAATGTTTTTTTTTCAGCCGTCAGGAATAAAATGTAAAGTTCCGTCCACACTTGGCATCATGTTGCGTAACGTGGCGCGCGTATACTTTTGCCACGTTGTGTAGCGGCAATGGGTGTCCACACTGCTCCCCGGCCTGCTACGCAACACAACACGGAACATGACTTGTACCGAAGAGGCAGACAGTATGGATACCGCTCTACTGGACATTTTGTGTAATGTGTTTACCTTGTGTTGTGAAAAAACTATGCTTCACGACACGCTTGTTTTTTTTTTTACAGTTTTCTTCACAAAATGTGCTCACCACCATAATCTAAGCATGTTCAGTATCAGTTGTGCTAAGGTATCAGTTATGCTTACCCTTCTATAGTTATTACACGTCATACGATTACCAGATGTAAATATAATTACTAAAGTATATACTGCAACACCGTAACACTGGATAGCACATGGGAGTAAACACCACGTTAAGAATAGCCAAGGTAAACAGTCGCCACGACACATTAAGAAGTAAAGCTGATGAAAAAAAGAACATTAATAAAGGCGAAGAACATTTACTTATATAGATGTCCATGACTAAGATAGAAGACAACAGAAGACAAGAAAAAGGAGGGAAGGAGCAAGGAAGAAAGGAGATAGAGAAAAGAAGGAATTGGGATAAAGAGGCAGAGAAAGTTTGCTCAAAAGTATCGAGAGAAAGAGAGAGAGAGAGAGAGAGAGAGAGAGAGAGAGAGAGTTACAAAAGAAAAGCTGACAAGCCTCTCAACAACGGAGGTGGAGGTATATCTGGCACTGAAGGCCTTAGACGCAGATAAGGCTGTTGGCCCGGACAATATCAGCCCCCGCCTCCTGCGTCAGTGTGCCAAGGAACTCGCTCTTCCCCTCTCCAAGATATTCACCCAATGCCTTCATACCTCCACCTGGCCGCAGTAGTGGAAGACTAGCCATGTTGTTCCTGTGCACAAGAAGAACGACCGAACGGACGTGAGGAACTACAGGCCGGTGTCCCTCCTATCAGCAGTGGCAAAAGTGTTGGAGGGAATAGTGGCTGAGCGGATCACTAGACACCTAGATAGGCACTATCTGTTGAGTGCCAGGCAGTTCGGCTTCAGGAAAAACCGGTCAGCAGCCGATCTCCACCTACTACTATCCAACGAATGGAGTTCACAGCTGGACCAAGGAAGAGCCACTGCTGCTCTGGCACTAGACATTGAGGGCGCATTTGACCGAGTGTGGCACACCGCCCTATCAGAAAATATGAGAGCAGCCGGATTGGAGGGAAAGCTTCTGTGCCTGATGAAAAATTACTTAGAGGAACGCCACCTTCAAGTGGTCCTGAATGGGCACAAGTCCTCCCCACAACGGATCCACGCCGGCGTGCCACAAGGCAGCGTCATCGGGCCACTTCTATGGAACATGTACATAAATGACCTCCTCCATCTTGTTCCTAGTTCGCCGATGACATCACTTTGACTCACAAAATAGAGCCAGGAGGAGAGGCCCAGGCAGCACGCCAACTAAGAGCCACACTCCGGCGAATTGCAGATTGGGGAAGTAAGTGGCAAGTTAAGTTTGCCCCAGCAAAAACTCAGCTGCTGGTAGTGGCCAGGACACCTGTGTATCTCCAGCTTGAATTTGAGGGACTCAAGCTGACGCCACGTGAGGAAGTGGAGGTGCTGGGCCTCACATATGACTCCAGGCTGACCTTCCGCACGCACATCCAGCAGCTGGCAAGGGCAGCCTCACGGAAGCTGACGTCCCTACGCAGAATCTCCTGGCTGATGGACAGTCGAGGGCGCGAGGTCTTATACAAGGCACAAATCCGATCCTCCCTTGAGTATTCGTGCCTAATGTGGGGGGGAGCTGCCAGTACCCATCTCGCGCTCCTCGACAAGATCCAGGAGAGGGCGTGGAGGATCATCACGGATCGACAACCGGAGCACCTACCGACCATGCAAACCCTCCAACACCGGCGAGACGTGGCCGGCCTCACCACTCTGTACAAAATACAGCAGGAGGGAGTGGAGCACCTGAGGACGCTGCGCCAGCCGGAGCGGGAGGTGACAGCCAACACCCGGTCAGCGGAGGCGGCTCCCACGGCTCTGGTGGTACAGCGATGCCGGACGACTCACTACCAGAGGCAGTTTATAAACACTTACGTGCAGATATGGAACCGTCTCCTTGCGTCCGGTCAGCTGCCTCAGCAGTTCACACACCGGCAACAATATAAACTGTTTGTGAACCAGTGGCTGAACAATTTGTGAACAGGTTAGGCTTTCAGATAGGGGATACCAACTATGTTCCCTTTAGCCTAGAAACTTGTGCCGCCATATAATGTAATGTTATAAGTACTAGGCCCTGATGTAACCAAGTGTCTGTGTAAATAAAATAAAAAGAGAGAGAGAGAGAGAGAGAGAGAGAGAGAGAGAGAGAGAGAGAGAGAGAGAGAGAGAGAGAGAGAGAGAGAGAGAGAGAGAGAGAGAGAGAGAGAGAGAGAGAGAGAGAGAGAGAGAACTCACATGCCGAGAGCCTAATCACTCACAGATCTTATAATAAGCACACAAGGCAACCCTCAATTTTGTTAATCACAGAAATTGGGTTACACTGCATTACCTGGCAGGACAAATTGTAATTCGCCCACCTGTACGGTAATTACGGGGCTTGGCGGCGGCGGGACGTCACCTGAGCTCTGCGGAGGCGCTTCTGTCTGGCTGTTGGGAGGGTGGGGTAGGAGGATGGAGAGAGAGAGAGAGAGAGAGAGAGAGAGAGAGAGAGAGAGAGAGAGAGAGAGAGAGAGACTCCTACTACTACTTTTAATTTTTATATTTTTTTAGGTGCTGCCTCTAGCGCCGATAGGCTCTTTGAGGGGCCTCTTGGACGGCCCCAGCCCGTTAATAGCGCCGGCGAATTATATTTACAGTGGTTGCCGTGACTCTTACTTGGCCCGTGCCCCCCCCCTCCCCCCCCCGTGTTCCACTTGAACGAAGTTGCTGAAGTGTGGGGTGAATGAAGATCTGGGCAGCCTGTGGGTAATCTTCCCCCACTCGGCGATGCCTTGAGAAATCAGCGTGTTTTGGTGGGACTCGAACCTTGGCTCTACGGGCTCACCACGCCCGCACCCTGACCACTCAGCCACCACCTCCCTCCTCCTCCTACTCCTCCTCCTCCTCCTCCTCCTCCTGCTACCACTGCTACTGCTGATACTACTACTACTACTACTACTACCACTATTACCACCACTACCACTACTACCACCACCCCTTCTACCACCACCACTTCTACTACTACTACTACTACTACTACTACTACTACTACTACTACTACTACTACTACTACTACTACTACTACTACTACTACCACCACCACCACCACCACCACCAACAACAACAACAACAACAACAACAACAACTAACACACTGAGAGCGTACACAGTAGCACATCTCCCATTCATCTGAGAAAGAAAACAGGCAAGTCGGCAGTACCCGCCTTTACCCAGCCATTACTTTTTACCTGCTGGCGTTATCAGGCGGGCAACTGTATCCCGTCCACGTTGATTGTCCTGCTAATTATCGCTATGCAGGTGGTAGGGTGTTGGGCGCCACCTAATTGTATGCATGGGCGTAAATGATTATCCCCCTCCACCTGCCCCTCGGATGCTAATTGGCTGATAGACGACATGGCGGACAGGTGTTTTGCATTAGGGGACTGTTAGCACCTGGGGCGGCGATACAGCCGGGGAGGGACGCCACAGAGGCAGTTCACGAGACACGGACAGACAGTGAAGAAAGGACAGGTGTGCGTGTAGGGATGGGCAAGTAAGTGTGTGAGTGTGTGGGTATGTATTTGCGTGTGGCGGGGGCTGTGTGTGTGTGTGTGGGTGGGGTGGGGGGGTGGGGGGGAAGGATTGTTAGTATGGTGAAGCCCTTTTAGCTTTTGTACAAGAAGCTCATTCATTTTAAGTTTCAGCTTTGTGCATGTGTGTGATTTGTTCAGCAAAGATTTTATTTACCGTGATGTCTGTTTGTACGAAAGAAAAGGAAAGAAATATCCCCTTTTTTCTTTGTCTTGTACTTTGTTGGTATGATGTGAAAGTAATTGAATTTAAACGCTTCCCTCTTCACTCTCCTTCATCCCCCAACTCTATCTTCATCTTTCCTTCATCCCCTTCTTCACCTCGTCATCTCAGTCTTCACCCCTTCTTTCACACAACTCCACTTCTATCTTTCCTTCATTCCCTTCTACACCTCCTCACTCTCCTCCTTCATCCCACAACTCCATCATCCTCCTTTTCTCTTTCTTTGCCTCACCTTCTCTATCCCTCACGTCTTCTTTTTCATAATTTCTCCTCTTTTCTCCTCTTTCCTCTCTTATTTTCTTCATTTATTTTTATTTTTTGTAGTGTAGTGTTAGTTTTTTTTTTATCATATCATATTTCCTTTAATTTACATACCAAACTTTGACATCTTCCCGCTGCACTGTTCTTTTTTTGCGACATGACACGAAACATTTTCCTTTAATAATTTTTTTCCTTCCTTCCTTCCATCTCCTGCCTCATCCTCTTCTACTTCTTTTGATTCGTATTATTCCAACCTCCCTAGCTGTCTTGTCTTTTATTTCTCCTTCTCCTTCTCCCCCTCTTCGTTCTTTTCTTTGTTTTCTACTTTCTTTCGTTCTTTTTCTTCCTTTCCTCCTTCTTTCTTCCTTCCTCTCTCTCACATTTCCTCACTTCTCTCCATCCTTATTTTCTTCATTCTTTCCTTCCAGTATTTCTTCTCCTGTTTCTCTGATCTTTCCTCTTCCTCCTCCTCCTTCTCCTCCTCCTCCTCCTTCTTCTTCCTTCTTCCTTCATCTGATTTCGTTCTTTTTATTCTTTATTTTCTCTTTTTATTCATTCTTATCTCTTCTTTTCTACATCCTTTTCTATTTGTGTCTTTCTTTGTTTTCCTCCTCCTCCTCCTCCTCCTCCTCCTTCAGGCCACAGTGGGAGTGAGGTATGAGGGCGTCGGTTATCAGGAGGACTTAATGACCGAGCTTATCCAGGCTTGGGGTCGACCGTCACTCACCACCCGCCATCACCTCCATTAGTCGCGTAATATGCCGGGCGGGGCTGGCGGCGGCGTCCTCCTTCCTCCTTTACTGTGTTCATCTTAGCCCGGCATCGCTTCGTCCCTACTTCTCCCCTCCCTCCTTCCTTCCATCCCTTCGCTTCTTCCGTCTTCCTCCTCTGATTTAATTTTTGTTTTTTTGTTTTCTGTTTTGATTTCTTCTCCACTTTTCATTTCCTCACACTTCTCTTTTTGTTTGTCTTTGTTTTCTGCTTTCTTCTTTCTCTCTCGTTCTTTTTCTTCCTTCTTCTTACAGCTCTGCGTTTTTTTCTTTGTTTGCTTTTTTTCTTTTTTCTTTCTTGCTTTCTGTCTGTCTATGGGTCTTTTTTTTCCTCCTTCCCTCCGTCTCTCTCCTTTCTCTTCCTTCCTCCTCCTTGGCATTCATCTTTCCTCGGCGTTGCTCCCTCCCTTCTTAATTAAATGCCTCGTTTTCCTTTTTCTGCTCTATTATTGTTTTCTTCTCCTCCTCTAACTATCTGTTTTGCCTGTCTCCTTTCCTACCTCCCTTTATCCTTTCTTTCATAACCTTTTTTATCTCTTTTTTTTTTCCCTATTCTGATCCTCCTACCACCTGTCCTTTTTTTCTTTCTCTCCTCCTCCTTCCCTAGGCAGCCAGACCCTAATTATCGTCAAGTGTGTACGTGAGAGGAGGAAAATATGTCTACGTGTCGTGTTCCGTCCCCCTGAAGGCCCTGCTGCCGCCGGCGTCTGTCCGTCTGTCCCTCGTCGATTTGGAATTCCGAGTAGCGCTGTGAAAAACCCTGACCCTACTCTGCTGCTCTTCTTGTTCATGAGGAAATAGATTGTGTCATTTCTTGCATGATGAGATGGTATACGCTACATATTAAGTGTTATTTCTTGCATGATAAAACGGTATACATTATCTACTAAGTATTATTTCTTGTATCATATGACGGTGCACGCTACAGCTTAAGTGTCATTTCATGCGTGATGTGACACCATACATTATAAATACGCCACTGCGACTTGCTTCAGCTACG
This sequence comes from Eriocheir sinensis, assembly GCF_024679095.1. NCBI lineage: Eukaryota > Metazoa > Arthropoda > Malacostraca > Decapoda > Varunidae > Eriocheir > Eriocheir sinensis. The sequence goes on from NC_066525.1 coordinate 10,600,003, forward strand.
GCCAAGTCTTTCTCTTGTAGACGTGGAATTACTAGTAACGCGCAGAGAGTATTTTGAACAGACTCTTTTCTCACTTTTTTTTATGAGCATGGCGGGATAGTTTAAGTGCCGTTTCTTGCAATATACAAACCTTATACCCTTCCATATTTTCAACTTCCCTTCCTGCCTCTCACAGAAACTTATATGGCTGAGAGTGACTTCTTTTCTGTCTTCTTCTCTACCACCATCACCTCATCCTATCCCTCTCCCACATCACTTTCAGGTCTCACACTACACTACAGAGAATCATTAGCAAACTCCCTAAGCGATGCCCAAGTCTCGCCCCGCCGCTCCCTGAAACCCTCGATTTGCCCTAATCTCAGGGCGTCGCGGCCAGCAGGTGCTGATGAGCTGTGAAGCCGCTTTCAGGATAATTCTCACAGCATACACGGGTTGGCGCGGCTAATGAGCGTCAACAATCTGGAAGCATGTGGTAGGGACAAGCGTGGCACACCTGAGGCCACCTTGTTTGGGTGACGAAGCTCCGGGCACAGGGCGTTTCTCTCTCCAGGAAGTAATTGTTTATGAATATTATCCCCGCGCGAAAATTCGATGGCCGCCATGTGCTTACGTGTTTTTTTTAACTAAACGCGACCGGTAATTAGGCGCCATTGATTCAAGTTAGTCCCAGAGAGTTTAACAGGTGCGTGTGCCTTCAATGGGAGGGTGTGGGGCGCGGCTGCCGGGGACGGCCCAACGCCCAGAACCGGCAGCAGGGCAGGTGCTGGGCTTAAATCTCCTGGTGGCGTCGTTCATCGCAGCTAATTACCGGTTATGCTGATACAGATATGAAGCAATAAAACTCTGGAGGAGCCGCCTGCCGCTCCCCGCCCTCGTTACCCTCATTTCTATTCATGAAGTCCAGATGAGGCCAGGCGGGGGCGGCAGTGGCGGTGACTGGGGAGGAGTGCGGGAGGTGAAGGGATGGGACAGGAGGCAGAGAGGTAGAGATAAACCGCGAGGGGGAGAGAGAGAGGGAAGGTGTAGCGAGTGAACCGGCAAGAAACAAAAGCCTAATCACTTGCCCAATTACAGCGTTTGCGTAAAGCCGGTGGGAGATAGAGCGAAGGAAAGATTCGACGCCGTAAATCTTTGGCGCGAGATGTGTCGGGGAAGACGCGAAACCCTGAAGGTGCGTTTAGGTGGGGCGACGATAAATCCAGGTGAGGTAAGAATGGCCAGCGGCGTAAGGCACAATCAAAAGGCTTTATGAGGGTCGGGCACCTGGGCATGCACGGTTTGGCGCATGCATGGGGAGAACGGGAAGATGCTGGTGGTGCTGAGGGTGACTGTTTAGGACATGAAAACAGGGACGGAGGAGAGGTGATGGAGGTGGTGATGGTGAGGAAGTGAATGAAAGGCATGGGGAGAGAGGGGAAGGATGACATTAGTGGAGGTTACTGTGAAACAAGAGAAGAGGGAGGCGGAGGAGGAGGAGGGTGATGATGATGGTAATACGGGTAGTGGGAGAGGGAAGGGGAAGGAAAGGAAATATGGGAATGGGCAGGATGAGGGAGGAAGTTAGAGATAAGAGAGTGAGAAAATAATGCGACTTGTAAAGAAGGAGAGAAGGCTTGTCAATTGTGTGCCTAGAAAAAAAGAAAGATGTAGAGGAATAAATGAGAATGGGTATTTATCTATTATCCCGTCATTCAACCTCACTATCTTACTGGGACAACATTATCTCCTATTCAGTTCACAGCGGATATTCATTGCCTCCTTCTAACTAATGATACATCTCTCCATCTTAGGGACATTCTTTACTTTTGTACTCTTCCAAATTTCCTCTTACACCACCTGGACAGAGTGTGACACCACCAACACCACTATACCACCACCACCAGCCTCACCCTTAGAATCACAATCACCACCACCACAACGAGACAGGCTACCATCATCATTCTTACAACCACTGTACCACTAACCTCCAACTAGCACCATTACCAACACAATCACCACCACCACCACCACCACCTTCACCACCACAAGAGAAACCACCACAACCGCCACTCCACCGTTACAGTCATTTCTATTTTCTTCTGGTGATTAAGGAAGCCTGTTGAACATGTAGAGGACGAGGACAAGGGGGAGAAGGAGGAGGAGGAGGAGGAGGAGGAGGAGGAGGCATACTCTTAGATCTTGCCTCATCATCAGAAACAGTTGCCCTTCGTTCCGCCCAGTCGATGTCCCTTCCTCCCTTCCGACCCGTTTAGAAGGTAAGGGAGGAGGAGGAGGAGGAGGAGGAGGAGGAGAAGGAGAAAGAGAAAGAGGAGGAGGAGGAGTATAAGAAGGAAAAAAGAAAGAGGAGGAGTATGGAGGGGGAGGAAATGGAGAAAAGGTGTTAAATATGTTATAAAGTTGAAAGAATGATAAGGAATGTAAGTTTATAATGAACAAGATAACAGTAAAGCTAGGAAATAAATAAGATCGATTGAATACTACGAAGGAAGAAGTCAAGAGGTAAGGGTGTAGCGGAAGGAGAGGGAGAGGAAAGCAGATCTCCAAGTAAGGAAGAAGAGGGGGGGGGGGGGGGTGGCCATGGAAGGGGTAAGGGATAAGCCGGGTCCGGATGGCGGTGGCTGTAACGGGGGTCGCGTGAGGCTGCCCATTTAGTCATCTGTAAATCGTAATGAAGAAGGTCATTAGTAGCGGAACTACACGCCGTCCCCTTCCACCCTTAGCCCGGGATTTATTGTTAGTGTGTGTGTATGTGTGTGTGTGTGTGTGTGTGTGTGTGTGTGTGTGTGTGTGTGTGTGTGTGTAGCATGAATGATAGTGATGGAAGTGGTGGTATTGGTGTTAGTGATAAAAGTAGAGATAGTGGTAATAATAACAAGAGTACCAGCAGCAATATCGTCAACATCATCATCATCATCATCAGTAGAAGTAGTATTAGTTTAGTAGTAGTAGTTGTTGCAGCTGTAGTAGTTGATGTAGCTGTAGTTGTAGTTGTAGTAGTTGTAGCAGTTGCAGGAGTTGTAGTACACACACACACACACACACACACACACACACACACACACACACACACACACAAGAGGCCTACCAAGTGATAATGACCAATGGAGAGGTCCTAAGGCAGGAAAGGAAGGACAGAGAGAGAGAGAGAGAGAGAGAGAGAGAGAGAGAGAGAGAGAGAGAGAGAGAGAGAGAGAGAGAGAGAGAGAGAGAGAGAGAGAGAGAGAGAGAGAGAGAGAGAGAGAATAGTGGATGATGAGGGGAGAGGGGAGGGAAAGAAGGACAGTAAAGGATATAGGGAAAAGGGAGGAGTCACAGCACTTGCCCAGGTGTGTTTGCGACCCGAGGCACTTCCTTTTCTACCTGCCTTCACCTGTGCCTTGCCGCGCCTCATTATGGTTACCTGTAATTATATGAAGACTAACTGAAGACTAACTGTTATTATCTTGTTCTTTTTTTCCCCATTGTTTTTTTCTTCTATTTTCTGTCATCTGCATCGTATCATTACCATATTTTTTTTCTTTTTTTGCTACCTTCTGCTTTTTGCCTTTTTCTTAGTTGCTTTTATTTATTCCTCTAATCGTTTTTACCTGTTTTCTTTGTCTTTTATTTTTCTGTGTTTCTTTTTTTCGTTTTTTTCTCGTTTTTCGTTTTCATTTTTCTTTATTATATTTTCTTCTTTCCTTCTGTGTATGAGTGTGCGTGACTTTGTGTGTGTGTGTGTGTGTGTGTGTGTGTGTGTGTGTGTGTGTGTGTGCGCGGCGCAAGGTTAAGCCCTGACCCAAGCCTTTATCATCAGTCGGGGAAGGCGTCGAGAGTGACATGTTAGGAGAAGCGTGTCTTGCCTCGTATTCAGTTTGTGTTGCAGTGTTGCGAGTTCTTATGTGGCAGAGGTAAAAGTGTTGCTCTCTCTCTCTCTCTCTCTCTCTCTCTCTCTCTCTCTCTCTCTCTCTCTCTTCCCCTTTCTTCAATACTGTAGCTCGCCTTTGCTTCCTCTTCCTTCCTAGTTCTCGTTTTCTTCTTTTTATTCTTCTTTTATTTTTTTCCTTTCTCTTGGACCCCCTTTTCATTTTTTCCTTCTCGTCTATATGATAATTGCCATCCTCATTACGTCTATCTTAATCTTTTATTTTTCCCTTCTCAGTTCTTATCTATGTTTTTTTCCGCTTCCTTCCTTCTCTTTTCTCCTCTATACTCTTCGTTGTTTTCTCCTCCTCCTCTCAGTTCTTTTAATTTTTTTCCAGCTTCCTTCCTTCTCTTTTCTCCTCTATACTCTTCGTCGTTCTCTCCTCCTCCTCTCAGTTCTTTTTAATGTTTTTTCCGCTTCCTTCCTTCTCTTTTCTCCTCTATACTCTTTTTTCTTTTCTTTTTCTCTTCTTTTTTTTTTTCCTTTTTTCTTCCTTCTTCTTTCTCCTATACTTCATCATTCTTCCTCCTCTCTCAATTTTTTTAATTTTTTTCGCTTCTCGTCGTTTTCTCCTCCTCCTCTTAGTTTTTTTAATGTTTTTTCCGCTTCCTTCCTTCTCTTTTCTCCTCTATACTCTTCGTCGTTTTCTCCTCCTACTCTTAGTTTTTATTTTTATTTTTTCCCGCTTCCTTCCTTTCCCTTTTCTCCTCTATACTTTCCGCCTTCCTCCTCTTCCTTCTCCTTCACTCCTCTCCAGCGGCACTCATTACTACCTTCCTATGCCGACGCCCTCCATCCCTGCCTTCTTTGCTTATTTCCTGCCCTTTGACTTACCCAAATATGGCTTCTAAAGGAGCTGCCGCGGTAGGCCTAAGGGAAGGCTGGTCGTAGGCAAGAAACGGACGATTAGCGTCAAAGGGAATAGAGCAACAAAGAAAGGTAGAAAGAACATAATGATGAAGGCCCACCCACCGGAGAGGAACGTAATGGAAAGGAAGACCGCGCGGGTGAGAGAGAGAGAGAGAGAGAGAGAGAGAGAGAGAGAGAGAGAGAGAGAGAGAGAGAGAGAGAGAGAGAGAGAGAGAGAGAGAGAGAGAGAGAGAGAGAGAGAGAGAGAGAGAGAGAACAAATGAAATAGAAGAGAGATTGAGGAAAAGAAAGTAATGGAAAGGAAGAGGAAAAGAAAAATAGAAGAGAAAATGAGACTGACAGAAAAAGAAATAGAAACGAAAATGAGGGAGAGAAAAAAAAATAGGAGAGAGATGTCGAAGAGAGAATGAGAGAAAGAGAAAGGGAAAAAGAGAAAGAGAAAGAGAAAGGAAAAGAGATAAAAAGGAAAGAGAGAGAGAGAGAGAGAGAGAGAGAGAGAGAGAGAGAGAGAGAGAGAGAGAGAGAGAGAGAGAGAGAGAGAGAGAGAGAGAGAGAGAGAGAGAGAGAGAGAGAGAGAGAGAGAGAGAGAGAGAGAGAGAGAGAGAGAGAGAGAGAGAGAGAGAGAGAGAGAGAGAGAGAGAGAGAGAGAGAGAGAGAGAGAGAGAGAGAGAGAGAGAGAGAGAGAGAGAGAGAGAGAGAGAGAGAGAGAGAGAGAGAGAGAGAGAGAGAGAGAGAGAGAGAGAGAGAGAGAGAGAGAGAGAGAGAGAGAGAGAGAGAGAGAGAGAGAGTACAAGTTAATGATCGATACTTGTTTCATGGAAAGTGTGAAAATTAGAATATTATTAAAATGAAACAAATAAAAATATCACAACTTATAAGAGAGGGGCTATTCGGGTGCTTTGAAAGACATGAGAAGCATTCAGTATAACAAAACAAAGATCATAACCAATAAAATTTGTTCCGGACTTGCAATAGCAATTCAAGTTATGGTATTAATTGCAACAGTTTTTCTTTTACGTCCTCTTTTTTATAGCTGCCTTCAACCAAAAAGAAGAAAAAAAAAAACAGTATTAGAAAATGGTGATGGAATAGAAGCAGCAGAATGATTAGTAGTGGAAGGTGGAAAGGAGAGGCAGAGGAGGAAGTATAGAGGAGGAGAAGCAGAAGTAGGTGGAGGGAGAAGAGGCAGAGGAGGAAGTAGAGGAGGAGGAGGAGTAGAAGAAGGTGGAGAGGAGAAGAGGAAGAGGAGGAAGTAGAAGGTGGAGGGAGAAGAGGCAGAGGAGGAAGTAGAGGAGGAGTAGAAGAAAGTGGTGAGGAGAAGAGGCAGAGGAGGAAGTAGAGGAGGAGGAGGAGTAGAAGAAGGTGGAGAGGAGAAGAGGAAGAGGAGGGAATAGAAGGTGGAAGGAGAAGAGGCAGAGGAGGAAGTAGAGAAGGAGTAGAAGAAAGTGGAGAGGAGAAGAGGTAGAGGAGAAAGTAGAGGAGCAGAAGTAGAAGAAGGTGGAGGGGAGAAAGGCAGAGGAGGAAGTAGAGGAGGAGGAATAGAAGGTGGAGAGGAGAAGAGGTAGAGGAGGAAGTAGAGGAGGAGGAGTAGAAAAAGGTGGAGAGGAGAGGCAGAAGAGGAAGTAGAGGAGGAGGAGTAGAAGAAGGTGGAGAGGAGAAGAGGCAGAGGAGGAAGTAGAGGAGGAGGAGTAGAAGAAGGTGGAGAGGAGAAGAGGCAGAGGAGGATGTAGAGGAGGAGGAGTAGAAGATGATGGAGAGGAGAAGAGGCAGACGAGGAAGTAGAGGAAGAGTAGAAGGTGGAGAGGAGGAAGTAGAGGAGGAGGAGTAGAAGAAGGTGGAGAGGAGAAGAGGAAGAGGAGGAAGTAGAGGAGGAGAAGTAGAAGAAGGTGGAGAGGAGAAGAGGCAGAGGAGGAAGTAGAGGAGGAGGAGTAGAAGGTGGAGGGGAGAAGAGGCAGAGGAGGAAGTAGAGGAGGAGGAGTAGAAGAAGGTGGAGAGGAGAAGAGGCAGAGGAGGAAGTAGAGGAGGAGGAGTAGAAAAAGGTGGAGAGGAGAAGAGGTAGAGGAGGAAGTAGAGGAGGAGGAGTAGAAAAAGGTGGAGAGGAGAAGAGGTAGAGGAGGAAGTAGAGGAGGAGGAGTAGAAAAAGGTGGAGAGGAGAAGAGGTAGAGGAGGAGAAATGGAAGGTGGAAAGGAGAAGAGGCAAAAGAGGAAGTAGAGGAGGAGGAGTAGAAGGTGAAGAAGAGAAGAGGTAGAGGAGGAGGAGTAGAAGGTGAAGAGGAGAAGAGGTAGAGGAGGAGGAGTAGAAGGTGTAGAACAGAAGAGGAAGAGGAGGAGGCGAAGGTGAAGAGGAGAAGAGGTAGAGGAGGAGGAGTAGAAGGTGAAGAGGAGAAGAGGTAGAGGAGGAGGAGTAGAAGGTGAAGAGGAGAAGAGGTAGAGGAGGAGGAGTAGAAGGTGAAGAGGAGAAGAGGTAGAGGAGGAGGAGTAGAAGGTGAAAAGGAGAAGAGGTAGAGGAGGAAGAGTAGAAGGTGAAGAGGAGAAGAGGTAGAGGAGGAGGAGTAGAAGGTGGAGGAAAGAAGAGGCAGAGGAGGAAGGCTTAGGTCTTTATGAGTGGGGAGGGAAGGCAACCATTACTTCACTTTGATTAATAGCACAAGGGAAGGTTTTCAGCCTCTTCCTCTCCCTCCCTACAGGCTACGGGATTAAAAACATAATCTGCCATTGTTTTAGGGCCGCTGCTTCCCTCGGCGGTGGCCCACGGGTGTCCTGGGGAAGGAAGGAAAGCTGGAAGGAGAGAGGAGGGGAGGAAGCACTGGCGGGAGAGAGACAGAGAGAGAAAGGAAGGAAACTGTAAAGAATATCAGGTGTTTGAGATGAGAGTATTCTTGTGTTTAAGGGAAGTAAAATAAAAAGGAGAGAGAGAGAGAGAGAGAGAGAGAGAGAGAGAGAGAGAGAGAGAGAGAGAGAGAGAGAGAGAGAGAGAGAGAGAGAGAGAGAGAGAGTATTTTTTTCTTCTTTTTTTGTCCCCCACTTTCCCCAGCTGTTTATCCTCCCTTTCTCGCTGGTCTATAGATGGGTACCTGGGGAAACCTGGGGAAGGTAAACTGTGGTAATCCGGATGTCACACTGACCATGTGTCCCGGGGTAAGGGGTTCATTCCCACCACAAGCTAAAGGACCAGTGTGACGGAGATGAGCACAAAGGCCATGAGCAGCTATTATGCCACCACCTTTACCTATATTTTTTTTTTATTCCCACCACCCATATAGCATCCTCTCCGCCCACCCCTTTTCACTTTTTTTCTCTCTCTCTCTCTCACAACACCATTCTCACTTTCTCACGTACCTTTCTCACTGCCCTTTATACTCGTCCCCTCCCTTCCACCTTCCATCTCTCCTCCTTGCCCCACCTCTCTTTAGCCTCCTCTCCTCCCCTCCTCCTGGCCTTCCCTCCTCTCCCTCCCCTCAGTAATGAAGGGCAGCCCCGCCCAAATCATTCACGACCAACAAAGAAAACGCGACAAGTGTCTCCCGAAGGCCAGGTAATGTCTGGAGTCTTTCTGAAATAAAAATAAAAGACTGAAGCGCATTGCCTTTTTTGAGGAGGCTTTTTGGGGGAAGATTCACTGGAGATGACCCTTCCTCTCTTATTTAAATTTTTCCTACACCTCATCTTACTATTGTCACGTCACTTCTCCGCGGCATTGTGCCTCCAGTCTCGAAGTGTGACAGCTCACGCAATCAGGACTTATTCACAAAATAACAAAAGGATCTCAGAATTTTAGGAGTTTTCTTTGATAATGTGATTGAGGTCTTTCTGGATGATTTCGCAGTCGGTTTTTGTGAGGGCCTTTCCACCCACCTTGGTGTCATCAGCAAATTTCGATATTATGGATTCCAGTCCTGATTCTAGGTCGTTAATATACATGATAAAAAGAATGAGTCCCAGCTCTGACCCTTGAGGCACTCCACTAGTGACTGGAAGCCAATCGGAAGGCTGTCCGTTGAGTACCACTCGTTGTTTTTTACCGGTGACCCAATCTCTTATCCACGCGATCAGATTTGTTCTAATGCCTACCAAGTGCAGTTTCTTAAGGAGTCGCTCGTGTGGTACCATGTCGAAGGGTTTCTGAAAGTCCAGGTATATAACATCACTGGGTATGTGGGCATCCCAGTTCTTATATATACCCTGGAAGAAGTCTAATAAATTCGTTAGGCAGGAGCGCAGATTGACTTGTTATTTTCTTGTCCATTTTTTACCCCCTGATTATTGTTACATTGGTACATGTCATATACCATTTGAATCGGAAAAAAATGTGCTGAATTTGAAACTGTAAACGAAAATATAATGCAATAAAAAGTACAAGAATGACAAGGAGTTGAAGCAAAAAAGGTGAACAAAAATGTTTATACACTACCATATTTTTTCTCATTATTTTATTGTAGGTATAACTAAGTGCAATAAATTTGTGATCATGATATGCAGCAATGTCTCATCAACACGATGATCGGCTCAGCTTTCCAAAATATCATAATGGTGGCTAGCTAATAGTTGTCAAGTGTAAACATGTGGAATCATGGAAAGGTCGCCAATCCGTCACCCTATGGCGACCGACCACAGAGTTAAAGGCATGAGCAGTGGCTTCACCTCTCACCGTGGCGTGAGATTGGAGTTGAACCCTCTAGTCTATAACTCTGTGAGTAGTAGTAGCAGTAGTATTAGTTGTTGGTTGAAAGAGAGGAAACACAAATACAGGGAAAAGCAGACAACAGAAAACACTAACTACTTCTGCAGGATGTTTGTTGCAGTGACGGATGACTCGACGTGGGAGAAAAAAAAATCATGCGGAAGGAAGAGGAAGAAGAAGAAGAAGAAGAAGAAGAAGAAGAAGAAGAGGAGAAGGAGGAGGAGATGGAGAAGAGCAAGAGAGGAATGGGTGAAGGAATGAAAGGGAGAAAAGAAGGAAAAACAAATATAAAGGAAAGAAGGATTAGAGAAAGAGAGGGGAAGAGGAGGAGGAGGAGTACAAAGAAGTACAAAGGAAAAGCAAACAGCAACAGACCTCTTGGTCCTAACTAGGCTGTTTGTTGTTGCTACCGTCTACTCTAATCTACAAGTCAGAGACACAGGACAGCAAAGGTGAAGGCTCCTCTCCTCCCACCAGTCCCTCCAGCCGAGGCTGGCATGAAAGGGAAAAATACCATGTAGTACAGAAAAACTACAATGGAATTTTACATGGACAAAAGGAAGATCATACACGACAACTAAGCTAACACTACTTTCTGTTAGACCGGAGCAAAATAGTGGATGCTCGGGTTAGCTTGTAAATATTTGTCTAGTCGGTTTTTGAACGTGCAAATAGTTTCGCTTTCGACGACGTTTTGAGGCAAACCATTCCATACATTGATGACACGGTTGAAGAAGAAGTGTTTTGATTCATTTGAGTTGAAACGCTTCCTCGTTATTTTGTATCCATTGTTTCTTGTTACACTTGATTGAGAGACTGAAAGTAATCATGAACATGAACGTTATCGAATCTCTTGAAAATTTTAAACACTTCGATAAGGTCACCTCTTAGCCTGCGCTTTGATAAGCTGAATAGGTTAATTTCTTTAAGTCTGTTTTCGTACGGTTTGTTTCGCAGTCTTGGGATCATTTTAGTAGCTCGACGCTGCACCCTCTCGAGTTTATCTTTATCTTTTCTGTAAAAGGGAGACCAAAACTGAACGCAATACTCAAGATGTGGGCAAACTAACGAATTGTACAGTGTCAATATTATTTTTTTCTGATTTGTGTTCAAATGTACGACCAATAAATCCGAGCAGTTAGTTGGCAGTTTTTTACGACTTCTGTGCAATGTTGACTCGGTTTAAGATCGTTCAAAATTATTACTCCTAGATCTTTTTCTTTGCTGGCTTCAGAAAGACGCACTCCGTTAATTTGATAATGAATGCGATCGTTGTTGATTCTGATATTCATAACCTTGCACTTTTCAATATTGAAATTCATTTGCCATATTCGTGCCCAATGACTTAAACATTCGAGATCAGCTTGGAAGTGTTCTTTATCCGTTGTCGTAGTGACTCTGCTGGCTATTTTTGGGTCGTCGGCAAATTTCGATATTTTACACGATAGCCCCTCGTCAATGTCATTTACCGACACTAAAAACAGAACAGGTCCCAACACCGACCCCTGTGGAACACCGCTTTTGACATCTCGCCAGTCAGATATGCCATTCATAACAACTCTCTGTTTACAGTCGGTAAGCCAGTCTTTGAGCCACTTATGAATATTACCAGTTATACCGTGAGCTTGCAATATACTAAGGAGGCGGTTGTGAGGGACTTAGTCAAATGCTTTCTGAAAGTCCAAATATACAATGTCTACTGATTGACTTTCATCGTATACATTATAGATGTAGTTGAAGAAATCGAGAAGGTTAGTCAAACAGGAACGTTTGTTTCGAAAACCATGTTGCGAATCCTTAATTAGTCTGTTATCTTAAAAAAAAAACTTTACCATTTTTCCACGAATGATCGTCTCCAAAATTTTGTACACGATTCACGTTAGACTGATCGGTCGATAATTACCCGGTTGGGACTTGTCGCTTTTATTAAAGATAGGAGTTACGTTAGCGAGTTTCCATTCTAGTGGTACTTTTCCTGTGTTTAGTGACTGAGAATATGCTCTAGAGGGGAGGGGGAGGGGCTCAAGGAGGAGGAGGAGGAGGAGGAGGAGGAGGAGGAGGAGGAGGAGGAGGAGGAGGAGGAGGAGGTAACTTTATTCTCTTATCAGTCCTCATATAACGCAACCACGAGGTCTGGGTGTTTTGAAAGGAGGAGGAGGAGGAAACATGGACTAGCAGGCAGCAGAAAGCCTGTTGGATCATTAATATGCTGCCTGCGTTCAGTGATTTAATCAATCCGTTTGCCACAGGAGTGGCTTGCAGGGAAGGATTAAAGCACTTGTGTACCTACTCTTGGGAACGTTCAGTTCACTCCCGTTGCAGCAAAGTGGCGATCAATGGGTTTCTTGAAGGAGTTGATGGTCTCTGCGCTAACCACTTCTGCAGGAAGGCTGTTCCAGTGGCGAACAACTCTATTCGAGAAATAACTCCTGCCGATGTCGGTATTGCATCGCTTTGCTTGAATTGTTTTTCCGATGTTTCTTGTTCTCAGGTTAGTTTGTAGCGTGAAGAGTTTGGAGTGATCAACGTTGCTGAGCTTGTTCAGGTACTTAAAGACTTGTATCATGTCTCCCCGCAGTCGTCTCTTTTCCAACGTGAAGAGGTTGAGTCGCTCGAGTCGTTCTTCATAGGGTTTCGTCCTCAGTGATGGTATCATCTTCGTGGCGCGGGAGGAGGAGGAGGAGGAGGAGAAGGAGGAGAAGGAGCAGCAGGAAGAAGAGGAGGAGGAACAAAGAAAGACAAAGAGTGAACAAACAACATCAGACCTGCTGTTCCTTACGAGGCTGTTTGTGATAAGCTACACTAACTATCTAATCAAAGGTCTAAGATGAAGGACAGCAAAGGCGAAGGCCGTGGTGAGCAAATCAGGGAAGTAAAGTGACGGAACAGGCCGAGGCAGCAAAACTATATATAGTCGCCATGTCAGTCAGTTCGGGGGCTCGCCATTCGCGCCAGTCCCGGACAGAATCTTGGCGGTTCAGTCTCCTTCCTTCGCCCTGTCAACTTCCTTCCCTCTTTCATCACACCACTTTCCTTCCTTCCCTCGTTCCTTCCTTCATTCCCTCCCTCGTTGTTGATTTCCTTCCTTCCTTCCCTCGTTCCTTCCTTCGTCCAGTTATCTTTCTCCTTCCTCCCTTCCTCCTGTCACCTTCCCCCATTTATTCCTTTCTTTGAGAGAAGAGATAGATGAGACGGCAGTGTTGCCGTCAGGACTGAGGAGTGGAGGGAAAGATGAACTGAAGTTGGAGGAGATGTTTTTGGCTAGATGCCGGAAGTCACGGGAAGAGTTAGAGAAAGCAATGTTTTGGCATTTTCTTTTAATGAAAGAGTTTTTGGTTAGTCGGAGAATAGATTTGGCACGATTCCGGGCAGAATGTAAAGTTCATAATTAGCGTTAGTTTGAAGGCTCTGGTACCTTTTGTACACAGGGATACCATCGCTTTTGGTGTTTTTACACTCGAAGGTCCTCGCTATGAACCCGATCAAAGTGTTGGGTTTGGTATATGCTTTTTTACAGTGATTCGCGTGTTTCAGGTCATTGCTGATAGTGACCTCAAGATCCTTTACCTCCTGCATCGCCTGCAGAGGTTTTCCATTCATCATGTATGTGTGATTAATATTTCTGCTCCAATGTGCATGACTTTGCATTTGTCAACATTAAAGGACATTTGTCATTTTTCCGACCATTCGATAATTAGTGTTTGATTAATAAAAAGTTAAAACTTAAACAAAGCAAACAACGAAAACTGAGTAACAAGAATGAATTCCTAAATTGATTGCGTAACAAAGAGCTGATCACAAATCGTCTGAAGTAATGAAAAGGTTACACAAGGCACCTAGAATGAGCCATTCAATCTGGTCGCCGAATTATGTTAGGGATCAGAATTTATTGGAGAGATTATAATGACGAGTGACTAAGCAAATCCCAGCGTTACGTAACTTATATGAAGAAAGACTAAGTCGGTTAGATTTATTATCTTTCAGTAAGCAAATGACTACGGGAATTTGCTCAGTCATCTAAATGATTTAATTGAAGCTGCACAGGAACACCAGTCCAGTTTACATCATGTACTTACTCCCCTTAGGTTTGGCCAGATGTAGTGTTTGTCTAGGATGCTCTTCTCTTTTTTTCTGTCAAATTTCAATGTTTTATTTACCATAATGGCCATGGTGTTTGCCTTCCACCTATTACCTGGAGGCACGTTGCCGGAGGAGGAGGTGGGGTCTATGTTGTCCTGCAACACGTAGTCTACCAACAACAGCAGTGGCCTAACAAATACCCTTGCTATAAGAGACCAACAGACCTCCTGGTATCTAGTCTTCCTAGGTTTATATATTCCTAAATATTCCTCCTCTTCCTTTTCCTCCTCTTCCTCTTCCTTTTCCTTTTCCGCCTCCTCTTCCATCGCTCTACCATCCTCTTCATTGCTGTCAAGGTCACCTGTAGCATAATAACAACAGCAAGGAGAATACAAACAACAGCACTTCCTCCTGCGCCTTCACTTTCTTTTTTATTCTACTGTTCTTCTTCCTCCTCCTCCTCCTCCTTTTCCTCCTCCTCCTCCTCTTCCTCCTCCTCCTCCTCCTCCTCCTCCTCCTCCTCCTTTTCCTCCTCCTCCTCCTTTTCCTCCTCCTCCTTTTCCTCCTCCTCCTCCTTCTCCGCCTCCACCATCGCACCACTGTTGCTCTCAAGGTCACGTGCAGTTTGAAGACCGTAACATCAAGGT
>NC_066525.1:10616684-10629184 GCF_024679095.1 Eriocheir sinensis
GATAAAGAAAAGGGAGGTCGTGCAGAAAGACAAACAGGCAGAGACGCGGTAGAAGGAGGAAAATACGGATGATGAACTGTAAGACAATGGTTGAAAAACTGAAAAAGTAGGAAAGTTGAAATAGAGATAAATATATATAATAGTGAAAGTGAAGAAGTGAAGGAAAAGGAAGATCGTGAAAACAGAAGAATAAACAGGTAGGATAGAGATAAAGCATAAAGGGATAGAGCGAAAAAGAGATAAAGATAAACAAAATAGACTGATAAATAGAGAAATAGACAGTAAAATAGTAACAAAAACAGACAGAGTTGGGAAAGTAAATAAATACTGTGGTAACAATTTAATCAACGGTGACATTTATTTACCCGTAGGAATGTAATCAGTGCTGTCTGTATGTATATATAAAAAAGTCTTTATAAAGGATAATTATAGAGAGGGAACAGTTGTAGAGGGATATGAACAAATGTATCAGTCTTTCCAGAAATTAAATATTATGAAAAAGAACAGTTACATTTTTTTCGCATGTCTAACACTTTAACTGCCACCTTTTATTTTGTTTATAATTATGTTTCTCTCTCTCTCTCTCTCTCTCTCTCTCTCTCTCTCTCTCTCTCTCTCTCTCTCTCTCTCTCTCTCTCTCTCTCTCTCTCTCTCTCTCTCTCCCCCCCCCCTAGCTTCCCCATTCTCCAAACCTTTTCCACCATTGCATCTTCCTCCTCTTCTTTTTATCCTTCCTTTCCCACCCCCGCAGCTCAGCACCTCTTCTCTTTTCCTCCGTCGTCTAGGCAAGGAGTCATTCAGCGAGCCAGCCCCAGCCAGCCAGCCTCCTAAGCCCAAAGAACCGGCCAGTTTCTCCCGAGCCGTACGAAGGGCAGCGGCGATAAGCATCAGGATCAGCGCTATACAATACAGTACATGGGGGAGGACAGGCCGGCAGCGACCCCCCTCACTCCCGACACAACACTGAATCGCCTCCTTCGACGGGTTATGGGGGAGAGCATAACATATGGTGTTTTCAAGAGGAGGAGGAGGAGGAGGAATTGAAGGAGAGATAGGATGAGGGAATAGTACGAACGGTGTAGGGTTGTGGAAAACGGTTGGTGGACTTGGGCTAGCAGTGGCTAAGGGTGGAAGAGGGTGTGGATGGGGTGAGGGGAGTGTGCAAGAGAGAGAGAGAGAGAGAGAGAGAGAGAGAGAGAGAGAGAGAGAGAGAGAGAGAGAGAGAGAGAGAGAGAGAGAGAGAGAGAGAGAGAGAGAGAGAGAGAGAGAGATGAGAAGTGAAGAGAGATGAAGGTGACTGGATGGTTGGGGCTTGACGTGAAGGTCGGCGGAGTGGCTTTTTGATAAATCTGTTACGCTGACGAGTTGTTTTGGCGTCTAATTAATGTTGGCTGTTGTTTGTTGAGAATGACCTTGCTTGTGTGTATACGTGTGTGTGGGTATGTGCGGCTGAATGTAGGATGTATTCTGTAGACATAGTTTTATTTTGTATATACAATATTTGATTTGTATAACTTTATTTTCTATGCATGGAGAATATCATAACTTTTAAGGAGCTTTGATGTTTGTTTGGTTGCGTTTAATTTTTTAATGTGCTATGTTTTGGCGTCATATCGAGTTATTTGATTAAAACGATGATTCTAGGTGTTCAGTCACGATTAGTAATTAATGTTATCGTACAGACGAAACAATTTGCGATACTTTTTAATCGCGTAAACACACACACACATACACACACACACACACACACATATATGCAGAGAGAGAGAGAGAGAGAGAGAGAGAGAGAGAGAGAGAGAGAGAGAGAGAGAGAGAGAGAGAGAGAGAGAGAGAGAGAGAGAGAGAATCTGACATATACGCACATAAATATTTAACAGCGGTAATATATTAGTCTGGCCTTCTTTATGTATATTAAATTTTCTCCTTTTGTGGACTAAGAGGAGGCATTTCTTAATTAATACCTTTCTTCCTCTACCACTCTCCTCCTCCCCCTCCTTCTCCCTCCTGCTCCCTCCGCCTCCTCCTCCCTCCTTCTCCTCCTCCAATAACCCGATACAATCCCTCACAGCCCAGAAACCTATTAACGGTGTTTTAATATGCACGTCCGCCCTTGCTCCTCGCCGAAATGGGAGGCTAAATCGACCCTCGGCTCCTCCCTTCCAATTTCCGTCCGTGATTTACCGGAGGAATAAAAGAGGATATCACCGTGTTCAGTTCATAGGCTGGCCGCCCTGCCTCCTCCCTCTGGCCACGCCCACTCACGCCGCTGGCCTGCCCGCCCTCCTACCTCTCTCTCCCACGCTCCCTGACTACCCTAGCTTGGTTCGTGGCCGCAGCTGTGAGTGGGGAGGAGGGGAGCGTTGATGAGTGGGCGTGTGCAAGGGTTCCCTGGCTCAAGGGTGTGGCTATTCTGGGTTCCAACGTGGCTGACTAATTGCAAGGCAGGTTTGGTGTCCTTGGCTTTAGTTGAGGCAGACTTGGTGTTTAACTTGAGGTAAAACGTAATTTTGATGAGGCGCGTAATGAGAGAGAGAGAGGCTGTGGATGATGGAGGGTAAGTGTGAGGCAGCCTGTGACTAAGATAAGCTGAAGGTGAGGCAGGCTGTGGGTGAGCTAGGTATTGGGTGAAGCAATATGAGTGTTACGGAGGCTGTAGAATGAGGCAGGTTGTTGGTGAGGCACGCTAAGTGTGATTCAGGCTGATGGTGAGGCAGGGTAAGTGTGATTCAAACTGTTGGTGAGGCAGGATAAGTGTGATTAAGGCTAAGTATGAAATAGGCTGTGTGTGAGGCAGGCTGAAGGTGAGGCAGACTATGAGGGTGATGCAGGCTGTGTGTGAGGCAGTGTGTGAATGAAGAAAGAAGTGCGGTCAAGGCAGCATGAGGGTAAGGAAGTTCGGGGAGTAGGAATCTGTGTGTGTGTATAAGGCCAAGGGGGATGCTAAGGCTAGGGATGTGGCAAGCTGTGAAAGAGACAGGCTGGAGGGGCAGGCTGATGGTGAGACAGAGTGAGAGTATGACAGGCTGATGGTGAGACAGAGTGAGAGTATGACAGGCTGATGGTGAGACAGAGTGAGAGTATGACAGGCTGATGGTGAGACAGAGTGAGAGTATGACAGGCTGATGGTGAGACAGAGTGAGTGACAGGCTGATGGTGAGACAGAGTGAGAGTATGACAGGCTGATGGTGAGACAGAGTGAGAGTATGACAGGCTGATGGTGAGACAGAGTGAGAGTATGACAGGCTGATGGTGAGACAGAGTGAGAGTATGACAGGCTGATGGTGAGACAGAGTGAGAGTATGACAGGCTGATGGTGAGACAGAGTGAGAGTATGACAGGCTGTGTGTATGAGGAAACCTGTGCGTGTGAGGCAGGCTGTGTGTGCGTGTGTGAGACAACGTTGCCAGATTGTCGTACTCAGCCTCCTATATTTGCCGATATCCGACCCAAAAACTGCCTCCTCGACCCCAGTAACTGTCTTCATATATAGTTATCGTTAAAATGGTTAATTATTGGTGTTTTTTGGCAATAGCTATGGCTCAGAAACCGGTAAATACGAGGCTCTGAGTACGATAATCTGGCAACATTGGTGTGAGGCAGGATTAGTGAGGGAGGCAGGCTGGCTTCTATGAGTTAATGAGGCTCGTGGAGGAGTGGATGAGGAGGGAGGTGCCGTGGCTCACATAAATTAGTGGCGCGGCGAGCCAAGACAATGGGTGTCGGGGATCGTGCACGAGGGAAACAATCTAATGAGAGACCAAGATATTCTCTCTCTCTCTCTCTCTCTCTCTCTCTCTCTCTCTCTCGCTGGCTGGCTCGCTCGCTCGCTCTCGCTTTGGCTCTGGCTTTGACTCTTTCGCTCCCTCCTCCTCCTATTCCTCTTCCACTTCGTCTTCTTCCCCCTCTTTCTCCTCCTCCTCCTCCTCCTTCTCCTTCTCCCTCTTCTCTTCTGCCTTCTCTTTTATTTTGTTTATTTATCTTTTGAGCTCGAATTGTGTCACGTATAAGACTTCGAATATATTTGATGCGTTACTTACTGATGCTTCAAAGAATATCAATGACAGCATATAAGTTGTCTTTTTTGTTTTACTTTGTCCATATTGGCCAGCACATGAACACCTTCAAAACTTTGCTGCATGATGAGTACTTGTTCTTTATTCATCTCTTCCTGCTTTTTAATCGTCTGTCCCTATTCTGCATCATATTCGTTCTTGATTTTTTTTAATATATATTTATTGTTTAGTAACATTTATCATTTCCCGTTTATTTTCATTTCTTATCCGTTGTACCTATTCTTTTCTTAACTTTCCATTTTCTTTCCCATCTGTTTCTGCTTACTGTTATATTGTCTTTGTAGGCCATCGATTTTTCAGTTCTTCTGTTTACATTTTTTTAAACGAGGGGAAGAACAGGAAGAAAATGCAAAGAAACGAAGAAAGAGGAATGGAGGACAGCTTTTCTTCCGTTTCCCCCCCTTACCTTTTCTCCATCTTCCTAATATTTTCATCGTTGTTCTCGTCGTCTTTTATCTATTTTTCCTCCGCCTCCTAATTTTACCTTTCTGCCTCGCACTGTCTTCTTCTCCGGCTCGTTCTCTTCTTTTATCCCCCTTTTCGTGCCTCCTATTTGACTTCCTTTCTTCCATCTCATCTTTTATCTCCGTTCTCTTGCCTTCATCTTGACTTCTCTTACATAATCCTCTTCTATCCCCGTTCTCTTGCCTCCAGTTTGACGTTCTTTCTTCCATCTCATCTTTTATCTCCGTTCTCTTGCCTCCAATTTGACTTCATTTCTTCCATTTCATCTTTTTATCTCCGTTCTCTTGCCTCCAATTTGACTTCATTTCTTCCATCTCATCTTTTATCTCCGTTCTCTTGCCTCCAATTTGACTTCATTTCTTCCATCTCATCTTTTATCTCCGTTCTCTTGCCTCCAATTTGACTTCATTTCTTCCATCTCATCTTTTATCTCCGTTCTCTTGCTATCTCATCTTTAATTTGACTTCATTTCTTCCATCTCATCTTTTATCTCCGTTCTCTTGCCTCCAATTTGACTTCATTTCTTCCATTTCATCTTTTATCTCCGTTCTCTTGCCTCCAATTTGACTTCATTTCTTCCATCTCATCTTTTATCTCCGTTCTCTTGCCTTCATTTTGACTTCTCTTCCATAATCCTCTTCTATCCCCCTTCTCTTGCCTCCAATAGATGACTTCCTCTCTCTTCCCTCTTCTCCTTAAGCTCCACTTCAACCGCTTTCAGGAGATTTAAGGGGCATCAACAGCGCTTATAACAAACAAATTTGTAGTCCCATCTCATTATCGAGGTGCACATGGAGGCGTTTACAGCTCTATTGTTCACCGGATATTTATTGATGGGCGGAGAGGGAACCCTAACGGGGAGAACGAATCCTTTTGTGAGAGCTGCGGGAACCTTTTTCTCTGCGACGAGTAATGTGATGCTCATGGTGTATCTCAAACTGACATCCCCCCCCCCCCTCTCTCTCTCTCTCTCTCTCTCTCTCTCTCTCTCTCTCTCTCTCTCTCTCTCTCTCTCTCTCTCTCTCTCTCTCTCTCTCTCCAAATTCCCTCCTTCCTTTCCTGCAAAAGTCAATAAAAAATTGAGATGCCGATCTGTAAAACCGAATTGTGAAGAAGTGTGGAAAGAGGGATGAGTAAAAATAAAAGAATTAATGTGTATACAAGAATTCATATGGGTACAAGGAGACACAACACACCACCAACAACGCTGACCACTCGGCCACCGTCGAAACACCTCTCAAGGTTGTCACCAGAATTGCCTCCCGGATGAGGGCTCCGGGGCCGGATTTAAAAAAAGAAAAATAAATTCCATTACAAGTTTTATAATCTGGTGTGGGAAGGAGGATAATTTGTCTCTTAGAGAGCTTTGCTGAACCATTCTTTGGTGTACACGAGACACTAAGGAAACATAAGATGAGGACATGGGTGGCCTTTGATAGGCTTGTAGCACTCGTCTCCCGTATGTAACACGTGGAGTGGCTTACGCCCGTTTCGGCAGGTGTATTCCTGCAGAAACCTACCTGCTTAACTCCATAGGAAGTGCCACGGGCTGATGATGATCTTGCTGCCTGTCTCGCCCTGCGACAAACGAGTAGCAATGCAAATTTTGTTTTGTTTCCTATCTCACATGAAGGGTTATCCTTACCGTGGGCCTCACCATCAAAGTTTTAATAAACGATGAGTTCCTTTTTCTCTTCCTGACGTATACATTTAAGCATTTCAGTGCTATGCAATGATGTCGTTTGGAAATTAAATTATATGTTCTCTTGTCAAAGATTTTTATCAGTACTTGAGATTAAAATAGAAACTATATACAGATATTAGACTGCGACAAGTTGAAATATATAAAGACCTTTAATGTGTGACAATATAATATTTACTATAAATTACAATGGATAATATTTCACCAATATTCTGGAGTTAAAAATGAACATGACCATGTGTATTTTCTTGACAAACAAGAGAGAGAGAGAGATCGAGAGAGAGAGAGAGAGAGAGAGAGAGAGAGAGAGAGAGAGAGAGAGAGAGAGAGAGAGAGAGAGAGAGAGAGAGAGAGAGAGAGAGAGAGAACAACCAAGGTAGTCACGAGTATCGTTGACGGGTCAGCATTGTAAGTAAATGTGAATTGTCTTGTTCTTGGCACATCTTGTAGTTGACACGTTGGTAAGCATTGAAAATGATTATATTTCTACCTGTTTGTTTGGTACCAAAATTAAGGGAAAAAAGACTACACTCAAAGCCTTTGTATCAGCCTAGCGAGCATAGGACCAGGAACTGATAGTAATTTTGTGGCCACGAGATGGCTTACGCATGCAGCGCGAATCAGTGCGGCATTTGCCTGTGCTGTCCGTTCTCTTGCAGGGCCCCACACAGGGCATGCTGTGGGTCAGGGCTGCAGTCTTTGATACACCCTGGAAGGAAAGATAAATAAATCTTACATATTGCATTATATATTTTACATTACACACACACACACACACACACACACGTTCAGATACATATACACGGGTATGGGCGCACACACACACACACACACACACACACACATTCACTATCTAACTGTGTCACACTTAATATCTCACAGATAAATATTTTATTGACCACATCAAGCCAAGTGTACACTCTCTGGTGTTGTGAATAAAAGTTGCAGTAGAGAAATTAAAATTTCATGAAAAAGGAATAAGCATTCAATTTATTTTTAGGCCAACAATTTTATTATGTCGAGATCTAGAAACAAAGTATACATAATAGGCATGTCTTTAACCAAAGTTTACATGGAGAGTATTTTGGGAAGGCGGTGGCCGATTGGTCAGCGTGTGGGTGTGGTGAGCCCGAGAACCTAGGTTACAGTTCCACCGAAGCACACTGACAATTTTCAACCATCTTCAGTCAACCTTAACTTCAGCGTCTTCGTTCATATGGAGTACCGGAGTGCAGCGTGGGCCAAGCAAAAGTCATGCATTACGTCAGCCACTATGAATAAAATTCGCCTGCGCCACTAACGGACTTGGTCGTCCAAGAGACTCCTCAAGAAAGCCTACCGGCGCTTTATGCAGCACCTAAAGAAAAAGAAAAATCTTACATGATATTGCGTGGGTAAACATTTCTGAAACTAACCTTTCTTTTATTGTAAAATGGTGTTAACCTGTAAGATGCTGAAGTATTACTCCACATAAAAAGAAACCTAATTCTATTATTAAAGGACGCCGTTCATTCTTTGTGTCACTTCGCTGCCTCGCAGGTTAGTTACGTCGTATCCACTCACTATGAATTAAGTTTAAGAAAGCTGATCATGCCCATTAATAATTATATGCCTTTACTTGGCTACACAGTGTACAACGTGAACTCTCTCTCTCTCTCTCTCTCTCTCTCTCTCTCTCTCGGCCCGGTAGCTCAGTGGATAGAGCGTCTGCATCACAACCAGAAGGACCGGGGTTCGATTCCCCGGCCGGGTGAAGATAAGTTGGGTTTATCTTCTTTCACGTGTAGCCCCTGTTCACCTATAGCAGGGGTGGGGAACGTCCGGCCTCCGGGCCGTATAAGGCCCCCAAGACCATTTGATCAGGCCCGCAAGGCAGTTCATAAAGTGAGTCGTGGGAATATGCTTATGCGCTTTTATGAACTGCGTGATGAAGTCAAGCAATTCATGGAGATGAAGGGAACACCTGTCAGGGAACTCAGTGATAGCAAGTGGCTGTGTGATCTTGCTTTCATGGTTGACATTACCAAGTATCTCTCAGAGCTGAACGTCAAGCTGCAGGGCCCCAACCAGCTTCTCAGCTCTCTGCTTTCAAACGTGAAATCATTTGAAGCTAAATTAAAGCTGTGGAAAGTGCAACTCGAAAGAAGTAACACTGTGCATTTCCCCACTCTGCAAGAACAAAATCCTTCTACAACGGATGAATATGCTGGTGAGTGTGCGAAACTAATTGAGGCATTTAGTGAAAGGTTCAAGGACGTGAAAAGTAAACAACAGGAGTTGAACATCTTCGCTACACCATTTAATGTGGAACCAGCTGATGTGCCTGATAACCTGCAACACGAAATAATTCAGCTGCAAAGCGATGATGAGCTGAAAGCTAGGTACAACAACCTCTCACTGCTTGAGTTCTACAGACGTTACGTAAGTGCTGATGATTTTCCTATTTTGAGGAGACATGCACTGAAATATGCATCTGTGTTCGGAACGACTTACTGCTGCGAGCAGTTCTTCTCAAAACTTAACCTGGCAAAGAGTAGACTGCGCTCCAGACTGACCGATGCAAACCTGGAAAACCAGTTGCGAGTAGCATCATCAACAGTACCACCTAACATCACGCGCCTCGCCAAAGAGAAGCAGTTCCAGCCGTCACATTAGAGGTGAGTTAAATGAGTGAAAAAATAATTGATAACTTTTTATGGCCCGCGAATTATATTAAAAATATCTAAATGGCCCTTGACAGAACGAAGGTTCCCCCCCCCTGACCTATAGTGAGTAGGTACGCGACGTCAGGCAAGGAGTTGTGACCTCGTTGTCCCGGTGTGTTGTGTGTGAGTGGTCTCAGTCCGTAGCGGTGTAGGGGAACGGTTGGCTGTCTCGAGAGAGACCCGCAGCAGACCAAGAGGTGAATTACACACACACACACGCCACATCACATTACACACACACACACACACACATACACACCACATTACACCACATTACACACACCATAACACACACACACACACACACGCACACCACATTACACACGCACACACACACACACACGGGACTATTAGAGGTTAGCTCGGGCCCTGTGGACTACAAATAGGTAAATACAAATAGGTAGGTAAATACACACAACACACACACACACACACACAAATATATATACTCTATATATATATATATATATATATATATAGATATATATATATATATATATATATATATATATATATATATATATATATATATAATACCTTGGGAGTACGTAAAAAGTCATCCCGAGATACTGTTGTCCCCAGTGTGAAGGCCAGCTGCACGAGGGCGAGAGTGAACAACAGGAATGGCCAGCGCATGGTGGCTTTGAAGTGCTGTCTTGCAGAGGAGGCGAAGGACTGCTGGATAGAGGCGTCTGAAGTGGATGGGATTACGTGTGTGAATGTTAGTGCGTCCTATTGTGAGTCATCACTGAGCGGCAGGATGTTCGTTGTGAGTGACGAGACATAAGTGTTTCCTGTTTTGTTTCCTGGAAACTCCCAATACGTACATTAGTTGTTGTTATTCGTATTAGGAGATAAACGGCTTAAAAAGGGGAGCCGTTAAATATATTAAAGGAGGCACCACGAGGGACGAAGGGTCTGCTGCCTACCCGGGTTGGCCAGGCCCTTGTTCGCCTGCTTCTCTCTTCGTATGTCTGACTGCTCGCTAATCTCTCTCTCTCTCTCTCTCTCTCTCTCTCTCTCTCTCTCTCTCTCACCGGACGCGAATATATTAAAGCCAAGGGTCCATTTTTATCTTATCTGTTATGCATCCAGTTCCAACTCCCTCCCCAGTTTTCTTTTTTTTTTCTTTTTTATACAGCAAAGGAGACAGTTCAAGGGCGTAAAGAAAAATATTAAAAAAATAACCCGCTACTTACTGCTCCTGAATAGAAGTCAAAGGAGTGGCCAAAAAGAGAGGTCAATTTCGGGAGGAGAGGTGTCCTGATACCCTCCTCTCGAAAGAGTTCAAGTCATAGGCAGGAGGAAATACAGATGAAAGAAGATCGTTCCAGAGTTTACCAGCGTGAGGGATGAAAGAATGAAGATGCTGGTTGACTCTTGCGGGTTTAGACAGTATAGGGATGAGCATGAATAGAAAGTCGTGTGCAGCGGGGCCACGGGAGGGGGGGAGGCATGCAGTTAACAAGTTCAGAAGAGCAGTCAGCATGAAAATATCGATAGATGATAGAAAGAGAGGCAACATGAAGGGTACATAGCACCACCACCATACTACCATCACCACCACCACCACTACCTCCTCCTCCTCCTCCACCACTGCCACTGCACCACGCCACTCCCCGTGCAGGGCCTCTCCGCTCTGCGCTGTGCTGGCCGTCAAGGCAGTGTGACAGACGGTAGGGCAGTGCCAGGGCCAGGCCAGGGAGATGCCGACCCTCCACAGGCCACGGCCCTCACACTGACGTACTTCCTCTCATACCACCACCACCACTACCACCTTGGCGCTTATTTTTTGCCCGTCCCGTCATGTTCTTCCCGAATGTGACCTATTCCATCTGTTCATTTTCAGCCCTCCGTTTCCTTCCTTTTTCGTTGCATCTTTTTATTCTCCTGTATTCATATCTGCTTTTGATATTTTTTCTCCTCATCTTCCTATTTATCATCTTCCTGCTGCCTTTGACTCCATCTTTTCGTTTGCTTATTTCGTCCTCCTCCCCTTCACATTCACTTCTCGTTTCTCATTCTTTTTTTTCTTCTTCTTCTTCTTCTTCTTCCTCCAATTTCTTTTCCTTCTTTTTGTGTATATCATCGTATTGCTTCTCACCATATTTTTTCTTTCATCTTTAAGACTTTCGTTATGATTACTCCATGGTAAATAATAGCAACCCTCTGCTTTGCTGCTCTATTTATTTCGATGAGCCAGACATTTGTGGGGAGAATGGAGGTCCTGTAAACTGGCACTGGCAACCAGTGGAGGAGCGGGTATATTGGTCTGCCCTGGTTGCCTCTGCTGCTGCTGTGCTTCTACCTCCTCGCTCTTCTCCGCACATTGCTCCGTGAGGCCCTGCACGGCACACACACTCCAAGACTTCACTGTTGGATTGGTTGATGTGCAAGAGCCTGTCCGTCAATTTCTATTCGCAGTCTATAACTTCTATTTAATTCATATCCTACCTCTACAGTCAACACTTAGGAAAATCAAGATGCGTTGGCCATTCCTGGTGATCTCCCTCGTTGTAATACTGACGCTGCTACCTGTAATGGGTAACGTAAGTATACGATATCTAATGTGTTCGGAAAAGAAGTGCAATTAAATGTTCTTAAGATTCATGAATAGAACTATTAAATTCCTGTTGCTAGTGTGTGTGTGTGCTTCCCGTTATTTTTATTTCCGTGAGTCTGTGCTTGTGTGTGTTTTTTTCCGTGAGACTGTGTGTGTGTGTGTGTGTGTGTGTGTCAGAGAGAAAATAGTACATTAGATTATTTTCTTCCTTAGCGTCGTGTCATCGTGCACCAGAGACAGTCGAGCACGGCTGTTTGCATCGGACGCTGTTCCATCAAGGACAACAACGGGAAGTGCAGGACGAACTTGACGTGTCTCATGACCAGCAGGCGGTCTATACGCCGGGGCTAGGGGATGTCTGCCACTTTTTGTTTTTTTTTTACGTCGCGGCCTATTGCGCTGTTAGGCTGTTTCACTTGTGGGGGCCTGATGGTCGGGCCAGCCACGGCCTTGGCCCGGCCCATTGTGGCGCAGGCTAGTGTTTATAGTGGGACCATCTTGTTTTGGCTTATACTGCCACCCGGAAGTCATCTATTTTGAGCCTCTCTTTGGAGAGGTAATCTAGAGTCCGGGTTGATAGGTGGTCTTCAGGGCAGCATGTGGGTAGTCTTAGGTCACTCGGCGGTGACTGAAAAATCGCAGCTGTGTGGCGGCCAGGATTCGAACCCGCGTCGTTCCTGGATATCCCGGACGCGGCGCTGGCACGCTAACCACTCAGCCACCGCCTCCCCTGGATTACACTGTGTCTAGTCCATATTTTATTTCATATATATTTACAAATTTCTGATATTTTCATATTTTTACCGCCTTGTCTCGGTCTCATGATGCTGTGAACTGCTATCAAATAAATGTAATTTTATATGTGAAATTTTATGCCTCTCACCTCACCTCACTTCACCTGTGAGAATATATCGTGTCTTGACTGATAACCTGTTGTTTCCTTAAAACTTTTTAGAAGGTTAGCTTGAATAAGAATACTTCAAATATAGAGT
>NC_066525.1:10634184-10636684 GCF_024679095.1 Eriocheir sinensis
TCATACTTTGTATATACCAAACTTTCCACCACTTTGCTACGGTATCAGTCATGTTCATTTCGTTTTCCATCAGTTACTATCAGTAACTTGATGTAAATGAGTTCTTCATAGATTACTAAGATAATAGTTCAGTGTTGTTGGTTCCTCATAATGATATTTCAGAACTCCCATCTGTCAAGTATTTGGCGTGTCGGGGTTACTGTGCACAGCCAATGCCGTCTCAGAATACATAGAGACGGCCCTGGCACAACAAAGAGAATTTCCACTCTAGAAAGGAAAATCCCCGCCTTGCTGACTCACCGGCCGGGCGGCTCTGCGCAGGGTAAACAGTCTGCACGGTGCCCCAACATCTGCCTGTATCTCGACACTCACCATATTATTGTTTGTCTTCACAATAAAATACAACGGAATGCTTTCTCTCTCTCTCTCTCTCTCTCTCCCCCCTAAACACACACACACACACACACACACACACACACACACACCGCTTTCCTCGCCCTTGGACAAACTAGTGACAGTGCCAAGGGTCAGTTTGTGTTTTGTTTTCTGGCTCATCCTTACCGTGTGCCTCACCATCAAAGTTGTGACAAACGATGCGTTCCTTTTTCTCTGCCTGACGTATATATATTTAAACATTTCAGTAGTATGCAGTGATGTTTGGGAGTTAAATTATTTGTTCACCTGTTAGAGATTTTGTCAATAATTGATAATAAAATAGAAACTATACTCAGAAATTTAGAATGAGACAAGTTGAAATTATGTGAAAACCTTTAATGAGTGATAATATAATCACTACTATGAATTACAATGGATAATATTGCATCAATATTCGCGACCTATAAATGAACATAACCATGTTTATTTTCCTTACAAATAAGATCTGCAAGATTTGAAAAAATACATACGAATATATTATCTTTCATACATACTATATTCATGCGTGTATGTCTGTGTGTGTGTGTGTGTGTGTGTGTGTGTGTGTGTGTGAGAGAGAGAGAGAGAGAGAGAGAGAGAGAGAGAGAGAGAGAACAAGCCAAGGTAGTCGCTAGTGTTGTCGACGGGTCAGTATTATGAATGCATGTAAATTGCCTTTGTTACCCTCTTGTTCTTGGTGCATCATGTATATAGTTGACGTGTTGGCAAGCAGTGAAAACCATTATATTTCTTCTTCATGGTTTGGTACCCCCCCCCCCAAAAAAAAAAAAAGTCTACTCTCAAAGCTTTGGGAGCAAGCTAACGCAAATAATATGGCGTTGGGAGCCGCCACATGGCTTAGACCAGACGGAGCCTACGCTTGCAGAGGGAATCCGTGCGGCATCTTCCTCTGCTGTCTCTTCTCTTGCAGCTCCCCAAGCAGGGAACGTTGTCAGGCAAGGACACCCGACGCGAAGTAAACTGGGAAAAAGAAAAAAAAGAGCATTGTGACAAGTTATTACAGAAAGAAGAACCCGAACTGCATTCTCTTTATTGTCTGATTCGTGTTCTTTACCTAGAATTTATGATATAACAATAATTTTGAGTTATCCCCCCAAAACATCGTATTTTGCACTTTGTGGCATCTTTTTTTTAGTATCGAAAGTCATTTTCCACTTACGCCAAGACACAACTGTCATATTAAACCGTGAAAAACAATTCTTATAAAAAAAAGAGAATTGTGGCGACGTAAGGGAATTATCCCACACACCAACACCTGAAAGCATCATTGGCACACACACACACACACACACAAACACACACACACTCTCTCTCTCACACACACACACACACACACCCACACACACACACACACTCTCTCTCTCTCTCTCTCTCTCTCTCTCTGTTTTACAGGTTAAAGAAAGAACAAAGCACGCCCGAAAACATTAGACTGTATAACGATGCCAGGCGACGAGTAAAAAGATTAGTATGTCAGGCAAAGCGTAGATATGAAGAAAATATTGCAGCCAACTGTAAAAATAATCCGAAATCTTTCTTCAGTTACATAAACAACAAAAAGGCGATCAGAAGTGGAATTGGACCTTCAACAAACAGTGACGGTACACTAGTGACTGACAGCCAACACATTGCAAACCTCTTAAACAGTTACTTTTCCTCGGTATTTCGTACTAACAGTCTTCCTCGCACTACCACCAACACCAGTACTAATGTAAATCTCGAGCATGCATTGCCTAATTTTGAAATAACAACCGATGAAGTCCTTAAAGCTCTCCATTCACTTAAAACAAATAAAAGTCCCGGACCGGACAAAGTATATCCTATACTGCTTAAAGAAACAAAGAGCGAAATAGTCTCCTCCCTCACTACCGTATTCAATATGTCATTGCGACAAGGCATCGTCCCTTCTTATTGGAAAAAGGCTAACGTGACACCGATTTTTAAGAAAGGAGACAAAAAAATACCAGGTAACTACCGACCCATTAGTCTAACTTCAATTGTAGGTAAGCTACTTGAGAGCATAATTAGAGACAAAATTGTGAGTTACCTCGAAATCCACTCATTAATT
>NC_066525.1:10646684-10654184 GCF_024679095.1 Eriocheir sinensis
AGAGAAGCAATATGGCGGCGGAATTTATGAGGTAGAAGTCTGTCAGTAAGAGGAGGGGAATTGATGAGACGAAGAACCTTAGACTCTACTCTGTCCAAAAGAGCTGTGTGTGTGTGTGTGTGTGTGTGTGTGTGTGTGTGTGTGTGTGTGTGTGTGTGTGTGTGTGTGTGTGTGTGTGTGTGGAGCCCTCCAACAAATGAGATGCATACTCCATACGAGATGGGACAAGGCCCCTGTATATGGATATTATCTGGGAGGGGGAAAAGAACTTGCGGAGACGATACACAACGCCCAACCTCGAGAAAGCTGATTTAGAACGAAGAATATGCAGGCAGCAGGTATGCAGGCAGACAGGCAGGCAGGCAAGCAGGCAAGCAGGCAGGCAAGCAGGCAGGCAAGCAAGTAGAGAATACATTAGATTATTTTCTTCCTCAGCTTCGTATCGGGTACTACGGTGGGCAAACCAAGGGACAGTCGGACATTGTTCTTTGTCTTCATCCTTGTGCCTTCAGCATCGGATGCAAGTTGGACTTGGTGTGTCTTGTGAACAAGTGGCGCCCATAACGCTTCCATCGGGGCTAGGGGATACCTGCCACTGCGTCTTGTCCACATTATATATATATATATATATATATATATATATATATATATATATATATATATATATATATATATATATATATATATATATATATATATATATATATATATATATATATATATATATATATATATATATATATATATATATATATATATATATATATATATATATATATATATATATATATATATATATATATATATATATATATATATATATATATATATATATATATATATATATATATATATATATATATATATATATATATATATATATATATATATATATATATATATATATATATATATATATATATATATATATATATATATATATATATATATATATATATATATATATATATATATATATATATGTATATTTTTGTGTACCGGCTGGTTGTCGTCATTGTTCCATGATGCTATGAACTGCTCTCGTGTCAAATAAATGTTAAAATATTTATGTGAAATTTTATCCCCCTCACCTCCCCTCAACCTCCCCTGTAAGCATATGGAGTGTCCTGCATGGAAACTTATTAATGATACTTTCTCGTTTCTTCAAAGTATATAAAAGAGTTAGCTTAAATAAGAATAATTTATGCAAAGTATGTCTCAACAGGTGATTGATTCTGTAATATATGTTACTTAGCGTTTACCTTCCTCTAGAGTTCAGAATAAACGCTGAGTTTTGCTGTTGAAATGCAGTCGACGACAGGAAACTTCGCATATTCTGTCAGCTCGTATTTTTTAATTCCTATATAATTCGCTCGTAATGCACATCATCATCATCATTATCAACAACAGCAGTAGCAGCAGCGTCTGCAGCAGCAGCAGCAGCAGCAGCAACAGCAGCAGCAGCAATAATACCACCTCAGTCATCAGTGTTGAGAGTGTCCAGAGCACGTATGGTGGCAGTTTTTTCCCTAACTTACACATTCATAACATCGTTGTCTGCTTCATCCTCGACTTATTTGGTTCCGTTTTCCATCATTCGGTAAGCATTCTCTCTACCAAACAATGCGCACATGTCTGCTCTCTTGTCTGTATACTTACACTCTTCCTCATCCACATACTTTTTTCTTAGCGATTGTCAGATGATTCCCATGGTTATTTTGTCTCTTGAGGCTCTGATCTTCTCAAATGGGGAGGGTGTGGCCGAGTGGTCAGCGTGCGGGCGTGGTGGGCCCTTGGACCTAGGTTCGAGTCCTTCTGAAACACGCTGATTTTTCCAACCATCGCCAAGTGTCCGAGGAGTACCCACATGCTGCCCAGATCTTCAATCAACTTTAACTTCAGCGATTTCGGTCAAGAGGAGCACCGGGGGGCAGCGTGGGCCAAGCAAGAGTCATTCATCACGGCAGCCACTATAAATAAATTCGGCTGCGCCACTAACGGGCTGGGGTCGTCCAAGAGGCTTCTCACGGCACCCTACCGGCGCTATGAGCATCACCTAAAATATAATATATGTTATATAACTGTCACTCAAAGTTGCCCCATCCCTTCCCATTTCTCTCACAAACAACCAATCTCTCTCTCTCTCTCTCTCTCTCTCTCTCTCTCTCTCTCTCTCTCTCTCTCTCACACAAAAAAAAAACAAAAAAATAAAACACTTGACGTAGAACAAACTGTCTTGATAGAGTCAACCATGTGTAACATTGTCTTGTCACAATAATTATTATTAGCATCACCAAGGAACATTCCCCGGGGAGGCTCATGGAATGTACGTGCGTTTCTTTAGCCTCCATTGCTTTTATTTCTCACAATTACAACCGCCACCATTCAGTAAGTGTGTCACTTACCCACATAGTTGGTGTACACTGGTGAGGTCATCAAACCTTTGTTGTCTCTTGAAAATTGTTGTTATTGTTCACGATTGTGTCCCGTGACTCTCAGAAGGCAGTTATTACCAACAACATTGAGTTCGCTTTGCTTTGAGTTTATAACACCATGAAACTGGTCAGTCTTTTGGAGTTTTTCTGAGCTTGACGATATTGTTGTGAATCCTGTTGTTGCTGTAAAGATTCATCCACTCATTAATCAAACCATGGATCTCATCCCGATTGTTTAAACGTTATTTTTAAGTCATCAAAGTTTTAAAGGCTTTTGCTCAACAATAAGATTTTTTGAGGGATTACAAATCAAAGAAATGGCTACTAAACGAAGGTAAAAATATATTTTCTTTTGTCTATACAATACAATATACAAATATACAATACAATATAAAGTATACAAATTGGTCATCAATTTATTCAATCATTACAACTCTACAGTTAAATACATCACGTCACTAAGGAGTGACAGTGAAAGTGACACAAATGTTTTAGCATTGTCTGTTTTGCTTTCTCTATGCTGGCGTAATGCTCTGGTCGGCTACGTTGTCGGGTGCGTGTGGTCATCCTCAGGCCGCTGATGCTTCATAGCGACGTCAGTTTTTCCTTGCTGCTTGTCTCATTCTGTCCTCCATTGATTCAGTCGAAGTCATAACCAAGGGAAGGGCTGCGAGACAGCATGTGGATGATTTTGGTTAGTGAAGAAAACTCAGCCATCCTTGATTTTTTTTATTTTTGGAAGTCACTATGTATCCAAGTCAGCTTCGTCCGTGGGCTGGTCACTAGGCCACCGCCTTCCATCTAATTTGTTGAAGTGGAGTGGCAAGAAGCTCACGTAGAAAAACTTCAGAAAGCTGTACAACATGTGCAGAGTAGAAGGAAGAGGATTGATAGTACTGATCAGAGAGAATAAAATAGTTATAAAAGAAAACAAAGAATGTAGAAACATAAAAAAAGGTGTATGGCCGAGAAGCTACTCCGAGTCTTT
The DNA here is from genome assembly GCF_024679095.1 of Eriocheir sinensis. Classification (NCBI taxonomy): domain Eukaryota; kingdom Metazoa; phylum Arthropoda; class Malacostraca; order Decapoda; family Varunidae; genus Eriocheir; species Eriocheir sinensis. Next base: position 10,650,108 of record NC_066525.1, read on the forward strand.
GGTGACGACGATGATGTAAAGGAACGAGGGAGAGATGTCGTGGATGACGAGGTGAGTGAGGGAGGCACCGGTTTGCAATACACCAGGCTCTCATGGCTGGGGGCCGCGGTTGGGATACGTGAGGAAATCAATGCGTAAATGAGGTTGAAAACGAAGATGTCGGGGGATGGATCGAATGTGCTGCAGGAAATTTTGGGAGCTGGAGTAAGGATGGAGTGGAAGGATGTTCATGAGTGAGATGGAAGGAGGGGAGGATAAGTCCGGGATGGAGGGAGCGTTGTTACAGGTAAGTGATGGACTCGGGGTGAATGGTATGCTTTAGAGTCTCCAGCGTCGTCGAATATTGCGGAGGCACTTTATGTCCGGCCTGCATATGCCACGGTTGTCCATTCGGTGACACAGGCTGCTGCACGCCATCATATGGGTCTGTGAGAACTTCTGAGCGTCCTGAAACACAAATCATCTTCTTTAGTGTGTCTCCTCTACACACACACACACACACACACACACACACACACACTTTGAATAGTAACAATCAGGTATGACAATGCTAATTCAGTAAAAAAAAAGCGATATATTGACAATATTGTAACACTTCGAATATATTACTCACGATTCGGCCCGCCACAGCCATCACCAGCACCGCCAGGGTAAGAGTGAACACCAGGAATGGCCAGCGCATCGTTACTTGAACTTGTTCGGTGTGCGAGGAAGGAAGGAGCGAAAGACTATCTGCCTTGAGCTCGGTGTCGCTGTCTATCAACTGCTCCTTGTCGTGATGTATCTTGCAGGGAGGCGTGAGTGGGACTATGGGTGTTGTGGGGGTAGTGAACAGAGTCAGGGGAGTAGCGCGTGGCTTGCCTAATATACCGCCTCCACTGGCCCGTCGAATTCAAGGTCACGGGACTCCCCTAAGTACTAAATTCCCATCTTCCTCGGGTAAATTCCCGAACTTGAGTGTCTGTCTCATGTCACACAATGTGGGAGATGCATTGATAGTTACAATATGTGTGCATGTACATGTAGATGTGTGTGTGTGTGTGTGTGTGTGTGTGTGTGTGTGTGTGTGTGTGTGTGTGTGTGTGTGTGTGTGTGTGTGTGTGCACGACATTGTGTAACAGAAGGATGAAGGCAGTGGCCGAATAATCATCAGTCATACAATTAGCCATTAAAATAGAATAAAAACGTACCGTAGAGGTCATCTCATTGTTGGCCTTATCAATCTCTTTTGCTGTTAGCGTAACGAGAGGTGATTTATAGTAATTCGGAACTTTGAAAATTTAGATTAACTCTCTGTGTTTTACCTTCAGAAAACTACTATATGAATAAAATGGAGGCAAGTTGAACATAAATATATTAATTATGTGGAAAAATAATGTTAGTTTGCGTAAGAAACTTATTAATTTGACAATTATAGTAGTCTGAACTCTAGATGTGTATCCACATGTACATGTCCATATATGTATGTGTAACTTGAAATATTTTAGTTGATAGATACCTAATAAATGATGTTTAGAATACGAGTCTAATATAGGAGCGAAGTATTTTAATTAATTAACATTGTTTACGTTGTGCAGGAAAGTAAACACAGTTGAAATATCTATCGGTCACTCCAAGGATCGACAGTAGGAAACGAGCATTGTGTGACCTCATCGGCGGTGAAACATTAGGAAGGAAATAAATCTTGCTTCGTAATGCCGTCATTCTCACCGTCACCATAAATATTTTTCGTCACTTCACGTCAGGGCTCCCATCTAACCCGTTTAATGCAGTTTGTTTATTCGTCTGTCAGCTATTTGTCTATTCCTCTTAACAGTCATATTTTCTTAGTGAGTGAAACAACACACGAACACATTCAGGCACAGGGAAAGGGATACAATGAAAGGTGTTTCTGAGGTTAGGAAGAAAAATGGAAAAGGTGATGATAAAAAGTAGGTAAAGTTAACTGCAGTGATGAGTGGGCATGATGATGATGATGATGATGATGATGATGATGATGAGGAGGAGGAGGAGGAGGAGGAGGAGGAGGAGGAGGAGGAGGAGGAGGAGGAGGTGGAAAAGGAGGAGTAGGAGGAGGAGAAGGAGGAGGAGGAGGAGGGGGGGGAGGAGGAAGGAAGAATGGAAGAATGGGAAGAAGATGAGGAATCGGATGTGGCGGAAAATTAATTAATGATAATAAGTGAGGAGCAGAAGGATGAAGAAGAAACAAGGAGTGACAGGACAGGTAAAATGAGGAGACTTTATTAAGGAAATGAAGGAAGAGAAAACAAATGAAGTCCACTTTAGGAAGGAAACTGATGAGGAGAGAGGGAAAGAATCGGCGGTAGTGGTGGGTTTGGTTAAATTAGGTCACCAAAAGTACAGAGTTTTGGTGGTGCGCAACCTGTAAGAGAACATCATGGTGTTGTGTGTCATTATATTGCTTTTTGGGTCTTTGTATTAGTGGATATTGTTTTTTATGTTAAGAAGCAAACCCATAAACATTCATGCTCTCGTAAACTCTGCTGAACTGATAAGGTTTTCTTGTTTCTGCCCTCCATTTACAGTGTTGTTACGTGTGTTTGGAGAGTGTCTGTACTATGAGGGAGAGCCAGAGAGAAAAGGAAGAAAGGAAAAAAAGGCAATTTGACTGGAGAACTTTACTTTTATTTCCTCTCTATACTTCAGATTCCAGTTGTTAATAATATTGACATGTACCTTGCATCAACGGCCTACATTAGGTTCGTCTTCATCCTTATTGGTTGGGAAGTGGGTCTTGCCACTTGATAAATCGGAGGGAGGTCAGCCATGCAATTTTTTTTCGACGTCTTTCCATTTCATGTGGATTTATTCGAGCAGAATAACGTCGTTGCCTCTCTCTTAGGGCTGGACGAGTCTCTGGCGAAGTCATGAATTGTAGACAACCGCCACGCCGCCATCATGAAACGTGAAGGCCAAGTGGGTCTTGGGTGATTGTCGTGTCTTCTCCTTGGAAGGGTTCAGGGTACGGAGGCGTCGTAAGAGTCCCGTCTACCCCTCGGGCAGCACAGCTGAAGATCCGTCTACACTTGGTCCCCACCAGCCTGTAGCAGGGGCGGCAGGGGGCCACAAATATGAATTTCGCCGGCGTTTCTTCTAAGGGTCCCACTGGCCGTGACAGCGGCTTTGCGTCCTGTCAAAAATAAGGAGCTTGGTAGTATGGTTGGCGTGAAGGCGTGACAGGCAGCCTTCATAAAAAGCCAACAGTGCAACAATTGATATGATATATACGATAAACCATATAACACTAGATACAACATATGCATTAGATGATTTTTAATGTAACAAAAAATCAACTGCAAAAAGAAGAAGAAATATTTAGCTAACATGTTTACACAGTGTGTGCTGCGTAGTAAATAGAAAACTAGTGTGTTTTATTAAATATGCCTTTCTTTGCTTGTTGCAGGGCCCCACGTCATGCGAGTGAGTCAAGAACGGCACGCTGGAACAGTAAGTACTTATACATAACTTTGGGCTTGAGTGTGTGTGTATGTGTGTGTGTGTGTGTGTGTGTGTGTTAGGCAGGTAAGTGCGTGAGGAAGCTGTTAGTGAGTTACAAGGCTATTCATAGGGATCGAGTGAACACGTACGACACACAACGTACTGATAACAGCACTCAAGCAAAGCAACCCCTTATGCAAGAGTTAACCAGCATCTTCACTCTTTCATCCCTCACGCTGGTAAACTCTGGAACAATCTTCCTTCATCTGTATTTCCTCCTGCCTACGACTTGAACTCTTTCAAGAGGAGGGTATCAGGACACCTCTCCTCCCGAAAAAGACCTCTCTTTCGGCCACCTCTTTTGATTCTTTTTATAGGAGCAGCGAGTAGCGGGCTTTTTTTTATTATTGTTTCCTTTTTTTGTGCCCTTGAACTGTCTCCTTTGTTGTAAAAAAAAATAACTAACCAATGGGGAACATACGCTATGGGGCTCGTCGCTTCACTCACTCGCCGTCCATACTCCTGGAGGCCCCCCCCGAACAAGCTCCCATGCAGTTGCCCTGTCCATCCCAAGTGCCTCCCGCAGGATCGGCTGACTTGCCCCAGCCATGAGTTACG
>NC_066525.1:10659184-10684184 GCF_024679095.1 Eriocheir sinensis
TTATGTGTGTGTGTGTGTGTGTGTGTGTGTGTGTGTGTGTGTGTGTGTTATGAGGGCTATTGTCTGTATAGCTGCCCCTAGCATGATTCACTGAGGTGCCGGAGAAGTGAGTTATGGAGCGGAAATCAAGGAGTGGTAGTATACCAGACTTGACGCCCCGAACCCTCAAGCCGTCCAGTGTTATTTGTATTTCGTTGTGTTTCTCTGGCCGTACTTTGATGTTATGTGACGAATAAAAAGCAACTCCTGAATAATAAAACAAATGGAAGAACGAGAGAATGGAAAGGGTTAAAGGAGGAGGGAAATATAGAGGAAACTGGCGCAGAGAGTGAGAGGGAGACGAAACAAGGAAATATATACAAACGAAAAACAGACTAAATGCACAAGAAGATATGCCAAAAGCTATGATAAAAGGAAAGTAGAAATATTTTTTTACGGAAGTAGGATAATGAGGAGAAATGTTATTAGATGTGTTGCCGAATGAGGGAAGAAAAATAAAGTGAATAGAAAGGGGAAGTAGGGAAGAGAGATAAGAGGAAGGAGGAAACAAAGAGAAAACCACGTTATAGCAAAAACACACAAGGAAAGTCAGAAACGAGGAGAACGAGAGGGAAGAAAAGTTCAGGTAGGAAAGATATGCAGGGTCGGAGTGGTTCATATTGAGCAGAAACAGAAGAAAAGGTAGAAAAAGACAGCAGACGGTGGTGCACAGCGAACTGCCTTGGGGAAGAACGTGCAGAGAGAAAGATGCAGCAGAGGGCAGGAAGACATTGAAGCTAAAAGAAGAAAAGAAAGAAGGAAAGTAAAAAAGGGAAAGGAGGAGAAGAGAGAGGAGGAAATTCGTAAAAATCAGAAGAATATGAAGAAGGAAGAGAAGAAGAAAGAAAGGGAGGAGGAGGAGGAGGAGGAGGAGGAGGAGCAATAAAAGGAGAAAGTTAGTAAAAAAAGTGAACAAATTAAAGAAGAACAAGAAGAAAAAAGAAAAGGAGGAGGAGGAGGAGGAGGACCAAAAAGAGGAGGACGTTAGTAAAAAGATGTGAACAAACTGAAAAAGAAAATGAAGAAGAAATAAAAGGAGGAGGAGGAGCAAGAAGATGAGGAAGTTAGTAAAGAAAATGAAGAAGAAAGAAATGTGAACAAACTGACGAAGAAAAAAAAGAGGAAGAAAGAAAAGGAAGAGGAGTTGAGTAGGAAGAATGGGAGACAGAAACAGGATCCACCGGCGACGTGAAGGTACGAGGACCTGACTCCGGGCAAGGTGTTACCGCAAGGAGGTAAAAATGTGCGACGCCGAGGTAATTAGGAGGGCGAGGCGAGCTGGACTTATGATGCAGGGAAAATAAAGCTACAGGAGAAGAAGGACCAGAGAGGAGAGAGAGAGAGAGAGAGAGAGAGAGAGAGAGAGAGAGAGAGAGAGAGAGAGAGAGAGAGAGAGAGAGAGAGAGAGAGAGAGAGAGAGAGAGAGAGAGAGAGAGAGAGAGAGAGAGAGAGAGAGAGAGAGAGAGAGAGAGACAAATTATGCAGGGAAAATAAAGCTACAGGAGAAGAAGCGACTGTAGAGAGAGAGAGAGAGAGAGAGAGAGAGAGAGAGAGAGAGAGAGAGAGAGAGAGAGAGAGAGAGAGAGAGAGAGAGAGAGAGAGAGAGAGAGAGAGAGAGAGAAAGGGAAGGTAAGCTAATACTACTTTATTAAGAGAAAGAGAGAGAATGATAACAACAAATAGCTAAGCACTCATTGAACCTCACTTTCAGAAGGAAAAACTTTGCTTGGGTTAAAGTTGCAAAAAGTGGAAGTGAACTTTATCTTTATATGGTCATAATGATGGATATTAACACTGGGCAGAAAAGTAATGCCATTGGTTAGCTACTGAGGGAGAAAGGAGAAGGAAGAGGGCGAGGACAAAATCGATGAAGTGGCTGAATTTAAGAACATCATAATGGGATAAAATAGACAAGAATACAAGGCAGAAGAAAAGGAGGCGCAGAAAGGGAAAAAAATAGTGGAGTCAACGAATTAACTTCACTCCCGGTTAACTAAATCACCACTATTAATTTTATTCTTTTTTACTTTTTACTTTTTTCTTCTTTTAGTTCTGGTCTGTTGCTCCGAGGCAGGCTAATGCACGACTATCAGAGGCTCCATTACGGCCTTGATGCACGCCAATTATTGCATGGGGACCGTTCAGTACACAATCACACAAGTATCCCCTATTTAGAAGCCTGCTCTTACTGTGCAGCCCGTTTTCTTTTTCTCCGCGAGTTCCCCTCCACCGTGTATAAATTTAAGGCCATAATGTTAAAAAGCCTGTATTACTGCATCAGCGCGTGGGTTTGTGTGTAGGCGTGTGTGTTTCTGTGTGTGTGTGTGTGTGTGTGTGTGTGTGTGTGTGTGTGTGTGTGTGTGTCTCCTATAATTCTCTCTCTCTCTCTCTCTCTCTCTCTCTCACCATGGCCGGCACAGGTAGTACTTCACACACAGCCGGGTCGCCGCAGCAGCAAAAGAAGCACTCGTTACGTGGTCACTTTCCCGGCTCCTCGTGGCCCCATTAATTACCCTCAACAAAGGCCACACTGCCTCCGGGGGCACGAGGAATACCCGCACGCCCTTCAGGATTGTTTCTTGCCGCTGATGACCAACCAAGTGGCGGTGTTTTTGGTTCTCTTTAGGGTCCTCGTGCTTTCAAGAACCGACTTAGGGTGGGGTGGAGCAGCGGGTGAGTGGAGGGTGGTAGTGATATGGTAATGGTGGTGGATGGGGTGGTGGTGAGGTTAGTGGTTTGGTTGTGAATATGGCAGGCTTCAGCTAAATGTCTAGTGGTGCCCGTAATAGATATAAATACACCAGCCTATGACGTGGTCACTGAGGAAATTGTGTTAGGAAAGCGGGAGAAGTTAAAGGTTGGGTCTTAGGTTGTGACGGGGATGTGTGCATGGCTGTGTATGGTGAAGGTGGCGGTGACGGAGACTGACTGGATGGTTGGTTGGTTCCTTTTTCACTGTGTCATGTGTTGCACCTGTCGCGTCATACACACCCGCCCAATGGCTTAACAATGGCTGTTGTCTTTACTATAGTCTATATGTTTCTTGCTCTCTCTTCATAATACTCTTCTGGGGGTAGCTGGATTAATCGGGGTGTCGGTAAACTGAGAATTGGTATTGTATTTACTAGGTGTGTGTGTGTGTGTGTGTGTGTGTGAGTGTGTGTGTGTGTGTGTGTGTGTGTCTTAAGGAGTGCGCATGGGCAGGGGTCGGTGGATCTCTCTTCGCACCGAACGATCGCTTCTGGGGCCGCTGCAGCCAGGCCCACGCACGAGGACGTCTCAGAAATGTGTGTTTTGCAGTTTTGCGTCGTAATTGCTATAATTGCACCCATCGGCCGTCTCCAGCCAACCGCATTTTAGCATATGACGTCATTTACCCCACCAAGGAGCACACAAGCGCCAGCGTGCATGCAAGGTCCACTGGAATGACCTCAACAACAGCCACACGAGTGATAAAGAAACCTTGGCTACTGCTCCTCATGTAGTCCTGAAGCCCCGATAACCGGCGCTGCCCGAGGGGATGACTCGTCTGTGCTCTGATACACCACCCCGAGCATCAAGTCTAATTGCCGGCCATTATCTTGCGGTCTGTTATTTTGCGCGACATTTCTTCATCATCAGCGAGTTTGTGTTTCTCCGCCGCGGTGTTTATTTGAACGAGACGGTGGCGACTCCTCTGTCCATCCATTTCAAAGAGAAACGAAGGAGAGACAAACAGGAGAACTACAAGACTGGGTTTGAAGTGGGTTGACGGTGCGCTCCTCTCGTTGCTGCAAGGAAAACAAAAAATTGGTAGCATAGAGACGGGCCATTAATTAAGTGCACTAAGTCTTCTATTTATTGTATATACTTTGGGACGACTTTTGATATGTGACGCTTTTTTCCTGAATGGGTTGTTGCTCTCACATTTGACGTAATTAAACACACACACACACACACACACACACACACACACACACACACACACACACACACACACACACACACACACACACACACACACACACACACACACACACACACACACACACACACACACACACACACACACAGATCGTCTTCTTTACCTTCATAACCCCATTCCCTCATCAGCAAACATTCATTCTTTTTCCTCTTTACGTCCATCATTTCTCTATATTTTCCATGCCGTTCCGTCATATCTCTTTGCCTTCTCTATTTGACTTACCTCCTCTCCTTCTCTTCTTCTTTCCTCTTCCTCTTAAGATGAATGTTTAGGTGCACGACGGCCCTTCTCGCCTCCCTTCTCCCTCCCTCCCTTTAGCGGCCTCTTCGCCTCATTTGTTTTATTTACACTTGCCGCGGTATCGCCACTCATTAATTACGGTCGCGGGAGGCCGCCGGCAGGCAATTAGCCGCGACACGCCACGGCGACGGGCGGAACAACAAATGGATCGAGGGGCGGATGTCTGCACACACACACACACACACACACACACACACACACACACACACACTAAAAAAGGAGAGTATGGCTTCATGTTGCATCCCTTCCGTTGTCTGTGTTCCTCCGACCAACCAACTCCTCAGTAAACTTCATGTAGACTCCCCTTCCCTTCCCTTCACTTACCTTACCTCTCTTTCCTTTCATTCTCTTCCCCTCCCTTCTCTTCCATTCCCTTCTCTTCCCTCTCTTTCCCTTCCCTTCCCTCTCCTTTGCTCCCCTTACCATCCCTTCCCTTCTCTTCTATTGCCTAGCCTTTTCCCTTCCCTTCCCTTCCTTCCTTTCTCTTTCCCCTCCCTGCCCTTCCCTCCGATTCCCTTCCCTTACCTTCGTTTCCCTTCCCTTCCCTACGTTTCCTTTCCTTCCTTCCTTCCCTTCCCTCCTTCCCTTCTCTTCCTTCCTCCCTTCTCTTTCCTTCCTCCTTCTCTTCCTCCTTCCTTCCTTCCTTCTTCCTTCCCTTCCTTTCCTTTCCTTTCCTTTCCTTTCCTTTCCTTTCCTTTCCTTTCCTTTCCTTCCCTCCCTGATGCTCCAAACAGGGGTGGACAATTCCCGTGTATATGGTTAGCAACTGGAACTGCGAAAAAATTTGCTTGAGACGATACAAAACGCCTAACTTCGAGGACTTTTAGCAAAGGTTGAGATCTGAAGTTTCCAGATCAGATTTTTAGTTAAGGATAGACCGAGGATGTCTAATGTAGAAGAAAAAAGCTGTATGTGATCGAAGAATAGGGGATATATGTTTGGATTTCTTTTTGTGTGTGTGTATGTGCGTGTGTGTGTGCTCGTGTGCTCATGCCGATGAAAAAAAAAAAAAAAGTTGATATAGCACGGAAATTACATGTGCTGGGTATTTTCTTAGTGAGCAGCGGCTGGGGGCTTCCCATGCCGTACACCTGTGCATGTTACCTGATGATTGTAATTAAGAAAAAGGATTGCCCGATTAGACAAACTCACCTGACACACCCATTACCACATGCTTCTCCTCCTCTTACTCCTCCTCCTCCTCCTCCCGCTCCTTCTACTCCTTCTCCTCTTCTTCCTACTACTACTTATTCTACCTCTTTTCCTCTCCATCTTCCTCCTCCTCCTCTTTTTCCTTTGACGTGTACCAATATTGTTATGGGTATTTTTTTTCCTGGAATGCCCCCGAGGGTAGTGATATTCGAGGTGGTCTACAAATACACTCAGGGGTAAGGATAAGGGAGAAAAGGGAAGTAATGGGGCGGGGCAGAACACAGAGGTGCCGGAAAAAATGGGGAGGCGGGATAGGGTGACAAGATGAATGGAGAAGTATAGGGAGGTGAGGCAGTGTGTGGTTAGGAGATGAAGGAGGGTGAGGATGAAAAGTGGAGGAGATGGAGAGTGATGGAAGGAGCACGGATAAGGCAGTGAGAAGTTGAGAGATAGGGGAGGAGGAGAATGGAGTGAGGAGAAGGATGAGGGGAGAAGGGATATGTTAAGTAAGAGAGAGAAGATAGAAATTACAATGGAGAAAGACTGAAGAGAAACGAGAAAATATGATGAAGGGACAAATGAAGGCAGGAAATAAGTCTAAAAAAGGAAGGGAAAGAAAATACTAAGAAAGAGGAAATCAAGTGAGTATTAGAAACTATAACTAAAGTTCACACAAATTCGTGTTAAAAAAAAAAAAAATGGATGAAGGATATGTAGTGGATTATAAAAAAAAGAAGCAAATGCAGTTAGTTAATAAACGAGGGGAAAAGTGAGTAAATAAAAGAAGGAAGCGTGGGTGGAAGTAAAATGAAGTTGAATGGTGACTGGCGAAAAGAGAGCAGTTTTGAAAAGAAGAGATTGGCAATGACAGAAGTTCAGTAGTATTATTCAGTTATTGTGAGAAAAAAAATCTGAGTATGCAATTCAGTGGATATAAAGGTTTCATTTGGCGCTCTCACACTTGCTACCTAGTTGAAACACACGCACACACACACACACACACACACACACACACACCTGTCACACCTGTTCAGTGGTCCCACTTCTTCCATGCGGCAGAGGCTCCACCACCACACTCACCTGTGGCCTAATTAGCAAAAACTCTCCGTCCCTACTGGTGCGTCTTTTTATTGCGCAGCGACCAGTGACGCGGCTACGTTTCATCTTCATTTGTCGCCTCTTCTCTACATTCTTGCACATTCGTACGCGCACGCACGAACACACACACACACACACACACACACACACACACGCACACACACGCACACACACACACACACACATGCACCTCAAATTATTTAGTTTTCAGACGGCGCAGATGGGATAGTACAGCAAAGGAAAAGGGCTAGGGGGACCTCCTTCCTTCAAGATGCGGGGGTCCTGTTGGCTTTCCTCTACATACGCCATATGTATTATAAGCAGCACGCATCCTTGATATATCCGCATCAAGTGAGCCCGCCGCCTGTGACGGGTACAGGGGAAAGCCTACGAGAACTCTGCATCTTGAAGGAGGGATGACCCCCCCCCCCTTTTTTTACGTTAGGCCTACAGCGCCAGCAGGCTTTCTTGATAGGGCCTGCTGGTCGTCCCAACCCGTAATTGGGAAGGCAAGTGTTTTATAGTGGTGCCATCTTGCTTGTCTCTGTTCTTACCTTACCACACCACCTTACTTCCTTCTCCTTCGTCTTTCACCAATTCTTCCTTCCCTTTTTTTCTTATTCCTACATGCACCCCATCTTCCCCTCTCCATACACCCATCCACCTAATATTTTCTCCCTTCCTATCCCTCTATTATCTATTTATCCCTTCATTCCTCCTTCCGTCCCTTCCTCACACCCTATTTTTCCGTTTCTTCACGCATCCCTTCTCCCTTTTCATGCATCTATTCATTCATTTTCCTTCTCCTCTCTCCCCTTCCATTCCCTTCTGTCTCCCTCCCTCCCTCCCTTGCATGCCTTCTGCCCATCAGTCCCCGGCTGGGCTAATGAAATTATTCTGGCTACACAGTGTCATTATGGAAGCGGCGGCATTAATCTCCCCCATGCCTCGTGTGTCCAAGGCGGCCGCTCACGGCGACATTAATTACGGCCAGGTGAAAAGGATGAACCACCACCACCACCACCCGGGGCACCATCAATATCACCACCTCAACCAACTGTACCACCTCCATTACACTCGCCAGTATTAACAGTGCATCATTTCCTTACTTACTGTTACTGGTATTATTGCCTCCACCACAACCAGCACCCCCACGTTCCCGCCTCCCTATATCTGCCACTGTCATCACCAGCACTACAAACCTCACTACAGCCACCACTATTTTGCTCCGCCCTTGTTTCTTCCATTCTCTTCCTCCACTCACCTCCGTCTCTTCTTCCATCCATAACGTCAATACTTCAATACTTTCGTTTCATCGCCATCCGTCACAATTTCCACCCCATCATCCGTCACCACTTTCTCCGCCGCCTTGGCCCCTTTCCTCGGCACCACAGCAGCCAGCATCGACCCACCACTTCATTTCGTCTTCTGTTCGTTCTTCTTTTTCTTATTTTTCCTTGTTGTTGCTGTTATTGTTGTCGTTGTTATTTTTATCTACATCAGTAACAACAATAACGCAAACAGTATCAAGGTTAAAACACAAGACACACAAACTAAAAATTTCCTTCATCAAAAGCAAGAAATACCACAAAAGACACCAATAAAATAATTTAAAAAACAGAAAGAGAGGTGGCTGAGCGTTCAGCGTGCACGTGCGGTGTCCTGGAAGGCCCGGGTACAAGTCCCGCCCGTTGCTGCAAACGGACAATTTTCAGTCATCACCGAGCGGCCTAAGACAACCCACATGCTCTCCTGATGACCCCCTATCAACCCGGACTCTAGCGAATCTCTCTAAAGGGTATCAAGTGGAGCTCCAGGGGGCAAGCAAGAATGGCGTCACTATAAAAACAATTGTCTTCCCTACTAATGGGCTGGGGCCAAAAAACAGTTCCTTTCTTGAAAGCCTACTGACGCTGTTGGCCAAACAGAAAAAAAAAATCACTAACTACAACGTAAATTACTGCAAAAAAAAAGACAAAATAATAACGAAACTGCTACACTACTACTAGTAATTCTAATACTATACCATTGTTATTATTATTATTATTATTATTATTATTATTATTATTATTATTATTATTATTATTATTATTATTATTATTATTATTATTATTATTATTATTATTATTATTATTATTATTATTATTATTATTATTATTATTATTATTATTATTATTATTATTATTATTATTATTATTATTATTATTATTACTACTACTACTACTACTACTACTACTACTACGACGACGACGACGATTATGACGACGATTAAAAATTCGCCCTCAGGTGCTGCCGCTGCTACCATTATTATCAAACCCACCGACACCTTACCGCAAGACCAACAAAAAATGCCCCACAGTCGCCGCTCTCCCCACAACCACACCTGCAGATAGCATGAGTGCAAAGTTTAGTCTCTCGATATAAATTGTGATACGTGGTGTGCAATTACCTGGTCCTGATTAATTAATAGCCGCAGGTGAGTGTACTGCATTGCCACATACTGGTGTTGCCGAGCGTAAAGATTGCAGCGGCGTGTGTGTGTGTGTGTGTGTGTGTGTGTGTGTGTGTGTGTGTGTGTGTGTGTGTGTGTGTGTGTCGTAAAAATGTAGTGATTATGGTTATCACTAAGGATATGTTGCTCGTGATGGTGGTATTGATTTTGGTCCTGGGAAAAGGATTATTGTTTTTATCATTACCATTATTATTATCTTTATTATTATCATTATTATTATTATTATTATAATTATTATTATTATTATTATTATTATTATTATTATTATTATTATTATTATTATTATTATTATTATTATTATTATTATTATTATTATTATTATTATTATTATTATTATTATTATTATTGTTGATGTTGTTATTAGTCTATTGAGATTATATTAGCCTTATTGTCATTGTTGCTGCTTCTATTCCTGCTGTTGATATTAATGTAGCTGTTTCCTCGAAAGGCCCTAGTGCCTACACCATACTAGTGATAGAAGTTAACTGATATTTTAAACATTAATAGGATGACCGACCAGTGTAATATTTTTTTTTATAAGCAATTGTAAAAATGAGAACTGTAATGAGATAATAAAGGTAATATAGGAAGAAATAAATAGAAGAGAACAAGGAAATGTGTTTTATGAATGGATAATAGGTTGGAAAGAAATGAGAATGTGTGTGTGTTTGGGGTGGGTGGGGGTGGGGATGTACCTCTGCAAGCCACTAACATGAAACACCACTCCTGGGTTCACATAACTTCAACCATCGAAACTTTCTCAAACGACAAATTTTATTGAAGAAAGATTCACTCACTATCATGCGGTCACAAAAGAAACTGAAAAAGCAAAGATATTAATTCAAAGTATATTACTGAGGACAAATTTGCGTACGTAGATGATATAAAATGGAAACTATCTAAAAAAGGAAGTAAAGTAAGTGTTTGCAAGGGGTCCAAACGGTTTCTGCGCGTCTCTTGGTTGCCTTTCTGGAGCGCGACGCAGCGTGGACTGTGATTGGCTCGCTATTCTGTGTCCAGCAGCCAATGGAGGAGTCGTAAAAAGTGAAAGAAAGGCCATTGTGTCGCGTGGGAGGTGTGGGTCGCTTAGCTCTTCCTGTTTGCCTTGCGGACCGATATTGGATGAGAGAGAGAGAGAGAGAGAGAGAGAGAGAGAGAGAGAGAGAGAGAGAGAGAGAGAGAGAGAGAGAGAGAGAGAGAGAGAGAGAGAGAGAGAGAGAGAGAGAGAGAGAGAGAGAGAGAGAGAGAGAGAGAGAGAGAGAGAGAGAGAGAGAGAGAGAGAGAGAGAGAGAGAGAGAGAGAGAGAGAGAGAGAGAGAGAGAGAGAGAGAGAGAGAAGAGTAATCGTAGCATTACATCACTATTGCATTTCCATAGTTTATTTTATTTTCGGCAATAATTTTTTTTTCTCGCATGAAGCAGTATTTATACAAACACACACACACACACACACACACACACACACACACACACACACACACACACACACACACACACACATGTGGCAGAAGCAGTGAGTCACACCAGTAGTCAATACAGATCCCAGTATCATCAACAGGGATGAATGGCACGATGGGGGGCGACAGTCACATGGAGGGTTGGGAAGGTTACAAGAAGGCGGCGGCGGCGGCGCAGGAGGAGGAGGAGGAGGAGGAGGAGGAGGAAAAAAATAAATGTGAGGTAGCGAGGTCTGGTATGCAAAAGAGGGATCGTACAAAGTAACGTGTTCGAGTTTTGTCGTAATTTGTAAGAAAAAGAACAGTACTTACAAGAAAACATGTTACAAATTATGTATACATCATTACTTCATATATATAAACTCCTGATCAGGAAGATATATCACAATAATGACTAATTACTACTACTACTACTACTACTACTACTACTACGGGCCTCCATCCATTAGAGTTGCGTTGTGAGAGGTATCTTTTCTCATATCCTCTCACAAAGCAATTCATTGGCCCCACCCCGCCAATGACTGGCCGACAACCATCTTTATTTAGTATTACAAACTTTATTAAACATACTACTACTACTACTACTACTACTGCTACTACTATACTATTATTACTACTACTACTGCTACAACAACAACTACTACCACTACTACTACTACTACTACAACTACTACTACTGCTATTACTATTACAACTACTACTACTGCTTCTGCTGCTCTGGTGGTGGTTCTGTTAGTCTTTTTCTTTTCCTCTTCTTCTTCCTCTTCTTCTTCTTCTTTTTTCTTCTTCTTCTTCTTCTTCTTCTCCTACTTCTTCTTCTTCTTCTTCTTCTTCTTCTTCTTCTTCTTCTTCTTCTTCTTCTTCTTCTTCTTATTATTATTATTATTATTATTATTATTATTATTATTATTATTATTATTATTATTATTATTATTATTATTATTATTATTATTATTATTATTATTATTATTATTATTATTATTATTATTATTATTATCATTATCATTATTATATATATATATATATATATATATATATATAAATATATATATATATATATATATATATATATATATATATATATATATATATATATATATATATATATATATATATATACATATATATATATATATATATATATATATATATATATATATATATATATATATATATATATATATATATATATATATATATATATATATATATATATATATATATATATATATATATATATATATATATATATATATATATATATATATATATATATATATATATATATATATATATATATATATATATATATATATATATATATATATATATATATATATATATATATATATATATATATATATATATATATATATATATATATATATAAAACTAGAAAAAACTAGAAAAAATATGGGTAAATGTACTGCACCTTGAAGAGTTTTAAATGTGTGGGTCTGGAGGGAATGAAGGGCGGAGTGAGACGCAAGCCCCGAGACCCTTTAAGACCTCCTCCTGGGGCTTCATTACGGGGCTTTTGTGGCGCCTCTGTGACGGTGCTCTGCTGCCTGCCTGGGCATTGAGGCCTAGACGGGGTGATGGGGGGTGAGGGAAGGGTGGACAGGAGCGAAAAGGAAGTGTAAAGGTAAAGCATGAAAGAGAAAGTTTTGAAGTAAAACAGAAGAGGTGTGCAAGTAATGGTTTGTGTGTGTGTGTGGTGGTGGTGAGAGAGAGAGAGAGAGAGAGAGAGAGAGAGAGAGAGAGAGAGAGAGAGAGAGAGAGAGAGAGAGAGAGAGAGAGAGAGAGAGAGAGAGAGAGAGAGAGAGAGAGAGAGAGAGAGACTGCTTTCGTTATTTCAGCCGGCGGCACCACACCGTTCATTACCAACAAAACAATGGAGCCTTTATCTTTGCTGGAGGCAGTGTTTGGTGACTTTCATTGTGTATATATTTACCTGTCTGGCTTTCATTAAAATATACAAGAGATAAACAACTGTATTCAATGGCACGTCAACCACTACCAGAACTGCAGGGCTTGGAATCAATACACTTACTGCCACTACTCTTACTTTCTCTACCTGTTTGTTATTAACCTCCATTAAACCATCACCGCAGGTCCTAAAACGTTAGTCTATATATATCTCTGCATCATCATCCTCATCGTCATCACTTCTACCGCAGCATTTGATCTGTTACAATTATATCGACCACACTTCATTTCCATTGTCACTGATGTTACTTTCACCACCATCCCTACATACATAACAAGCAGTCCACCACCACCACCACAGCCTCTACCTTCCAATTCCACCAGTACCACCACATAACCACATAACGTCACACCATCACCATAATCACCATCTGTACCATCACCACCATTCCAATACCATCCAGTCCAGTCAGTATCACCACATTCCAGCGTCACTACGTCAACACCAGACCACAACACCCCAGCACATACCACACACATCCACCGGCGGCCTCTCTGCAGCGTGGAGCCTCACCTGGGGCTTACAACACCTGACAAATAGTGGCTGATTACACCTCAGCCTGACAGTTTGGCGATTGGAAATGAGTAAACTGTGGCGACATTAAATCACCGAAGCGTCAATGATAGGCTGAAGGGAATGGAGGGGCGGGGCTGATTATGGGATGACTGTGGATGGCTGACGGAGGGCGCTGATGAACGGTGCCTGAGATAAAGCGATGGATGGCGTGGCGAGAGAGAGAGAGAGAGAGAGAGAGAGAGAGAGAGAGAGAGAGAGAGAGAGAGAGAGAGAGAGAGAGAGAGAGAGAGAGAGAGAGAGAGAGAGAGAGAGAGAGAGAGAGAGAGAGAGAGAGAGAGAGAGAGAGAGAGAGAGAGAGAGAGAGAGAGAGAGAGAGAGAGAGAGAGAGAGAGAGAGAGTAATAACTCTCACTCTATCGCGTTACGGTGGCCAGTGACCAGATTGTTATCAGGAGAGGAAATTATCACCAGGAACCTCGAGATCATATCTGTGTTACTCCTCCAGAAGGAAGAGAAGGAGAAGAAGAGACTACAGAAGAGGAGGAAGAGACTAAAAAAAGAAGTGGGGGAGGAGGAGGAGTAGGACGAGGAGGAGTAGGAGGAGGAGGACGATGACGAGGACAAAGAAGGAAAGTAAGAGTTGGAGGAGGAAAAGGAAGAGAAGGATGAGTAGGCCATAGAGAAGAGCCTGTAGAGGTGGAGGTGTAGGAGGAGGACTGACGAAAGGAAGACTGGAAATAGAAAAGAACCTGGGAGAGAGAGAGAGAGAGAGAGAGAGAGAGAGAGAGAGAGAGAGAGAGAGAGAGAGAGAGAGAGAGAGAGAGAGAGAGAGAGAGAGAGAGAGAGAGAGAGAGAGAGAGAGAGAGAGAGAGAGAGAGAGAGAGAGAGAGAGAGAGAGAGAGAGAGAGAGAGAGAGAGAGAGAGAGAGAGAGAGAGAGAGAGAGAGAGAGAGAGAGAGAGAGAGAGAGAGAGAGAGAGAGAGAGAGAGAGAGAGAGCGCAACAAAATGTACAATAAAATAGATATTCCTGCACTATGGTTGTTGCTATTAATGTTCCGTTGTAAAATGAGCATCAGTAACATTATCAACAACATGAGATGCAGTAGGAGGTGCTCTAACAGTCGTGTGCATGGGGGAGGTATAACATGATTTTGGGGTTGTGACGTAATGATGATGAATGACAATGGGCAGCAGCTGTGGTGATGGTCATGATGGTAGTGATGATATTGATGGTGGTGGTTGTGGTGAGAGTAAGGGCCATGAGGTGGTGGTGTTCATGGTGGTTGGGTGGCTATTGTAGTGACTGTTGGTGGTAGATATGCATGTTCTTGGTGGTGGTGGCTGTGATGATGGTGAAGACGGCAAGGGTTAAAGGTGAGGTTGATATCGATCAGGCACACCGGTAATAGAAAAAAAATATTTCTATTAGTTGTGATAATGATCTGATATACAGCGATGAGAGCAAAGGAAGCGAATGATGAAGAAGATGAAGGTGATAGTTATTGAATAATTAATATCCTTGGGGGATGGGTTACGTAAATCAAGACAAATGTAAAAGAAAAATGTAAGTATGGTGCTAATAAATTGAAAGTTGTGATCAGTACTTGCCAGTAATGACAGGACTAGTAAAGTGTGAAAGACTATTAAAGAAACACACACACACACACACACACACACACACACACACACACACACACACACACACACACAGAGGTTGGTAGGCTTATGCAAGGAAGCTCTTGTAAACCTAACCCCACCTTAACTCACTCTCTATAAATACGTCTGATATTTTTAATGTATCTGTCGTATTAGCACTTACAACATGACCGCTAAGCCTGTTCCACTCATCCACTACTCTAATGGTAAGCCAGTTTTTGCCAATGCCTTTGTTGTAACTGAATTTATCCTGAAACCCACTGTCACGTGTCTTACCTGGCGCTCTTAACACCGTACCATCCATTTATAAACTTCGATCAAGTAACCTCGCACCTTTCGCCTTTCTAGAGAATGCAAATTTAAATGTTTAAGTCTTTCCCCATATAGGAAATTCTGTAATCCGTGAATCTGTTGGGTCCACCTCCTCAGCACAGATTCTAACGTTTTGGTATCTATTATGTACTAAGGTGACCAAAACTGAACCGCAAAATCGAGATGAGGTCTAACTTATGCAAAATATAGCTTGAGAGTGACTTCAGCCTTTCAATTGCTTACGCTCCTTATTAATTTCAACATAGGAATTTCCCGCGCGCGTGCATCTCGTATACCGTCACGCTGCTTTGAATAGAACATTGTAGTGGAGGGGTTGAAGTTTTAAAAAGTTTCCTGTTTGCCATTCTTGTAATAGAACCAAAAAAAAGATAAATAAATAGCTAATAACAATCAACCTCTTCCCCATCACAGCAGAAAAAGGAAAAAAAATAAAAGAGAGAGAAGAAAAGAAAGATAGATGGTGATAATGAAAAAAAAGAGGGAAAAAAAGGAATATACATCGGTAAATAGATGGGGAGAGAGCAAGAAAGGTAGCAAAAAAAAAAGTTACGGCATGGAGAAAAAAAAAAAAAAAAAACGAAAAGAAAACTGGAGATGGCTAAACGACTACTGCGCATTGGAATGAGTCTTGGTCTTGGTCCTCGAGGCACGCGGCGACTGTTTGTTGCCTTGTTCACTTTAATTTGGCGGAGACTTCTGAGAGGCGACGGCGAGGAGGCGGCGGGGGACTGAGGTTGAGCATGCGACTAGAGCTGACGGAGTGGATTTAGGGGATTCATACGACGATGACTGACGAAGGGTATTTAGGTGAAGCATAGGACGAGGGCTGACGGAGTGGAATTAGATGATGCATACGACGATGACTGACGAAGGGTATTTAGGTGAAGCATTGGACGAGGGCTGACGGAGTGGAATTAGATGATGCATACGACGATGACTGACGAAGGGTATTTAGGTGAAGCATTCGACGAGGGGTGACGGAGTGGAATTAGATGAAGCATACGACGATGACTGACGAAGGGTATTTAGGTGAAGCATTGGACGAGGGCTGACGGAGTGGAATTAGATGATGCATACGACGATGACTGACGAAGGGTATTTAGGTGAAGCATTGGACGAGGGCTGACGGAGTGGAATTAGATGATGCATACGACGATGACTGACGAAGGGTATTTAGGTGAAGCACACGACAAGGGCTGACGGAATGGAATTAGAAGAAGCATACGACGATGACTGACAAAGGGTATTTAGGGGAAGCACACGACCATGGCTGACGGAGTGAAATTAAATGAAGCATACGACGGCGACTGACGAAGGGTATTTAGGTGAAGCACACGACGATGGCTGACGGAGTGGAATTAGATGAAGCATACGACGATGACTGACGAAGGGTATTTAGGTGAAGCATAGGACGAGGGCTGACGGAGTGGAATTAGATGATGCATACGACGATGACTGACGAAGGGTATTTAGGGGAAGCACACGACGAGGGCTGACGGAGTGGAATTAGATGAAGCATACGACGATGACTGACGAAGGGTATTTAGGGGAAGCACACGACGAGGGCTGACGGAGTGGAATTAGATGATGCATACGACGATGACTGACGAAGGGTATTTAGGTGAAGCATTCGACGAGGGGTGACGGAGTGGAATTAGATGAAGCATACGACGATGACTGACGAAGGGTATTTAGGGGAAGCACACGACGAGGGCTGACGGAGTGGAATTAGATGAAGCATACGACGATGACTGACAAAGGGTATTTAGGTGAAGCATAGGACGAGGGTTGACGGAGTGGACTTATCCGTGTTCTTAAACGTTTCGGGCTTCCACCGCGATTATTTCTCAAGACTAACCGGTTTTTCATGGGCAATTTTTTCGGTCAAGATGCAGAAGTCGTGTAAAGCTATGACTGAGAACACTAAACAGGCCATGAAAATCCCAGCAACTTCTACGAGAGGCTTATCAAACGGTCAAAATAAGGAGCCGATTCGTTTAATAATAGGGGCTTTAGGTGAAACGTAAGACAAGGGCTGACGGAGTGGACTTAGGTGAAGCATAGGCGACGGCTTACGAAAGGAGGGTGAAGAAGAAAAGCTACGATGCCCAAACAAAAAGACGGCGCGGAAGTAAATGAGCACAAGATGAAATAGAGATAATTTTAATGTAAGAGAAAAAAGTGAATTTGAAGCCGAAATAAAACCTAAATCGCGCAAGAGAAGATGACTGATGATAGAAAAGAGAATTTATGTCTGTGTTAGAGAGAGAGAGAGAGAGAGAGAGAGAGAGAGAGAGAGAGAGAGAGAGAGAGAGAGAGAGAGAGAGAGAGAGAGAGAGAGAGAGAGAGAGAGAGAGAGAGAGAGAGAGAGAGAGGAGAGAGAGAGAGAGAGAGAGAGAGAGAGAGAGAGAGAGGGTTGAAAAAAAGGGAGAGAGGAAGAGACCGCAACGCAGTACCCTGAATTTTGCACGACCTCCGATGGATCAAAGGAAGACAATAGGTCTTTGTGAAGGAGTTTGGTCAGTTAATGTATCGTATTGTCATCCCACCATTATACTGTAAATGAACGTACGATGAAATGACAAATTGGCCAGACCAGCTTCCTCCCGACCAGACCACCTCAAGGCACAGGCCGGCAGCAGCGTGAGCAACCACCCTTACGCTCCCGGTCTTTGAGTTCGAAGGTCCCCCATCCACCGTGCCGCGAAGAATGGCCTTTGGGGAGCCCTCGGAGGCTGCAGAACCCATAAACGCGGCGTGAAATTCCCCCTCCTGCGTTGTCAATCACCCTGTGGCTAATGCCCCCGGAAACTGGACGAGGTGGGTGCTTCTTCTTTCCTCGCCTCTCTCTCTCTCTCTCTCTCTCTCATTATTACTTTCATTATTCAAAACACACGCCTCATTCTCCAATCATTGCTTCTCATCCTGCATCTAAACCTCAGTCCTTCACAAACACTGTAACCATACGCCCCCCCCCCCCCCTACTTTCATCACCAGTCCACCCTAGTTCCTTTCTCTTTTTCTCATCATTTCCCCACGTCATCAGCCCCCCGCCTTCTTTATCCCTACTTCCACACTCGCTGCTTTCCGTTCTTCCGGAACTGTAGTTTAATTCTCTTCCGTTATCTTCAAAAGGTTCCTCCTCGTCATCCACCTCCATTTACTCTCCCTCCACTCCCTCCTCTTTCTTTGCCGCTCTTCTTACGCATCCACTTGCATTGTATTCTTATTTACAGTTTTCTTACTCTTTTCATATCTTCCCAAATCCTTTTTTTGTTACATTTTTTCCTGCCTTCCTTAACATTGCAGTTATTCTCATGAATTCCCAGATTACGTTATGTTTGGTGGAAAAGCTTCGTGATCTTTATGGAATTTTGTCGTAATTTTTTGTTTGAAGGTTATGTTTTTCTTTCTTTTAACGCCTCTTTCACTCAACTTAAGGATCTTGCCTCCATAACATAGTGTATGTGTATGTGCTTTCCTTCTTATATAACTTGTCTGATTCTCGCTTGATTGATGTAGACGATATTTTGTAAACTACTGATCAATAAAAAATAAAAAATTCATTTCTATGAGTGGATGTCATGGGTCATATATTATTTCGTAGTAAGTTTTGGGTATAGTTTTTCTTTATCAAACACGCGTTAGTATTGATAAAGTTTTCCCCTGATTTTTCTTTGTTGGTCATTGCAGTTGTTATTTTTATCAGTGGCTGATGCTGATGATATGTTTTTTTGTTTTTAATACATATTTTTATAGCTGCTTCCCTCTGATTTTGTAGTTTCTGTTGTTAACATTGCATGTCATTGATTACAGTGCCTTTAACTTTTATATGATGATCTGTTAGTTTTAATATGTTTTTAATAAGTTTTCTCTAGAGTTCTTTGCTTTCCTTGATTCGTGCTTTCATAGTTTTCCGGTTTTCTTTATTTCATGATCAGTCAAACAACATTAAACCCTAACTCACCTCAGATTTTGCTCACACTTCTAACTTCTTTCACATCTCACTTTTATTTATGATTTCTTCTCCTTCCTAAAAAAACAATAATTATCCTCCCATTTCCTCTCTCCCATCCGTCCACCTCTCCCGCCCTTCCTACTCTACCTTGCCTCGTTGCTCCCTCCATGCCAGTTTCACACCCTCGTTGTCCTGTCTTTCTCTTTCTGATCCTGTTGAGCGATATCGACCTCAAGACGGGGCAAGGCCAGGTGTTGTGCAAGGGGAGGTAGTGAGGAAGACATAATTACCGTCATCATCATCATATTTCTAACCACTAGCACAGTAATAATTATCCTCCTCCTCCTCCTCCCTTTTGTTATCATCACCACCATGGTCATCACTTTCATCATCATCATCACTATAATCCAGCTCCTTGCACTCATTATCATCACAATCATTATCATCATCATTATCAGCATCTTTCTGGACTTTTTTTTCTTTTTTTAGGTTCTGACGGTAGCGCCTGTAGGCTTTCTTGGGGGGTCTCCTGGACGACCCCAGCCAAGGCCTCGCCCCAGCCCGTTAGTGGCGCAAGTGAACCTTATTTATAGTGGCTGCTGTGATATATAACTCTTCCTTGGCCCATGCTGACCCCGGTGCTCCTCTTGACCAAGTCGCTGAAGTTAGGGTTGACTGAAGGTCTGTGCAGCATGTGGGTAATCACGACGATGGGTGAAAACTGTCAGCGTGCGTCGGTGGGGTTCAAACTTAGATCCCCGGACACCGCACGCCCTCACGCTGACCATCGCCTTGTTCCTCCGATTCCTCTTAGTCTTCCTTTCTCTCTCTCTCTCTCTCTCTCTCTCTCTCTCTCTCTCTACCCCGAGTTGAATAAGAGTCTACAGGTTAGGGCTGGAAAAGGAGAAGAGGGAGGAGACATGCAGAGAAAGGTAAAGGGAGCGAGGGAGGGATGGGGGAGGAGAGGCAAGGGAGGGAAGGAGGGGAGGAGGTGGCATGTTTGGTGTGCTGGAGCTTCTGTGTTACACTCCTTCTCTTCACGCCTCCCTCCCTCCCTCCCACCTTCCCTTCTTCCCTCCCTCCAACCTTCTCTCCCTCCCTTCATCCCTTCCACCCACACTCCTTCCCTCCGTCGCTTCTTTATTCATCTAGCTGCCCTTCTTCCTTTTCGTTTCCATATGTGTAAAGTATTTGGAATTTCATGTAATTACTTGTGTTAACTATATGTCTCCTCTCCTCTCTCTCTCTCTCTCTCTCTCTCTCTCTCTGTGTGTGTGTGTGTGTGTGTGTGTGTGTGTGGGGGTCACTTCCGTCCTCCTTTTCACAGCGGTCGTAAAAAAAAAAAAAATGTCGTGAGGGAAGAAAAAAAAGTTTGCCAATAATAGAGGAAAGGGAACAATGGACGCCAGACACCTGCCTCACCACCACGCTGCTCCCCCCTACCCCCCTTTCCCGCCCCGCACCACCAAACAACCAACACCACCATCACCTTAACCCCCTCCCCCCCCCCTTCGCCACTACCACCATCACCATCGCGTCAACAATCCACCAGACAACAAAATCTCAACAGAAACTGCATGTGACTCGCCGTTGATTGTTTTCCTAATTATTGTTTATATCATCATTCTTCTTCTTCTTCTTTTAACAACAAAACAACAACAACAACAACAACAACAATAACAGTAACAACAACAGTAATAATAATAATAATAATAATAATAATAATAATAATAATAATAATAATAATAATAATAATAATAATAATAATAATAATAATAAGATTAATCACACGTAATATTGCACTGTTTTTTTATCACTAAAGTAAAAGGTGCAAAAAAAGTTACAATATCACCATTTTCTTCACGGTTCTCCTCATTTTTCCTCGGTGAATGAAGGAAAGAAGAAGGGGAGGAGGAGACGACGAGGAGGGAGGAGGAGGAGGAGGAGGAGGAGGAGGAGGGAGAGAGGGGGAGTGGGTCATGGGCTATTGTAAGGAAGAAGGAAGGAGGGAGGTGAGAGAGGAGAGGAGAGGGAAATGAATGGCTCTCTGAGGTGTGAAAGGAAGCCAATATCGCGCCCCAACCCAGTTTGTTATTCACCGTGAGAGTGGTGTCTGCCTCCCCCTCCCTCCCGCCCTTCCCACCTCTCCCTCCGTCTACCACCCACCTACACGTCCCTCGTCACTCTTTCGCTAGGCGCCCCCCACTTACCCCCTCCACCCCACCCAGCTCCTCTCCCTCCCCTTCCCTCCCCACTCAGGCACTTCATCGCAATCCATTTATCTTGTTTCCACCATTCTCCCGCTGTGCTTTTTTTTTTTTACTCTCTCTCTCTCTCTCTCTCTCTCTCTCTCTCTCTGTCGTTAGTGTACATGAATATGATAATAATTATAATAATAAAATATGATAAAGGTAATTAAACAAATAATAATAATAATGACAGCAGACAATAATTATAAAAAAAACATTTATAACAATATTATCATTATTATTCTGAAATAAATGTATCAATACTTTTTTATAGTAGTAATATTACTCTTCATTATCATCGCTATTATTATTATTATTATTATTATTATTATTATTATTATTATTATTATTATTATTATTATTATTATTATTATTATTATTATTATTATTATTATTATTATTATTATTATTATTATTATTATTATTATTATTATTATTATTATTATTATTATTATTATTATTATTATTATTATTATTATTATTATTATTATTATTATTATTATTATTATTATTATTATTAGTAGTAGTAGTAGTAGTAGTAGTAGTAGTAGTAAATACATTTTATTATCAAAAATCAGAGAGAGAGAGAGAGAGAGAGAGAGAGAGAGAGAGAGAGAGAGAGAGAGAGAGAGAGAGAGAGAGAGAGAGAGAGAGAGAGACGCCGCGTCTGTGTATAACCAACAAACGCTCAGGATTGGGCAATGAGTGGGCAATTTTCCACCTCAGTGATGGCTGTTTTTTTTTTTTTTTGTCTTCCCTTACCACACTTTTCCTTCCGTCCCATTAAGTTGTCTCCCATTCCTTTCTATACAGTTTTCGGTCTCCCTTTTATTTTTCACTTTTTCGTTTTTTATATTTTTCTCTTTTACTCCACATTATTCAAGTCATTCAATTTTCTTATTATCTCTTTACTATTCAATTCTACTTTTCACTCAACTCCATTTCATTACGTGTCATGTACGTGTATCCTCTTCTTCCGTTTAACATAATATTCTAATAACTTCTATATTTTCTAGACCCTTCTTCTAATCTGATTCTCTTTTATTCCCATTTATTGTCTCTTTCCTCCTCCTCCTCCTCCCTTTCTTTTATTTTTATTTCCCATTTATCTCCCTCTTTCAATCAACCTTCCCATCCTTTTGCTTCCATGTTCCTCCACGCTTTTTTTCCTGTTTTTTTCTTACATTCCCCTTTTTCTCATTCCGTCCTCGCCCTTCCCTGCCCCCGCAGCCTTCCCCTTAAAAACAAACACACCGCAAGTGATTCAAGTTCAGCAGAGCGCGGCGGCTCCATAAAAGTGCTCCGCCGAGAGTGAACTTGTTGCTCATTAATCAAGAAAGGAAAGAAGAAAGGTAGGCGAAAAAGGAGAGAGGATATCTGAGCGGAGGGAAGGAAGAACAGAAAAAAAGAGAAGAGGGTGTCGTATCTGAATAGGAGTGAAGGAAGAAGAGGATGAGATGATGAAAGTGAAATAAGCAACATAAAATAGCCATTGAAAACAACTACGGAAACATACGTTATTTGAGAGGAAGAAAAGGAAGAAGAGAGAAAAAGAAAAGAATGGATATAGTATCTGACCGGGAGGGAAGGAAGGAGAGGATGAGATGTGGATGAGAGTAGATGACGGATGAAGTGATAAGAAAATGAAATAGGTAATATAATCTAGCTAATGAAAACATATGAGAAAACATGAGTTACTTGAGAGGAAGGGAAGGAAAGGTGGAGGGTCAGGTAGGCAATATGATGACTGGTGGACGAGTAGAAAGAGGGAAAAGAGGGAATGAAATTAAACATACTGAAGGCAAAAAGATAACAGGGTGTATTTGAGAGGGAGTAAAGAAAGGAGGTTAAAAGGGGAAAAGATGAGGTGAATGTTTAAGCGAAGGAAAAATGAAAGAGCGAATGGAATGAAACGTATAGTGGGGGAAGGAGGAACAAGGAGGCAGTTAAGAGTGGGTATATGTGCAGGGAGGATTGATATAAGAAACGAAGATTAAACAGAGGAAACAAAATAATGAAATAAGACATCATGTGGTGAACGGAAAGGTAGGGAGCTAAAAGTGTGTGTGTGTGTGAGGAGGAGGGATAATTTATTTTATTTCTCTCTCTCTCTTTTTCTGTTTCAATCTCTTCTCTCTCTTCGCTTCACCTGGCCTGTTGTTCCCGCGGGAGTGCTGGTGTATATTGTGTCGGGCACGTGTGGCGTTGAGAAAGGTGTATAGAGGTGTGTGTGTGTGTGTGTGTGTGTGTGTGTGTGTATCTCGTGTTTGCTCACTCGTGTAGCCGATGAGAGGCTTACAATATTAGCAGAGCGGCACTATCATCACCATCACCATTATCATCACCATCATTGTCGTCATCGTCGGCGTCACTGTATCCTCACCCCAACCCACTAAACTTTCTCATTGAATAAAACAAAACTAAAGCTGAGCGCGAAAAAAATCCTTCAACTAAAAAGCAGCAATCTCTCAAAATGTCACCCCAGGCAGAGGAAAATCAAGATGCGTGGCAAGACGGAGGGGGTTGAGGTGGACACGGTAGAGTCTGTAGTTGAAGAAGTGGATGATGTTTTAAAAGTGTTTGTGAGGACTCGTTTTTTTAAGTATGTATGATGAATAGTCTAAATGTCGCATGGGTGGTGAATTGAATGGTGAGTTGACAGTAATTGTACAAGAAAGCGTGAAGGTAGATGAAAGGTGATGATGGAGAAATGAAGTGTAGGCTTAGAGGTGGACAGAGAGAAATAGTAATGATGATGTGGAGCGGTTTTAGTGGATGACAGGTGATGGAGAACGTGTAAATGGGGTGTGGTTATAAAATAGATCATGTAGAGAAGATGAATACTGAGAGAATGGCTATAGTGAGGCTGTTAATTGGTACGTGGAGTGGTGCTGACGGTATGTGGATAAATTGTATCTAAAAATGTGGCAAGTGAGATGGATGAGGATTTGAATGAGATGATTATGTGAGAGGTACTTTGTGGATGTGTAAGTGTGTGTGTGAAAACAGAAATGTGTGATGGATTTGTGGATGTAGATGCTGTTGAGATAGATTGCAAGAGATGTGTCAGAAAACAATAGATGGGAGGGTGGATGCTTTGAAGATGTGACAGGAAAACGTGGAAGTAAATGCTAATGAAATGAAGTGGGTGTGGCCTGCAACAGTGGCGGGATATGAGGATGAAGGGAATTAGGAGATGCGACAAAGAACAGTGAATGTGGATGTGAATAAAACAGAGATGTGGAAAATAACGGGGACAAAGAAGTGGATTGACTGGATGAGGGGAACAGAAGGAAAAAGAATGCGGATGGAAGCGGGGAAATGGAAGTGAGTGAAGTGGAGATACGGATGGCAGCAGTGAAGGAAGGAAGTAGACGGTGAATATGCAGCACCGAACTTGGAGGAAGATCATGTGGGAGAGATGTGACAGGTGAGGGGGATGTGGTATGGGCGGTAATGGTTTGAGGTGGGGAGAGCCGACGCCGCGGGGGAGACTGAATGGCCAACGTCCCTCACTTTGCCTCCTCGCCGCCGCCGCCGCCGACCCTGCTAGGTGTGATGCGGCCTGGGGTTTATTGGAGGGTCATTACAGGTGGGGCAAGGCGGCGACCAGGTAATACAGGTGGTGGTGGCGGTGGTGGTGGTGAGGATGATGGTGTGTGTGTGTGTGTGTGTGTGTGTGTGTGTGTGTGTGTGTGTGTGTGAGTGTGTGTGTGTGTGACCCCTGCTACGGTAACAATTATGCACCTGCCGGGATCTTTCACTCACCTTGCAACGA
>NC_066525.1:10691684-10724184 GCF_024679095.1 Eriocheir sinensis
GAGAGAGAGAGAGAGAGAGAGAGAGAGAGAGAGAGAGAGAGAGAGAGAGAGAGAGAGAGAGAGAGAGAGAGAGAGAGAGAGAGAGAGAGAGAGAGAGAGAGAGAGAGAGAGAGAGAGAGAGAGAGAGAGAGAGAGAGAGAGAGAGAGAGAGAGAGAGAGAGAGAGACGAAAAAGGTACAGGTCAACCTACCACCTCCTTTGCCGTCGTTCCCACCTTTCCATCCATGCCCCAATGCTGCCACCTTCCCTCACTCAGTCTCTTTTTCTCCACCTCCCGAGCTCCCCCTCTGCTCCCCCCCCCTCCCGTAATGGTGGGCGTGGCAGGAGAGCGGACAGCGAGGGGGTCATCTGTGTTTCCCTCAACTGACTAATTGTCGCCGCGTCTCGTAAGCGTCCTGCACAGCGTGGTATTAGACAAGGAAGACCACGATAAGAGGCCGATATTTATCCCTGGATAATGACTACCATGAAGGGCAGACCTTGCACACGATGGGCCCGCCGCCACCACCACTGCCACCACCTCCACCACCACCACCACTACGACCACCACCATGACCACCTGTACCACCATCTGTACCTCCACTACTACCACTAACTACCTCTAATAACTTTTGACTGGTTGACCCTCTTCCTTACCCACTCCTCCTCCTCTTCTTCCACCTTTCCGTCCTTCTCCTCCTCCTTCTCCTCCAGCTCCACCACTCACACAAAAGAGTTTAAAAAATTCTCAATACGTATGTCAATCTTTCTTCCTCCAAGGTCTGTCCCTCACCCTCGCTTTCTTCGTGTTCCGTTTTCTCCCTCCCTCTTCATCTCTCCCGATCATATTTCTTTACCTTCTACCCTTTTTTTCTCTATGTCTGTCTTTCCATCCGTCCCTGTGCCTGTTTGTCTGTCTCTCTCTCTCTCCAAGTAATGCGTTTTTATCCTTCTCATTTTTTTTAGTATCCAATTTGCATATTCATGATGGCTTCACATATGTATCCAAGGAATATAGAGAGCATTTATTACCGATTGTGCATTTTTACTTATTGGTTAGCACAGAAAGCAAAGGGGCGAGTTAAATTAATGAGAGAGAGAGAGAGAGAGAGAGAGAGAGAGAGAGAGAGAGAGAGAGAGAGAGAGAGAGAGAGAGAGAGAGAGAGAGAGAGAGAGAGAGAGAGAGAGAGAGAGAGAGAGAGAGAGAGAGAGAGAGAGAGAGAGAGAGATTGAGAGAGAGAGAGAGAGAGAGAGAGAGAGAGAGAGAGAGAGAGAGAGAGAGACGAAGATTAAGAAATAGAAGAAGAAGAGGAAGAAGGAGAAGATGATGCACTCTGGCGCAGGTGAGAAAGAAAAGCATGGAAGAGGTGGTAGTAATTGTGCAAGGATGGTGGTGGTGGTGGTGGTGGTCCTGGGACTGGCTGAGGCAGTGCAAGTGGTGGGGGCGGTGAGCCGGTACTGCTCCTTGCTGCTAGTATCTTAATAAATTGTGCTCCTGATGGGGAGGTGGTGGCGGGGCGGGTGTGTAATCTGCAGTCTTTCATCAAGGGTTACGGGAAAAAAAAAAAAAATCCAAAGAAATCGAGGAGATCCGATCGCCTGGCCGGACAGTTGGTCAATCCGTCAGTCAGTCAGTCAAGTCAGGCATCAAGTCAGGGAATCAGTCAACGTATAAAACATTACTCCACCACCCACTCATTGAATTAATATATTTAATGTATGCATTTTTATACCCAGGTTGTTTTAGAATTTATTAATAATCCAGCCAGGTAGTAAGTATATTCGCCTATTGATCAGTAACATATAAATGATTTACCGAATAATTGAATACTGTTTTTGGCAAATCAGTCAGAGGCCAGTAGTAAGTCAAATAGTCAGACTGTCAATTAGCACACACACACATTCGTATATATATATTTAATTATATACATGTGTGTGTGTGTGTGTGTGTGTGTGTGTGTGTGTGTGTGTGTGTGTGTGTGTGTGTGTGTGTGTGTGTGTGTGTGTGTGTGTGTGTGTGTGTGTGTGTGTGTGTGTGTGTGTGTGTGTGTAAATAATAATAATAATCGGTTTATTTCGCAGATGGCAGCCGTTAGGCTGAAAATGTACATATCAAAATTACAAAGTGTAACGTGTGTGTGTGTGTGTGTGTGTGTGTGTGTGTGTGTGTGTGTGTGTGTGTGTGTGTGTGTGTGTGTGTGTGTGTGTGTGTGTTCCTCCTCCTCTCTCATTAAGTATAAAAACCTCTACTTCTACTAATTGAATTTCGTTCATTCACCGCGGGTTCTATCTCACCACTTATCCTAATGACCAGTCGTATCTTTTTTGATGAATTATCTTAATTATTATAAATGCTCTGGGCCCCACGCCATATTTTCCACTGATAGCTAACTTTTTTGCTGCCCCGTGTAGAGAGGATCGTGTACTTTACTTTACGGTGATGCTTGGGTCCTCCCCGCTCCTCTCCTTTGCCAGCACCTTGCCTCCACTCTAGAATTTTCACCAATCTCAAATTCTTATCAAAATATATATTTTCATTTTCTTTTTTTCTTGTTGTTGTTGTTGTTGTTGTTGTTGTTTTTTCTTTTTTCTTTTTCTTTTTTCTTCTTCTGATCATCATCATCATCATCATTATCATCATCATGTTTAGTAATGGAAGTGCATAATCGATTAATGTGTCATCTGCCCTCCTCCTCCTCCTCCTCCTCCTCCTCCCCCTCCTCTACTCCTTATTTCTCTGCTGGAATTTCCTCGAGGACAAAAACACAAGGTTGAGGAGAGAGACGTCTGTTTGTTAGAGGTCTGCATTCGTTTACATTTATCTATTAGCCCAACGACATCAGCATCATGAGGTTGGCATTTCCTTTTTATTTCATCTTTGCTGTTTTCTTTAACATGCAGCTAGTTAAACATATTACTTTGATGACGATACCTGAACTCCTCCATAAAATCAGACCACATTAAATATTAGTACCTTATCCCTTGGAGTGGGGACATAAATATCCGACCCAGTGAATGGACTGAAGGTGAGGTCGCGTGGTGGGGAGGGAGCAACCATAGCAAACCAACCAACACAAATGAGGGCCGTTGGGATGCTTAGAGCCGAAGGACAGGAAGGACATATATATAGCTGGTCAGGAGGCCAAGGATGCTGCACCCCTCACAGTTCCTCCTCCACCACCTGCCTAGCTGTTACCGCAGAAAAAGCGAAAATGGTGGGCGTATGAGACCTTATCAGGGACGGATTAGGTAACAAAGTCAGAAAACCGTGAATCATTGCCGTCCACAGAGCCGCCATCAGCAACACGAGCACCAAGGCAGGGGAGACTCTTGAATGGAGGTGTTGTAGCCACTCGCTGCCAACTTCTGTCTCCCAGGACGGCGCCGCGTCAGCCAAATTATAGAAGTGTCTGACTCAAAGAGACACGCCTGAGTCTCATCCTTACCTCTGCCCCATCGCTTGGCCACGGAGAGATCGTAATGTCACGCTTGCTTTGGGTGCCTGTAATTATCCGATCGTCTTTTGTTGTCAGGTACGTCAGGTGTCTGAGAGCGAGGCAGGCGTTCGAGCCCCGTTGGTCGTCTCCAGGGCCATGAACCGATAAGCGGGTCCTTTGAGGTGCCTCGGTCACTATCGGGATAGAGCATCGCGTCGCTAACTGGCCGTGAAAGTGGAAGTTTGAGGCGGCGTATAGGGAGAGGGAGTTCGATGCCTCGTCGTCGTGGTTACTACAAAGGCTTGAAGTTGGTATTCTCAGACGTTTCCGCCTCTCACGTCAGCTATTTCCAAAGGCCAAACATGAGATCAGTCGGATTCTAATGAGTGTTACTTAAGGCTCATGATACAAAAGAAGAGTCAAACTACCAGGGTCATAAAACTACTCCCTGGAAATACTCATGACTCCAGTGAAAGTCTTGTCAAATATGTGTGCTTGGGCACCGAAATGTAGAAGAATATGACCCTGAGCCTCCTTCCCCTTGTCACTTTGTTCGCATCGATTTCATTGGGTGTGGCAGGGCAGGCGCATTTGACTATACTCTATGAACTGTATTTATATCCCAACTGACTCTTGTTATCGAAAATGTTACATAAGTGGATGGATGATATAAATCAGAAGAGTAGCAACAGTAAAACAAAACAAAAAGTGTATATTGTCCAGTTTTAGCAAAATGCACTTGTGGCATATTCAAGAGAAGTGAGAAAAGGCAATTGAGGTTTCAGTACTCTCTTTCCCACGCTCTTAGGAAAACCATACTCTATGGGAAAACAACAGAGTAAAAAATAAAATAAAAATAAACGTATCAATGAAAAAAAGAAGTCTAAACAAAGCAAAAATTCTTCACCATCGCCATCTAAAACAGAACGGTTAAGTGCAATTTTCCGTTGACGTGCGTGAAAACCCTCCACCAAAAATAAAAAGCATTTCACCCACAGCATTTTTGAAGGACGCTCTTTGTAGGTGTTCTCAAGTCTCCTGCGGTCATGGGAGGAGACAATGCTCTTGCTGCCTCACCCTTGGCCCATCGCGGGGACAATAGAGCACGTTAGCCGCCCCGTAATTGCCCCATACGCCCCAGGGGTACGGAGGCGTGGGCGTGGGTGAGGGTGGACCATCTGGGGTGACTGGACTGTATGGCTAAGGGTGGAACAGTACTGGTGGAGGCTCATTAGTGAACTCAAGAGATATACTGAAAACATTATAATTCTCTGGGTCTTGGGGTTGGTAGTGTAGCTGTGGGTGTAATGAGATGCAAGGTGATGTAAGTGTGAGAAGAACAGTATAGGGTGACTTATTAATGTGTCGAGGAGGTGGGGAGAGTGCAGGAGTAGGCTTAAGAGTGAAGAATCGGAATGTCTCCTGCTAGTGGGGTTTTAGAGTTCTTTGGGGTTATTAGAGTGGATAGGGGGATGCCCGGGAGCACTGCTGGGGTGTTGCGCATTGCGCAGTTGCGCATCATTGCTCTCTCTCTCTCTCTCTCTCTCTCTCTCTCTCTCTCTCTCTCTCTCTCTCTCTCTCTCTCCCCCCCCACACACACACACACACACACACACCACACAGTGACACACAAACTCCCGGCGAGTAGTTATTCCCTCCCTCACCTGGCGGCGCCTGGAGGCTTGATTGCATCACCCGCACGATTCCCACCAGAGCAGCAGCACCTCTCCGGGACCCCGAGGAACGGTATTGTCCGAGGAGCCGCGCGGTCCCTAATTAATATCATTGACAAGGGACGGTGATAGATAGAGGGGGACAGAGGGAGAAAGGAAATACTTGGTGTCTCTGTGAGTGTCCAATCAACCCTCCTCGTTCTCAAGACCATCGTAGCCTCGATCTGGCCGGCAGGACGTCACGCAGCCCGCGACGGTGAATCGGTGTGTTTAAGTGACAAGTGTCTGTAATCATGTCCGAGGAGTGACCAGCTAGGGTATGGTTAGCGGTGATGACAGCCGCGGGAGAGGACAGACGACTGGTGTTGATAGCAGTCGTGTTGCTGATGGTCAACAGAAGGGTAGCGCCGTGGTCCTGTTTGTGACCAGGTTTGGGTAGCCACGAAGGGAAGAGGAGGAGGAGGAGGAGGAGAAGGTGAAGGAGGTGGAGGAAGAGGAAACATTAAAAACATAGAAAAGACGGCAACAGAAAGCCTGTTAGCTCATGACGAAGCTGCCTGTTTTAGTGATATAAATCAATTCGTCAGCCATTCGAGTGACCTACGGAACAGATTAAGCAATTTTGTACGTGCGCGCAGGTACGTTAGATACTGTTCATAAAGAAGTTGATCGTGTTGTCACTAATAACCCTTTCAGGATGGTTGTTTCAGTGGCGGATGACTCTGTTTGAGAAATACCGCATACCGAATCGATACCTTTATACTGCATCACTTCGTTTGAAGTATTTCACCATTATTTCTAGTTTTCAGGTTAGTTTGGGGCACATGAAATCTTAAGAGTGATGGACATTACTGAACGTGTTCAGGTATTTGAAGACATGTACCTAAAACCCCCTCAGTCATCTCTTTTCTAACGTAAAGATATTGAGTCGCTTGAGACATTCTTCATTAGGTTCAATCCTCAATGATAGTATCATTTTCGTAGAGCGTAGCTGTACTCTCTCGATCAATTTAACGTCCTTGTAATAGAGGACCTGAAATGCATTGCGTATTCCAGGTGGAGTTTCACCATTGAGTAATATAAGGGAAGCATTACTCCCGGCATCTTACACATTATGCTCTTCGCTAGGAACCAGAGTATAATATTTATTTTTATTTTTTGCCGGCAGCTTTACAGTGGTTTGTGTCTTTCCAGTCACTGGTAATAGTGACCGCAAAGTCTGTATCCTCCTGTGCTGCTTTTAGTGGTTCCCCATGCATGCAACATGTATGGTTACTTTTCTGGACCCAAGGAGGTGGAAGAGAAGGAGGACGTAAGGAGGACGAAGAAGAAAAAAAAGGAAAGAAGAAAGAGCACTTACAGTAGGCGGTGTTGGTTGTTTTGTCTGCCCGCTCCTGATGGCCACACGCATCCCAGCAACGTGAGGACCGTAACGCTGACGAGGAAAATGATGTATGTAGTTACGTTTCGTAGGGTCCTGGTTTTGTTCTGTCCACACCATTAATAGGAGAAGAAAGATGAAGGAAGGAAAAAAGGAATGAGCAGCGACGTGAGGATTGCACCGCAGACGAGAAAATGATCTATGTCTGCGTGTCTGCGGTCTCTGGTTGTGTTCACTGAAGGAGGGCAAGGAAAAATAAGAAGAAACATTTGGCAGGGAAAATCTTGCTATAATGATGTTTGCAGGTCTGTCTGTCTGTCTGTCTGTCTGTCTGTATCTCTCTCTCTCTCTCTCTCTCTCTCTCTCTCTCTCTCTCAACACTATAACTCTTTCTCTCATCCACATTCTCTGCAAAATACAATATCTTTACCCTTTCATCCATCTTTTTTATTCTTCGATCCACCCCCGATCACTCCCTCACTCACTCCCTCGCTCCATCACTTCTTCCCTCCCTCTCCTCCTCCGTTCCCAGCCTCCTGACCCACGCTCTCTATCGGCTCCGTCCACTCTTCCTCACCCTTGCTCAGCCCGCCTCCATTATCCACGTCAACATACACAATTAATGACCGTCAATCTCGCGCGGATTTAAATACAAATTACCGGGTACCAGAGGGCGCGGCCGTGATTGGTTGTTCAGCTCGTCCAGGCGTGTCGTGATTGGCGGACGCTGATCTTGTAAACTATTTCCGATGGTTAGTTAAGGCGTTAGCTCTGACCAATGGCGAAGCGACGGAGAGAGAGAGAGAGAGAGAGAGAGAGAGAGAGAGAGAGAGAGAGAGAGAGAGAGAGAGAGAGAGAGAGAGAGAGAGAGAGAGAGAGAGAGAGAGAGAGAGAGAGAGAGAGAGAGAGAGAGTTAGACAGACAGACAGAGAAAATATAGTTTGATATATTTTAGGGAGACAAATGTGTGTAGAGAGATAAAGGAGGCATAGAGAGGCTGAAAGTTGATGTGGGAGAGAGTCGACAGAGAGGAAGGAAGTATTGAGAGAAAACGATAAATGGAATAGTAATAAAAAATAACGAGAGACGAAGAGGACGAAAATTGATGGTGGGAGAGAGAGAGGAAGGAAGTGCGGATAAGAAGAAAAAAAAAAAGAGAAAGGAAAAAAGAACGTGCGAAAAGGAAGAAGGAATATAACATCAGGAGGGAACGTGATTTGGAGAGAAGGAAGAGACGTGTGGGGAGAGGAAGGAGGCGTGGGAAGGCGGACGACGGATGAGGGAGGGATGGAGGGAAGGATGGCAGCAGGGAGAGAGTTAAGGATGGAGGGAAGTTGGGATGGGTCAGCCGTAAGGAAGCTGATTAGGGTTGATAAGAGATTGATGGAGATATGGGAAAGAAATACTGCCGGACCGCGTATGATTATGATTATTATTGCTATTATTATTTTAACGTTATTATTGACGTTGCTATTATTTTTGGAGTTATCATTATTATCATTATCAGCATTATTACTCTTGACACTAGCAGCAATAGCACCGGCAGAGGCAGAAGCCGCAGCAGAAGCAACAACAGTAGTGGTAGTAGTAGTAGTTGTTGTAGTAGTAGTAGTAGTAGTAGTAGTAGTAGGGCAGTAATGGTAGTAGCAGCAGCATTAGTAAAAGCTTAGTAGTAGTAGTGCTAATATTAGTTTTTTGTTGTATTCGTTGTAGCTGTAGAAGTTGTATTAGTTGAAGCAGACGGAATAATTATATTGTTAGTTGTAGTGGTCATTCTTCCTCCTCGTCCTCGTCCCCGTCGTCCTCGCCTTCATCGTCGTCCTCAACCTCGTCCTCGTCCTCCTCGCTGTCTTTGTCGTTCTCCCTTCTCCTCCTCCTCCTCCTCGTCCTCTTCTTTGCACACCTCCACCTGAGCCTCCTAATTACAGATGCTCAGGGGACACACAGGTAACTCTCACGTCATAGATCCCTTAAAGTGAGGTTCGGGGAGATAATGACAGGAGGTGCGGAGGGGAACGGAAGGGACGAGGAAGAAAAGAGAGAAAATAAGGAAGAAGAATAAAAATAGGAAAGCAATAAAAATAATCATCAAGGTAAAGAAAATATTGAGTAAGATATTAATGATGCTTATAATATTGGCAATAATAACGGTAATAAATGTGATAATAGTAATGAAAATAAACAGATAAAAGGAAAAATAGCAAAAGGAAAAGAAGAAGAAAAGAGAAAAAAAGAAATGATAGGAAAAAAAAGAAAAGAAATAGGAGAGTAAAAGATATAAAATACAATACACAGAAAATATAAAAAGAAGACCCGAGAAGAAGCCTGAATATAACCTAAGGCGGAGATACGTACAAAACCCTACAGTGAAGAATAACACGAGAACCAAAAAAACGAAAAAAAAAAAAAAGACAGTGAAGGAAATTAAGGTTGAAAGGGGCCAATGAGAGGGGGGGTAGGGAGGATTAGGGGCAGTATATTGGGTCCACCTGATTGGGTCCCGCATCACCTGTTTGCTGGCTGACCGGGGTACCTGACACGTCCCGCCCTGCTATTTCCGAGTTGTGAAAGATAATTATTGATGTCAGGCTGTGGTGGTGGCGGCGGCAGTGGTGATGGTGGAGGTGATGATGGTGGTGTTGGGTCCCCTCCTCCTCGTCCTCCATCTCGTCGTCCTCAAATTCGTTCTCGTCCTTCTCGTCCTCCTCGTTCTCCTTATCGGTTTCCCTTCTCCTCCTCCTCCTCCTCCTCTCCTCTCACAACCCATGTTCATATAAGGGACAGTTAGGCAGCATGTGTGTGT
Organism: Eriocheir sinensis; assembly: GCF_024679095.1. Classification (NCBI taxonomy): domain Eukaryota; kingdom Metazoa; phylum Arthropoda; class Malacostraca; order Decapoda; family Varunidae; genus Eriocheir; species Eriocheir sinensis. The sequence goes on from NC_066525.1 coordinate 10,700,958, forward strand.
GTGTGGGTGTGGGTGTGGGTGGGGTGTAAGTGTGTGTGCGTGTGTGTGTGTGTGTGTGTGTGTGTGTGTGTGGGTTTATCGCCGGCGCCCCACGAACGAGGCTTGATTCTAGTGTTAAATCTTTGCCATGTTTCTTTATCAAGTGATGGATTGCAATTAATAACGCCCTCCTCATTTCCTCCGCCGCCTTGCTCTCCTCTCCTTCAAAATCCATCATCGGTTTTCATTCCTTTACTCTCCATCCTAGACGCGGCTCATCCCTTTTTTTTAATCCGTCCCTTCCTCCCACTCCTTAAAAACTCTATGATCAGTATTCTGAAACGCCTCCACCTCTCACATCAACTATTTCCAAAGGTCGAATAGGGGATCAGTCCGGTTCTAGAGAGTGTTTCTTTAGGTTCATGGTACGGAAGAAGGGTCAGACCACCATTAGGGTCATAAAAGTACCTCTGGAAAGGCCCAAAACTCCTATACGAAAGCCTTGTCAAATGTGTGTGTTTGGGTGTCGAAATGTTTAATAATACGGCCCTATGTCCTCTTTTATTCCATCCGTTCTCCCCTAAAAGAGAAAAAATGCTTTCTCTCCACCTTGTCTCTAAGATCACATCCGCATTTCATCCTCCTACCGCTCTTCATGTTCTCTCCTTCATTTGTTTTCTCCTCGTCTCTTATTATGTGACATTCAAGAGCTGGGATTCTTTGAGCTACTGAGAGTCCCAGTTTATATCTACATGTTGTGTCTTCACTCACAAGTCCTTCTTTCAATATTTCTTTTAGTTTTGTCGTTTTTCTTCCATATTACCCCCTTCAGTTTTCTCCTTCGTTACTTCATAGTTCATTGTACCTTTTTTTCTTTTTCTTAATTTTAGTTTTCTTCCTTCCTTCCTTTTTCCTTTCTTTTTTTCTTTTCGTCTCTTCTTTCCATCATTGTACCTCTCCTTTCTTTTTCTTAATTTAAGTTTTCTTCCTTCCTTCCTTTTTCCTTTCTTTTTTTTCTTTTTGTCTCTTCTTTCCATCATTGTACCTCTCCTTTCTTTTTCTTAATATCGGTTTTCTTCCTTCCTTCCTTTTTCCTTTCTTTTTTTTCTTTTCGTCTCTTCTTCTTTCCATCATTGTATCTTTCCTTTCTTTTTCTTAATTTAAGTTTTCTTCCTTCCTTCCTTTTTCCTTTCTTTTTTTTCTTTTCGTCTCTTCTTCTTTCCATCGTTGTACCTCTCCTTTCTTTTTCTTAATTTCAGTTTTCTTCCTTCCTTCCTTTTTCCTTTTTTTTTCTTTTCGTCTCTTCTTCTTTCCATCATTGTACCTCTCCTTTCTTTTTCTTAATATCGGTTTTCTTCCTTCCTTCCTTTTTCCTTTCTTTTCGTCTCCTCTTCTTTCCATCCCTCCTAATCTTCTACACTGATAGTCACCAGAAACCTCCAACTAATGCAATATCGCCTCATCACGTCATTTTTCATCTACATTTTCTTATATTCCTTTGTCCATCCTCTTCTTTTCTCCCATCTCAATCCTCTTTCCTTTTTTTCCTCTGTTGTACAATTACTCATACATTTATAACTATTCTCATCTCCTCCTGCACACACACACACACACACACACACACACACGCACACACACACACACACACACACACACACACACACACACACCCACACACTTAATCTCTGTCAACCACCTCGTGCTTCCTAGACCATTATCATCCCTCGCTCCTTTCCTCCCGGCCCTCTCTATTATCTCCTTGCCTTCTGCTTCTTTCCTTTAACCCAACTCTACCTCGCATCTATTTATTCCACTTGTACAATGACCAACACCTCATTATCCGCCCCATTGTGGTTATTCATTATTCACAAGCCGTTTTTATTTTTCATCCTGTCAACTCCATTACGATTTTTTTTTCATTTTCTTTTTCATCCGGATTTTCTTTACCCGTTTTCTTTAGTTCCCTTCCTTTGCTTTCTTGTCATCACTCATCTCTATTTTTTCTCCCTGACATTCCTTTTCTTTTCTCTATGTCCCCTCGTAAGTCTTTTCAGCCATTTTATTATTTTCTTTTACTTCTTACCTTTACTTTTCTTTGCTAACATCTTTCTTCTTCCTTCTTTTCTTTCCTCTCTCTTTCTATCCTCTTGCATCACTTTATCCCTTCTTTTCTCTCCTATCCATTTCTTCAGCAACCTTCTTTTTCCTTCCACCCCGCCAGCAGCTTCTTCGTCTTCTTTTTTTTTTTTTTACCTCTCCAGAAGACTTGGCATCTCTACCTTCCTCAATTCCTTCCTTCCTTTATCTTCCTGTTGTTTTTTCCCTTACCTTCATCCCTCTGTCAGCCTCTGCTCTTCTTCCCTTCACTCCCATCGTTGGCCTTCCTTTCTTCCTCCCAAGCATTCGTTAGCCCATTCCTCCCAATTATCATCTTTTCTACCTCTTCTTTTCTTCTTTCTTCTCCTTTTCCTCTTCCCTCCATACATCGTTAGTTCCTCTGTCCTTCTCTCTATCCAGCGTCAGTCATTCCTTTATTCCCTCCTATGTGTCAATCCTTTCCCTTCCTTTCTTTCAACTCTTCTTTCTCTTCATTTCTCCGCCATGCCTCCCTTCCTTCCCTTCATCTCCTCATCAACCCTTCCCTCGTTCCCTCCTTTCCTCCATCTAAATATCAACCCTGTCCCTTCCTTCCGTTTACCTCCTCTCTCTCATCCCTCCGACAACCCTTCCTCCCTTACCTCCATCCCTTCGCCAACCCTTCCCTACTTTCCTCCATCCATCGCGACACCTCTCTCCTTCCCTTCATTTATCCATTAGCCCATTTCTTGCCTCCCTCCATCTCTTCGTCAGCCTTTTCCTTCTCTTCCTCCATCCCTTCATCAACCTTTTCCCTCCCTACCTTAATCTTCCCTTCATCCCTTCCTCCCTTCCCTTCCCTCCATCCTTCCACCAGGCCTTTCCTTCCCTTCTTCCATCTCTCAATCATCCCTTCCCTCCTTCTTTCTATTCCTCCTCCACCCCTTTCCTCCCCTTCCTCCATCCCTCAATCTGCCCTTCCCTCCTTCCTTTATCCCAATTCCTCTATTCCCTGTCAACCCTCCCTTCTTTCCTCCATTCCTCCGTCAGTCCTTCTCCATACTTACCTCCATTACCCTACCAACCCTTTCCCTCCCTCTCCATATCCCTCCATCACCCTTTCCCTTCTTTCCCTTCGTCCCTTCGTCACCCCTTCCCTTCTTCCATTCGTCCCTCCATCACCCCTTCCCTTCTTTCCTCCACCCCTCCGTCAGTCCCTTCCCTCCCACCCTTCCCCCCCTTCAGGCCCTCGTCAGACCCTTCTAAGGCCGCCCTCTCGTCGCTGTCGTCTGAGTCGTGTCTTTGATGTCCCGTAATGAGGGCCGCCCGCTGACCCCCTCCTCCCCAATCCCCCCATCCCTCCATCTTTCCCTTCCCTCTTCCCTCCCTCCCTCTCTCCCTTCATCCATATACCTTTCTCCTTCTCTCCCGCCTTTCCTCCTTCCTTCCATCTTTACCCAACTTCCTCCCATCCATCCCTTTCTCCTCCCGTCTTTCCCGTTCATCCATATATTTTCTCCTTGTTTTCTTTCTCCGTTCCATTTTTCATTCCGTTTGACCTTCTGTTTCTCTCCTTTCCTCCTTCTTGTGCTCCATACCTTTCTTTTCTGCTTTATGTTTTCCTTTCTTCCTTTCATTTATACTTATTTCCATCTTTTTTTCCTTTCTTTCGTTCCCTCCCACCATTTCTCTTCATTGACACCTCTTTCCTCCATTCAAAACACCATTCTAGCCCGTATTCCTGTACTCAGTGTGTGTGTGTGTGTGTGTGTGTGTGTGTGTGTGTGTGTGTGTGTGTTCACGTCAGGCATGATGGACCTCTCTTGTGTTTGTGGTGAATCTCTTGCATCTTTAATATCTCCCATTTCTCTCTGACCTGTCGCCTAGCATTTTCTGTCTGTCTGTCTGTCTGCCCTTCTGTCTGTCTGTCTGTCTGTCTGTCTGTCTGTCTGTCTGCACTTCTGTCTGTCTGGTCTGCCTGTTTGCCTGTCTCATCATTATTATTATTTTTTTATCATCATTATTATTTATACTATACCATTTTTATTATCATGGGTCTCTGGTGCAGTGGTCAGCGTGCCAACCTACGAATCTGCGGGCCTGGGTTCGAATCTCGGCTGTTGCTATTGCTGTTACTGTTGTTGTTGCTGACTTTGCTTCTGTTGTATTCTCTGCTGCTTCTGTTGTTTGCGTTTCTTAACACTCATACAACAACGGAGTCTCGAGATGTATATAATAAGTGTCGTGGCTCCGTACGCGATGATTAGGGTGACGTGACCACGACGATAATGATGACGGCGACGGCGACGAGGCGGTGGCGGGGAGGCATTTGAATTCTGAGGCAGCAATGCACTGTAATCACGATGACACGAGGCTCAATTAGGAACCCCCGGTGAAAAATACAGTGATTGAGCCCCTTGTGAAGATAATGGTAGCGTGGCCGCCTTTATGGGGCACGGAGGGAGTGAGGAGAGAGAGAGAGAGAGAGAGAGAGAGAGAGAGAGAGAGACTAAAGATAAAACAAGGAAAGGAGAAGTAGTAAAAGTGGAGAGTTACGTAGAGAGTGGGAAGGGAGAACGGGGAGACAGAGACGGAGAGAAGAGGGGGGGTAGGGTTGAATGGAAGGAAGGAAGGAGTGGAGAGAGGTGGAGAGAAGTTAAGTGGAAAAGGAAGAGAGAAGTGGAGAGGATAACTGGTGGACGTCGGGATTGGATAAGGTGGAGAAATGGACTGACTAAACTATATAGACTCCACTTCAGACACATCCTCACCCCCCCTTTCCACCTCCCTTTCCCTCTCCAACCTCCTATTCACCTCAGCTTCCCCTCCTATCCACCCCCCTTCTACAAAGTCCCTACTGTCCCACCTTTTCCTCCTCCTACCCTCCCTTCCTCAACCCCACAACTTTCCACCTTCGCCTTCTCCTACCCCCCCTCACCACTCCTTTCCACAAGCCCCCTACTGTCCCACCTTCGCCTCCTCCTACCCTCCCTCACCCCTCCTTTCTACGAGCCCCCTACTGTAAGACTGACAGGAATTATATGGTAATTCACACAATCATACCATAAACAGGGCATGGACATGACGCTAATGACGAGGCCACTGGAGAGCTGAGAGATATATAGAGTGGAGCTTTAATTTCATCCTTCACTCCTCCGCTCTGACCACTTATTTGCCAGACCCAGGCCACTTTTGCAGTCCACCCCAGGCCCTCCCTCCACTTTTCAGCGTTCTAGTAGTGCTATTTTCCTCTTCCATCTTATATTTTTTTCTCTTACAGTTATTTTTCATTGTCTCGATTTTTCAACTTGTTTTCTGTGTTTCTCTATTGTTAGGTTTATTTCTCTCTCTCTCTCTCTCTCTCTCTCTCTCTCTTCTTTTCTCATCTATTTTTATCTTTTTTTCAGTTATTTTTTTTATCTTAGCTTTTCCGCTATTTTCTACGTCTCTGTTGTTACCTTTCTTTTTTTTTTCTCTCTGGAGTGTTTTTTTTTATGACATTTTCGCTTTTTTTTTTGCCATCACCGTCCGCTTCATCTCCTATTGCTTGTTCCTTTTCCTCCTCCTCAGATATCGGCAGGAGCTTTTTTTCGAGTCGTCACTGGAACAACCTTCATGTAGAGATACTTAATGAATAACCCTTTTAATAATCGCATTGACAGGTATTACTTTGTATCGTCAGGAGTGAAGTGAATGTTCCAGCTCGCTCGTATGCGTATGTTCGTATGTATGTAATGCTTTGATCTTCTCGGCGGGTCACTGAAGTTCCTAACGAATTGCTTGAATCACAAAAGCAGGCAGCCTTGTTATAAGCCAACAGACTTAAGCTCATATTATTAAACCCTTCGAAACCTTAGTGCATCTATTTGAAAAGGCTCTTGTAGAAGTTGTAGTGGTTTCCATGGGGGGTTTCTTGACCCTGATTGTAGTTTTGGAAGGCTTCTCCGCCATGAACTGGAAAAACACTCATGACAACCAGCCGTATCTCCTCTGTGGCCTTTGAAAACAATTGTAACAAGAGCCCGCAGCGTTTGATAATACGAGTGTTAATCTTGCCAGCTCCTCAAAGTTTCCATGCTTCGTCCTCCTCCTCCTCCTCGTCACCCCTCGAGAACCCACAACACACCGCAGCCTCGTCATTAAGGTGGCCACGGAGACACGATTGCCGCCGATCACTCACACCCCCGGGCAATGTAGGCAGTCCCTCTCCCTGTGTCCCTGCCTCTCTCTCTCTCCCATACACGCACACAAACGAGAGAGAGAGAGAGAGAGAGAGAGAGAGAATGTCCACCACCATCACCTATCCCCCTTGGCCTATTAGCAATTATGGAGTTATCACATGCCTGAGCCTGACCTCTCACCTGCCTTCTCCTCCGCTACCTACCACCAACCTGCCTGCCTCCTCCCCCCCTTCTCTATCTTCGCCCCCTTCTTCCTCCTCTCCCTGCCTGCCTCGTCTGCGTTAACCCCCTCCTTTCTCCCTCCTCTCCCAGCTCTTCCATTTTCCCCTCCCACTCTCCCTCTCTGTCCTCTCCCTGCCTCACCAATTCTGCCTCCTACTCTCTTTCACTCACCATCATTCCCTCCACTTCCTTCCTCTTCATGCCCCTCCTTCTTTGCTCTTTCCCTGTCTCCTCCTTTTCTCCTATCTTTCCTATCATACGTTTCCATTTTCTCCTTTCTCCTCCAGCCCCCTACATTCTCTCTTTCATTCTTCATCTTTTCCTCTACTCCCTTTCTTTCCATTCCCCTGCTCCCTCTTTGCTCCTTCCTTCTCTGCCCCCTTTTTTCCTACCTTTCCTATCATCCATTCCCCCTTTCTCCTTTCCCTGATTCTCTTTCTCCGGCGTTTCCTTCCCGTTCAACAGTTCTTCCAAAGCGACCTTCTTTTCCACCTTTCAAACTCCCAGCATCTCTTGTTTTTCTTCTTTTTCTTCGTATTATCCTCACCCTTTTTCTTTCTTCCTTCTTTCGCCGTCTTCCTCATTCATTATCTCTCTTTCATCCACTCAATATCTTTCTCCTTCCTCCTCTATCTGCAATAATTATCTAACTTCCTTCCACTTCCTTCTTCTCTCTGTCTTCGTCGTTACTTCTTTCCCATCACACATACTTGACAAATCAACTTTCCCTGTTTCTCTTTCTGTATCATTTTTCTACACAAAGCAACTCCTAAATTCTCCCTGTAGTCTCTCTTTCTTTTAAACACTTTTCATCTCCCTATCCTTATTGAATCGAAGCCCCCTTACTCCTTACCTTTCATTCCCTTTCTTTTTCTTTTTCTCTGATCCTCTCCCTCCTTTCTCTTCTCCTTTCTCTTTTTAAACATTTTTCATATCCCTGTCTTTATTGAACTGAAGCTCCTTACTCTCTACCTTTTCACTCTCTTTCTCTCTATCTCTCCCTCCTTTCTCTTTTCCTTTCTCTTTTTCTCTTTTTTAAACACCTTTCATATCCCTGTCTTTATTGAACTGAAGCTCCTTACTCCAGCTTTTCATCCTCTTTCTTTCTCTTTTCTGTTTCTCTCCCTCCTTTCTCTTCTCCCTTCTCTTTTTCTCTTTTTTAAACACCTTTCGTATCCCTGTCTTTATTGAACTGAAGCTCCTTACTCCAGCTTTTCATCCTCTTTTTTTATCTTCTCTGTACCTCTCCTTCCTTTCTCTTCTTTTTCTCCCTCCCTCCCTCCGTCCCTCTCCTTCCCTCTCATCGTCATGGCTTCAAAACAAATAGTGGGTGCCCTGCTTCCCCCTCCACACTGCCCATTTTCTTCTTCATAACTTTCTTCGTATCAGCCACACTCGGGGGGGATTTGAAGAGGCGTCCGATATAGGATTTATAGCCCTAAATTATATGGTATTGCGTCGCCTCCCGTGTTGTATGTTTGTGTTCGTTCCGCTACACTTGCTGCTTCGTCTTCTCTCTCTCTCTCTCTCTCTCTCTCTCTCTCTCTCTCCCTGTTTTTCTTTCCAATAAATTTTCTTCTCCATTTTTGTTCTGTATTTTCCTTCTTTTTCTTCCTCATGTTCTTGTTCGTGTTCCTGTTTTTCTTGTTTTTTCTTCTTGTTCTTCTTGTTCTTGTTCTTGTTTTTGTTCTTGTTCTTGTTCTTGTTCTTGTTCTTCTTCTACTTCTTCTTCTTCGTTTTCTTCTTCTTCTTTTATATCGTATTTTCCTCCTCCTCCTCCTCCCCTCCTCCTCCTCCTCCTCCTCCTCCTCCTCCTCTTCCTACTCCTCCTCCCTCTGCTGTTGCTGAAAGAGGTGCTGCTGCTGATGATGATAATGATACTGCTGCCACTGTTGGTGTTACCCCAGACAACCCCCTAGAATGTATTTAAAGAACTTTAGTATCGAAGTTCTTTGTGTGTGTGTGTGTGTGTGTGTGTGTATTTTTGGTGTCTTTTTTTTTTTTTTTGCTTTTGTGTATTTTTATTGTTGTCTGTCTGTCTCTTTATCGGCATGTCTGTCTAAATTTCTCTTTGTGCATGTGTGCGCGTCTGTCTGCATGCGTGTCTGCTTCTGTCTCTTCCTTAATATGCTCACCTCATTTCTTTTCTCTATCTATCTATCTCACGTTTCCTCCATTACACCAGCTACTAACGGTTCTCTCTCTCTCTCTCTCTCTCTCTCTCTCTCTCTCTCTCTCTCTCACGCTTCCTCCACTACACTGTCTACTCACCGCCATATACCTAAGCCTTTGCCGGGAGGATTAATTAGAGGAGGAATCTTTCCCTCCAACCCCGCCCTCACATCCCCCTTCCCCTCCCTCCCCATTTCCCCACGATCCGCCATTAAGGTCTGGTGTAATTAAAGTCGAGAATGACGGCCATAAAACCCATAAGGCATCTTTGTGGCTTGCCGGCGTGTTCCTTCAGTCTTCAGCTTCTTCATTATCATCGTCCTTCCTCGTCCCTTCTTCGTCCTAGTCGTTGTCCTCCCTATCGGTATGTTCTTCCAGCCTTCAACTTCTTTTTCATCCTTGGCTTTTCTCATCTTCATCCTCGTCTTCGTTACTGGCATGTTTATTATTATGTTGCCTTAAACTTCATTCATTCATTAATCTTATTCTCCGTCGTCGTCGTCTTCGTCTTCTTCGTTGTGGGTCTTGTCATCGTCGTTATCAGTGTGTCTTCAGCCTTCCTTCACTCATTATTCTTTTTTTTATTCCTTGTCATTACTTTCTTCATCGCCGTGGTTTATGTCGTCGTCATCGGTATCGTGGTGATGTTGCTGGTCTTCGTTGTTTGTTTTATCATGCGTACTTTTATTTTTCGTCTTCTTTGGTCTAGTTCCGATGCTGTTTTCTTATGCTTACTCTCGTTCTTCGTCGTCTGATCCAACTTTGCTGGTTTGCAGGTGTTGGTTTTATCTTTTATATCCTGTGTAAGTTCTCATTAGTTTTTATTAATTTCAGTTTCGTTCTTGTCCCGGTACACCTTTTTTGTTCGTTGTAGTCTCTTGCTCTTTTCAGTCTCTGCCATGGTCTTGTTTTTATATTTTTTTACATTTTTGGTTTGCCTTTCTTCTCTCTACTTCCTTGCCCTGATATTATTTGTTTATTCATTATTGTTTCTCATCGTTTTTTTTTTTACTCTTCAGTCTCTGCATTGGTCTTAATCCTATATTTTTCCTACATTTTTGGTTTGCCTTCCTTTCTTCTCTCTTCATACTTGCCCTTATATTATTTGTTTCACTCATTCTTGCATTTATCAACCTTTTCGTCTTCGTTCTTGCTCTCGTCCTCGTCTTCGTCTTTGTCCTAGTTCGTGTTCTATTCATTCGTTCCCATTTTCTTTATTTCCCTGCTCTATGCTTGTGGCCCCACGTTTTCCTTCTGCTATTCCGGCGGCCTCATCATATATATTTTTTAATACTACTAGAAATTTAAATTGAAGTTATGCGTTGCAAATCCAGATCGTTGCTTTTTATTTCTGTTACTCTATGACGTTTAACTATAGTCTCTCTCTCTCTCTCTCTCTCTCTCTCTCTCTCTCTCTCTCTCTCTCTCTCTCTCTCTCTCTCTAACATCAATACATCACACCACAACTTTCCTTTCGTATTACCTTCCTTCCCTTCCTCTGTCCTTTTCTCCCTCTGGCCGTCCACTCTTCCCTTCCATTATGAATCCCCAGTGACAGACGTGGTAGTTAGAGTGGCGATAAGGGCGACTTTTAGGCTATATTTGTTCAGGCAAGGACAAGACAGGGCCCCGCAGCGACAATTAGTAACGGAGGGTTTTACGGGAAGGTGCAGTAGAAGAAGAGGAGTCTGTGTGTTTTACGATGTCGTGAATTATAATGGAAAACAAACAGTTATCAGACGTAAACACCGAGGACGTGCTGCGATAAACGAGAAGCGGCGAACCATAAATTGACGCGCTAGACAAGGTGATGCAGGTGCTAAGAGAAGTCAGGTGGGATGAAGCGAAGGTGAAGAAGTATGGGAGAGATATAAAGGTGTGAAGAGAGGGTTAGAAGATCGGAAGGGAGGCACGGAGAGGGGTGTATACAACTGCTTGGAATAGGAAGGGAAAAAGAAAGGTACTGATAGGATAGAGGAAGGGAAGACGTATGGGAGAGATATAGTCGTGTAAAGGCAGGATTAGAAGATGGGGAGTGGGGGCAAGGAGAGGGGTGTATGCAACTGCTTGGAATAGGAAGGGAAAAAGAAAGGTACTGATAGGATAGAGGAAGGTAAGACGTATGGGAGAGATATAAAGGTGTGAAGGCAGGGTTAGATCGGGAGGGAGTCACGAAGGGTGTACGCAATTACTTGGAAAAGGACAGGAAGGAAAGTACTGGTAGGATATACGAAAGAATGAAAGTTGCTGGGGGGATATAGGAAATGAAAGAGAGTCACCCGAAGGATATAGGAAGGGAAGGAAGCATTCATTATTCGTTATTTTGTTCTAAGTGATTTTTCCAAACGAATGGCGCATATAACATCATGTTTATAGGATGCATAAAATGAACAAGTCTACCACCCATTACCGTTTTCTCTAATGGAGCTTCATCATTGTTTCGATACTTCAGTCTGTTCAGTCACATTCATGTAAATATTTTTCTGTGTTCAATGCTACAAATCAACACATCATAATTCTCTGACAATTCCTTGTACATGTGATATAAACAACTGGCAAAAACAATCAAATGAGCTTGTCTGTGGATTTCGTGCGGCGTGGAGAGGCGGTGAACAGGCACGAAGAAGAGCACCATGCAGTGTTCCCATGTTTGCGAAAATGATTCTACAGTCAAATCAGCTTTATTAACCTTGATTTCTTTTTTTCCATTCGTACAACATATAGTAATTAAGTTCTAGATGACAAGTTTGACTGAATACTCGTCTTTTTTTAGGAGTGTAATAGCTTTTAGGCGGAACTGATAAATGCAATGTTCTGAGTACGCTAGTCTGGTAACGCTGATTGGGTCGAGCACATGGCAGGCCCCAGGCAGAGGTAAGGTTAGCTGTCTCCGTTTAAGCGGGTGAATACAGGGTCATCCAGGCTTCCCAAACCAAGGAAACTCATTATGATATTAGTCCAACATGTAGAGAAGGCGGTGGAGGGCTGATAACCGGGTTGACGTGTGTTTGTGCTTTTGATGACAGAAAATAGAGGTATGTGTGAATGTGGGTGCTCCCGTAGCCTAGCCTGGTACTGTGTTTGGCCGTGGCTGTCTGTCTTGGTAGGTATTTGTTGGGTGTGTTTGAGAGAGAGAGAGAGAGAGAGAGAGAATCGGTTCGTTGTTGTAGCTTGCTGTAGTCTAGCATGATCGACTTTTAATTTTTTTTATTTATCATTTGGTTGTGTTTAGCGTTTGTTGAGTGTAATAATAGGTGTTTGTTTTTCAGAAAAGCCATGAGCTCTTTATATACCTCTCCTGTTTTTCTCTCAGGTGTTCGGTGACTGAAGACGCTCATTTACAGAAACCCAGAGTGAGTGAGGTTGTGAGTAGGGATTGCAGTGAGGAATGAACAGAAAATAATACCAGTGTAAGTTTCGAACGATGTGATGTTAAACAAGTGAAGAATTAGCAGAAAACAATATATGCGTGATTTAGTAAGATAAGTGAAATCAGAAAAGTGAAGACAACAGAAAACAATACCAGTGTGAGTTGAGAGAATGAGTGAATTAAAAAAAAAGTGAAGAATTAACAGAAAACAATACCAGTGTGAGTTGGGACGAAGAGTGAAGTAAAAAAAATGTGAAGAATTAACAGAAAACAATACTAGTGTGAGTTGGGACGAAGCGTGAAGTAAAAAAATGTGAAGAATTAACAGAAAACAATACCAGTGTGAGTTGGGACGAAGAGTGAAGTAAAAAAAAGTGAAGAATTAACAGAAAACAATACCAGTGTGAGTTGGGACGAAGCGTGAAGTAAAAAAATGTGAAAAATTAACAGAAAACAATACCAGTGTGAGTTGGGACGAAGAGTGAAGTAAAAAAATGTGAAGAATTAACAGAAAACAATACCAGTGTGAGTTGAGAGAATGAGTGAATTAAAAAAAAAGTGAAGAATTAACAGAAAACAAAACCACTGTGAATTGGGACGAAGAGTGAAAAAAAGTGAAGAATTAACAGAAAACCATCTTAGTGTGACTTGGGAGCATGAGTGAAAAGTCAGAAAAGTGAAGTAGTAAACATTGAAAATTCAGGAGTGATATACGTGAACAATACTGTGAGTTTGGACGAAGATAGTGAAGGGAGGATAATAGTGTAATAAACAGTGAACAGTGAAGATACATAATGAAACAGTGGAAAGATAAGTGGAAGCAAGGAGAAAACACAAGGATCCACTTTCACCAAAGGAGCAAGGGAAGTTTAAGTGGACAATCGTGCGTGTTGTGATTATAACTGTGAAGCAAGAAGAAATAAGTGAGTCGTGTTAGTGAATAGTGATTTGCCGCTACCGATCAATGACAGCCATCTCGTCTCTCGTTCCTTACATCGTTACATCCCCTGAAGTCATGTCTCTCTCTCCAAGGACTAAGGTAATATACGATAACGATTTTTTTTTTTTTTTTTTTTGTGTGTGTGTGTGTGTGTGTGTGTGTGTGTGTGTTTGGGTGTGCCTTCTTCTGATGTACGTTTTCTTTGTTTCGGCAGGATAAGGCTTACGTCACTCCGTTTTTTGTCATACTATTCCTTGATCGGCTCAGTGCCAGTTATATACCAGTAGTTATGTGCAGTGGCGGATCTATAATTTTTTTGTGGGGGGGGGAATTGGCACGAAATTTCTCGGTTGAATAGAGATTTTGGGTTCTATTCCCTGGCAGAGTGATAGTTAAAATGGGCTTTCTATCTTTACACCCCAGCCGCTGCGCCTCCGTAGCTGAGTTAGGTTTCGGTAGGTGTCTCCCTACCTACTCCACTGGAAGTTTACCTTCACAATTTTTTTTTAAAGTTTAAACATATTGGTACAGCTAGACCTATATTTTTTTCCAGCTTATTCATATGGAGAAATGTTTCTCACATTGTCGTCAACAGCTTTAGGCTACATACTGGTTTGGAGTGAAACTTTCCACGTAAAACTACTTTTTTGCTTCATTATTAGTAATCTGCTCTTGCGTAGCACGTATGTGAGTTGCAGTATGTTGTAAATATTAGCAATAATACCAAAAGTAGCGGCGTCAGCAGCCGGTGAATTAAGAAGTCAAGGCGAGGCGTCCACAACTACACGTGTCCGGGCCAGGGAGGGCTTGGGCAGGCTACGCCACGACTCCTGAACTTACTCGGAACTCTTCATTCGCATGACAATAACTTGTTTTGGCGACTTATCAGCACTTTATCGAGGTTGAGCTGAAGGGTGTGTATGTCTCAACGCCTGGACGTGCCTGTGGGATATTTTTCTTACGCGTAACTTGTTGTAATGAGACTTAGCTGTGATTTGGTTTGATATTTTGGCTTAACAATAATTTTGGTGTCTATAGTTTCTGGGATATTAATAGGCTTGCTTGTGAGATCAGTAGAGGTATATGATGGTATACATATGGGTAACATATGGTAACCTAATCATTTCAGATTTATATAGTTTAAATTATACCTCATGAACTCGTGTCTTTTTTGTAACATGAGCATAGGAGAAATGCAAATCGTAAGAGCTTTATATCGTATTTGTGCAACATTGGTTTGCTTAAAAAAATGTTAGTGAAATTATATATATATATATATATATATATATATATATATATATATATATATATATATATATATATATATATATATATATATGTATGTATGTATGTATGTATGTATATATATATATATATATATATATATATATATATATATATATATATATATATATATATATATATATATATATATATATATATATATATAAACAACGCCTCCTATGAATTTTTCATAGGTGTTGTATAAGAGATAAGATAATGAATTATTTACAACAAGAATAATAATTGACTTGAAAAGGAAGGGTTTTAAAATTGTCTTTGCTAAACACTTTGGACTCGATAGAGCTGCTTAGTTTCGCCATGAACTCTGCATTAACCCTAATTTGCAGTTACTTGATTGCAGGGCCGGAATGGCGTCGTTTGTCTTGTGCGAATGAATGACTTCCGTGCAACATTAGCGTTGACACCACTGAGACGTGTTGTAGCCAGTATTTTATTGTGTGTGTGTGTGTGTGTGTGTGTGTGTGTGTGTGTGTGTGTGTGTGATGCAGATACTTGCGTACTCTTTTTATGTATTTCACATATATGCAGCTTTATTGTATAATTAAGTTTATTATATAAGTAGTGCTAGTTTCTGCTGTTTCCACTACGTTTTACATTCATTGGCATATTTTTATTTTGTTTCATTAGCAGGTGTTGTCTCACCCCTTTCCCGTCCGTCTGGAATTAGTAATAATAATGATAATAGTAATAATCATAATAGTTGTAATAGTATATAATGATAATAATAATGATAATGATAATAATAATAAAAATAATAATAATAATAATAATAATAATAATAATAATAATATAAAAATAACAATGATAATAACAATAATGAAAATAATAATGATAACAGTTTCAATAACAATAAAAATAATAATAATAATAATAATAATAATAATAATAATAATAATAATAATAATAACAATAACAATAGCAATAATAATAATAATAATAATAATAATAATAATAATAATAATAATAATAAAATGATTATTATAAGAAAATAACAAGAGTAATGATGCTAACAGTAATGATAATAAAAACAAATGATTGCCTCTCTTAGCCGTTTCAGTGAAGCTCTCTCTGTTGCGCTAGACATATCGAAAGCCTTCGATAGAGTCTGGCATCAGTCTTTGCTTTCTAAACTGCCCTCTTTCGGATTCTATCCCTCTCTCTGTTCCTTTATCTCCAGTTTCCTTTCCGGCCGTTCTATCTCTGCGGTGGTAGACGGTCACTGCTCTTCCCCTAAACCTATCAACAGTGGCGTTCCACAGGGCTCTGTCCTATCACCCACTCTCTTCCTGTTATTCATCAATGATCTTCTTTCCATAACAAACTGTCCTGTCTACTCATACGCCGACGACTCCACTCTGCATTATTCAAGTTCTTTCAATAGAAGACCCTCTCAACAGGAAGTACACGACTCCAGACTGGAGGCTGCAGAACGCTTAATCTCAGACCTTGCTATCATTTCCGATTGGGGCAGAAGGAACCTTGTGTCCTTCAATGCCTCAAAAACTCAATTTCTCCCCCTATCAACTCGACACAATCTTCCAAACACCTATCCCCTATTCTCGACAACACTCAGCTGTCACCGTCTTCAACACTAAACATCCTCGGTCTATCCTTAACTCAAAATCTCAACTGGAAACTTCATATCTCCTCTCTCGCTAAATCGGCTTCCTCGAGGTTGGGCGTTCTGTATCGTCTCCGCCAGTTCTTCTCCCCTGTGCAGTTGCTATCCATATACAGGGGCCTTGTCCGCCCTCGTATGGAGTTTGCATCTCACGTGTGGGAGGGCTCCACTCACACACCTTTTCTGGACAGAGTGGAGTCTAAGGCTCTTCGACTCATCAGCTCTCCTCCTACAGATAGTCTTCTACCTCTTAAATTCCGCCGCGATGTTGCCTCTCTTTCTATCTTCTATCGATATTTCCACGCTGACCGCTCTTCTGAACTTGCTAACTGCATGCCTCCCCTCCCTCCCGCGGCCCCGCTGCACACGATTTTCTACTCGTGCTCATCCCTATACTGTCCAAACCCCTTATGCAAGAGTTAACCAGCATCTTCACTCTTTCATCCCTCACGCTGGTAAACTCTGGAATAATCTTCCTTCATCTGTATTTTCTCCTGCCTACGACTTGAACTCTTTCAAATGGAGGGTATCAGGACACCTTTCCTCCCGAAAAAGACCTCTCTTTCGGCCACCTCTTTTGATTCTTTTTTGGGAGCAGCGAGTTGCGGGCTTTTTTTTTTTTTTTTTGGTTTTTTTTTTGCCCTTGAGCTGTCTCCTTTGTTGTAAAAAAAAAGTAGTTGTTTCTATAGTCGTGCTATAAGCAGAATTATTTGCAACCTAGATATGAGTATGAGATGTAAAGATGGCAAGAAGAAGCTATGGAGAGGGTGGAGGAGGGAGTGTATAATGGCGGTGGTATTGGCAGGGGCAGGTGTTGGCTTAATTACAAAGGTCTGTTGCAGTGGAGCGAAGCGAACGTGACTGAACTAAATTAAACTCAAGGTAACGCCAATTTTGACCCTCTAAATGCCGCCACGAAAAGCTATGATCTACCTAGGTGTGTGTGTCTGTGTGTGTGTGTGTGTGTGTGTGTGTGTGTGTGTGTGTGTGTGTGTAATAATAATAATAATAATAATAATAATAATAATATTAAATGGTTTATTTGGTTGCGGCAGCCGTCAGGCTGAAAATTTACATATTATAAATACAATTTTTCTTCGCTAATGAAACAAATACAAACAGAAGGGGGACGGGGAATGGGGGTCTGATATGTGTGTGTGTCTGTGTGTGTGTGTGTGTGTGTGTGTGTGTGTGTGTGTGTGTGTGGGTGAGTGAGTGAGTAAGTGTGTGTGTGTGTGTGTGTGTGTGTGTTTGCTTATATGTGTATTCTCATCTCTCTCTCTCTCTCTCTCACACACACACACACACACACACACACACACACACACACACACACACACACAACTAAAACTATATTTGCTTAAATAAGCCTATTTCAATTCAGTGAGTGGGTAGATTAATATTCTTCTGTTTCGTCGTTGTTATTTGATTACTTATTTAACAGTTTACGGCCCTGAACGAAACCGGTGCATCGACACACTGAAGGCAGCCTAACCTGAATTTTATGGCACAGCCGTGGACGGTAACGCGGGGAGACGGTTTTTCTTTTGTGACTTTGGGCGACTTGGAGGTCGGAGAGAGAGAGAGAGAGAGAGAGAGAGAGAGAGAGAAGGGGGGGGGGGGAAGCGAATAAACATTTACTCTTTCGTATACGACTTGTAACGTTGTGAGAATACGCTGCTAACACGATTTGTAGTAGTAGTCGTAGTAGTAGATTTTCGTAGTAGATGTAGTAGTAGTAGCAATAATAGTACAAGAAGTAGTAAGAAAAGGTAGTAACAGTAGTAGTATGAGTAATAGTAAGAGACGGTAGTAGTAACATTAGTACTAGTATGAGTAATAGTAAGAGACGGTAGTAGGAACAGTAGTAGTATGAGTAGTAGTAAGAGACGGTAGTAGTAACAGTAGTAGTATGAGTAACAGTAAGAGACGGTAGTAGTAACAGTAGTAGTATGAGTAATAGTAAGAGACGGTAGTAGTAACAGTAGTAGTATGAGTAATAGTAAGAGAAGGTAGTAATAGTAGTAATAGTGCCAGTAATTGCAATATCATTATTCATCTTTACCTTCCCGTGTATTATAAATTTCAGCAACAGATTTTCTTGAAAGTTTCCTCGAGAGCCACTTTTTTCAGACAAAACGTATCGTAGATCAGGTTCTGGGCATATGAATGATTTTTTCCACCATGAACAAGATATCGAGTGTGTGGGTGTGTCATGAAAGCAAGTTAGGTCTTTATATACTCCTTTTTGCTGGTGTCTGAATTTTCTACGTTCTTGTCGGGATGAGCTGAGCCATAACGCATGCTTATTGCAGAATGGCTTTGATACTAACACGATTGAAAAGTTAAAACCTGCAACCCAGTACAAGTTTTTATCTAATATGATCTCGTAAAATACTTGAAACACTTTTTTTTTCCCCCAAGAAACACTAACAACTTGTATTGAAGGAAAAATAAAATGTTATACGTGCAAAACAAGTATTACCGGCCAGCTAAATTACAAAATGATATTATAGGTTTAATAATAACGACAGTTCGTGAGCCTGAACCTTAATAATGTGAAACTAATTTACCTAGGAGAGAGAGAGAGAGAGATCGTTTGCGAGGATCTATCACGTGCATCGAGAGCTTTTTTTGACCTTCCATTGTGACTTTTATGGAGGAGAAGGAGAAGGAGGTAAGAGGAGCAGGAGGAGGAGGAGGAAGAGGAGAAGGAGGAGGAGGAGGAGGAGGAGGAATACCTATCGGGAGTCTGTCTTGGACGTGATGTCGTGTGAACTCGATGACTGGCCCGAGGTGACGCTGGGAGGTGATGGTGATGGCGATGGTGTCAGGAAGGAGGGAGGTAGTATTAGTGATGTCGATGGTGGTATTACGGGGACTGATCGTGATGGTGTTGTGAGGGGATGGTGATAGTGTAGGGAGGTGTGGTGATAGTGGGATTGAAGGCGTTGGAGGTGATGAAGGTTCTGGTGTTGTTATGAGGGGATGGTGAGGATGTAGCGGGGAGTGAGTATAGTGGGGTCAATGATGTTGGAGGTTGTGGTAATGTGGAGGCTGATGGTGATGAATGTGAGGGTGGTAATTATGGTGATGGTTGTTTTTGGTGATGATCGTTACTGGTAAAGGAGATGAAATTGAGAGTAGACTTTATGAGGTATTCAATGTGATTTTTGTTTTATATATTGAAAGAAGAAATACAGCGGCCCACAATTAATAATGAAAATAATGTTCTGGAGTATGTTTTGTTTTTACCGGAATCCTCTCAATCAAATCATACATATATATTTTTTACCAAGATACCCCTTTTCAGTATTATTATGTGTCTCAACAGCCAGGATCATTTAGTTTCAATATTATTTCGTAGATGTCAATATGTCGAAGTATCCCTTTAGTGTCTAGTTGTTGGTAATATTTCTCTTGCTGCTAAATTTTAAAAAAAAAATCACCGTAAATTTTCTCGTGTATCATCAGCAGTATTTTAAGATATGGCTATCCCTTTTCATCAACTACTTCCTTTGTTATTCTTTTATTAATTGATTTATGATTTATACGAATCTTTTATGAATTCTTGTTTTTTTATGGATCTTTAATCATGCAGGAGGTATTGCACTACATGTTTCTGGTGGAGCGTTTATCTTCAGCCTCTGCATAATCTCCTCGTGCCGGTATCCATCCATCAATCATCTATCGAGCTATCAGTCTATTTATCTAGAGTGCAGCGTCATCTTGCAATGGACCTCTTTTTTTTTTGGCGGGCGTGCAGGAAGGTAAATGAAGTTCCTCAGCACACACACACACACACACACACACACACACACACACACACACACACACACACACACACACATCATGGTCGAGTTTTTTTCCTCTCCCATCCCTCGCAACGGTAAACAAAACAATGAGGATGATCTCGATGCCTCCTCTACTAACCCAACTCATCTTCACCTCCTCTTCTTATACTCGTCTTCCTCCTCCTTGCCCGCCTCATCCTCGCATCCTCCTCCCTATCCTTCTCCCTCTCCTTTTTCTTTTCCTTACTCAACCTCCTCTTACTCCTTCTCTAATCCTCCGTCTCTTCAATCTTTTAATTTCTACTACTACTACTACTTCTACTACTAATACCTCCTCCCCCACTCCTCTAGTCATCTCGTTACTCCACCTCCACATCCACCGCCACCACCACCGTTACCGCCGGAGCCACGCCCCTCCCGCCCTGCTTCATGCGGCTCCGTGATAGGTATCTGGTAATTAAAACAGGTGATCGAGCCCGTCTCCTAACCTGACCGGCCCCGTGGACAGTATGTTACCATTAGCAGGCGCGCTGGGGGACCTACCCTTTGATTATACCGGCCCCCTGTGTGTGAGTGTATGTGTGTGTGTGTGTATGTGTGTGTGTGTGTGTGTGTGTGTGTGTGTGTGTGTGTGTGTGTGTGTGTGTGTGTGCGGTGCCCATCTTAAAATGCTTGTAGTATGGTCACCTCGTGTGTATCTTCCGCAGAATCACTAATATCTTGCGTTGCGGCAAGTCTCAGTGTGTGTGTGTGTGTGTGTGTGTGTGTGTGTGTGTGTGTGTGTGTGTGTGTGTGTATGCATGCATGCATGCATGCATGTACCGTATGTATGTATGTATGTAAGACACTGGAGTGGAGAAAGCCAAGGGGACGCCTACAGAGTTCATGGATGGAGGAAGTTGATGGGTACTGCCATGGGGTACTACTTAGGGTGAGAAGGGGCTTGCATGGAGACTTGCTCGAATTAACCTCCGGGTTTAGCGTTGCAGGGTGGGCGAGGCGACGCGTCCCATTAGCGTATGCCCATACAGACATATTCTACGCCTTAGACAGATATATATTACTGCTTAATTCCACTCTATTCCTTTACCTCTTCGTCATTTTCCTTACTTCATTTATCGCCCCTACTCGCTTCCGTGCGTAACCTTTTCCCTTTCTATTTTTGTCTTTGCTATTATTTTCCTTCAAGTCTCTATTTTCCTCATTACCACCTCACTTCCTCCCTCCCTCCCCTCTTCATTCCCTGTCGTTTACTTAATATCTTCCCATCCTCTTTTTCTGCTGCCTTCTCCTTCCATTCCGTCTGTTTTTTTTCTTTTTGTCTCCACCTTATTCTTTCCCTTTTATTTTTCATTCCATTCTGTCTTTCCCTCGGTACCTATCCCCTCCCTCCCTCCTTCCGTCCCTCTCTCTTTCTTTCCCATTACTTCTCTTTCCCTACTCCTTCCCTTTCCCCCATCTACTCCTAGTCTTTTTTCTCAACACTTCCTCCTTCTCTTTTTTCCCTCACTATCTCTCTCCTATCTCTTTTTCTCGTCTTCACTTTCCTCCTTTCCTCCCTTCCATCCATTCTTAGTCTTATTCCCCTCTTTCATTTCTCATCTTTTCCTCCTTCCTTCCGTTTTCTTTCCTTCCTTCCTACCTTCCTTTTTGTACAGGCGTCTTTACTTTTCCTTCCATTTCGTTTTCTTTCGCTTATTACCACTACTATGTTTTCCTCTTTCCCTTCTTTCCTTTCTCCCTTCCTTTCTTCCTTCTTTCCTTCTTTTCTTTCTTCCTTCCTTCCTTCCTTCCTTCCTTTTTCTTTCTCTTTTTTCATTCATTCATTCATTCATTCCTTTCTTCCTATATTCCTTCTTTTCTTCTTTGTTTCCTTCCTTCCTTCCTTCCTTGCTTCCTTTCTTTCTTTCTTTTTTCTTTTTCTTTCTTTCTTTTTTCTTTCTTTCTTTCTTTCTGTCTGTCTGTCTGTCTGTCTGTCTGTCTGTCTTTCTTTCTTCCCTCCCTCCCTTCCTGTCCTCCATTTCACCTTTTCCAGTCCCCTTCTTTTGCCTCATTACCACCCCTCTCCGTTTCCCTCCCCTCCCCTCCTCACCCCCACACCTGAGCGGCCTCTTAGCGGTGAACACCTGTCCGCACCTTAATGCCCTCTGTCACCTGCTAATGTGTGTTTCAGAGTCCCGTTTAGACAGTCCTCGCCGCCCTCCAGCTTCTGTCCCTCGCCTCTGCCCTGGGTCCCTCCTCCTCCTCCTCGTCTCCTCGTCTCGTCCATGACCACAACCCCTAACCATCCGCACGACATAACCGCAGATTTTAGCAGGAATGCGTATCGCCTCTAAAATCCCCTTATGTGTATTCAGTTATTTTTTTTTGTCTTCAGCTTCCTTTCCCTCTTCTTCACCGCCTCTTTCTCCTCATCAACCTCTTCCTCCTCCTCCTCTTCGTCGTCCGCCTTTCCTCCTCCTCTCTGACCCTCATTACAACCCATATCGAATTATTTACGGCCCCTCGATTCCATCTCCTTGGTGACGGTGGCTGGGCGGCTGGCAGAGGGCGCAGTCTCTTAGCATCCATTAGAGATATTATTGAGGGGGCCGTCCGAGGTTATTCTCAGTGCTGGTATTTACAAGTCCTGCTGGGTTGGCCCTAATGCTGTGACCACAACAAAGTTACGCCCCTGACCTTTTTTCCCGCTCTCCATACGCCTATTCCTCTAGTTTTTTTGTTTTCGTATATTTATCACTTATAGCAGGTCTTAAATCGGTGACCAAGACGAATTTACACCCCCCCGCATCTCTCCTCCCTCTCCTCATCTGGTTATTGCCTCTGTTTATGTTTTCATTATTTCATCCCTAAAAGCTTGAAAATTTATTCCCTACAATTAACCTTACTTCTTCTACCCTTCATTTACCCTCTCCTGTCTGTTTTCATTAGGTCAATGGTCTTTAATATATATATATATATATATATATATATATATATATATATATATATATATATATATATATATATATATATATATATATATATGCCTAAATGGAATAGCGCACCATTCACCTCTCCTGTTTCCTTACCTCCCCAACTATTATTTTTCCGTCAAATATGAGGAGTCACTTCAACTTGCATGCCTTAGAAGCGACAAAGAAGCCAGTAATTGTTTGTAGCATCACCGTAAATACATACATAACAGCGATAACGCCTCTCAATTCACCTTGAGCTCTTGGTAGGAAAGAACGAAGACAAATATGAATGTAGTCTTAACTATCATTACATAGTCTTAATTTCTACATGTTTCCTTTGCTTTACGAGTACTAATAGAACTCGTCGTGCCGTTTCTCAACCCTTTTGAATTATTTTCGTGTCATTTGTGTTTAAAATGTGTTCACAGACGATATGAATTATTTTTACATTTCCTTTAGTGTAAAATACGTTTATTTTTAGCTGGTCGACTTGCTTGAACGTTGTTGTAGGAAATGGATATGATAACTTTAAGATTTGCCGGATATTCTCTCTCTCTCTCTCTCTCTCTCTCTCTCTCTCTCTCTCTCTCTCTCTCTCTCTCCCCCCCCC
>NC_066525.1:10726684-10871684 GCF_024679095.1 Eriocheir sinensis
AAACTAACTGTATCACCTCTGATCATCTGTGTACTCACTATATATTTTTTTCTCCATTTTACTACTTGCCATTCTCTAATTTTACTCCACAATATTTTTTCTTCCTCTTCTTTTCTTCTTTTTCATTTCTCTTCTTTTTTTGTTCGTTCTTGTTCTTCTGGTTCTTCTTCTTGTTTTTCCTTTTCTTTTTCTTCTTCGTCGTCGTATTCTTATTTTTTTCTCTATTTTCACAAGCCAAACGTGGACAAATTCAAATCAACCAGACAGTTTTCGAACCTTTTATGCGGTCGATCCCGAGTAATCCGCTTGAATACTCTCTTGGTTATTTAATTCTTATTAGTAGTACCATTATTCCTATCATTATTATTTTTATTATGATTATTACTGTTATTATTGCTCCTAATGTTATTGCTATTTCTTAACTATACTTTCTTAGTTTACTGTTCTTCTGACCGTTAACAATATCAGTGCATCTTCCATAACATTGACGTATCATTTATCTGCTTGTGTTGCTCAGTCCAGCTTCGATTAAATGTTTTGTTTTCTTTTTGTCAACAGGTGAGTACAGCTGAACCCAAGCGGCACACCATTCTGGTCGTGCCCCTCCAAGGTATGTTTAAGGCAGTTTAACTTTTTGATGTCACAAGAGAGATTCAGGAAGCGAAAGCTCGGGAGAGACAGGAAGCATTGCTTTGTGAATGCACGAATAGATGCTGCAAGACTTTAAGTGAGCGATGAAATTGTAAATACCTTCTTCCTCTTGATTTTTCTTCTTCTTTTTCTTCTTCTTCTTTTTCTTCTTCTTCTTCTTCTTCTTCTTCTTCTTCTTCTTCTTCTTCTTCTTCTTCTTCTTCTTCTTCTTCTTCTTCTTCTTCTTCTTCTTCTTCTTCTTCTTCTTCTTCTTCTTCTTCTTCTTCTTCTTCTTCTTTGTCTTCGTCGTCGTCTTTTTATTTTCTTCATCTTCCTTCTCTTTGTATTTTTTTTCTATATGTTTTACAATTGCGTGTCCTTATTCCTCTTCCTCCTCCTCCTCCTCCTGAAGGAACCTTACGCGGCGGGTGGTTGGCGAGTGAGGAGAGGGTCGTTGGATGCTGAGTCAGTGTGTGTGTGTGTGTGTGTGTGTGTGTGTGTGTGTGTGTGTGTGTGTGTGTGTGTGTGTTTCAAGGATTTCGTTTTGATATTCTAGTCCTTCTTTTCTTTATTTAAACTTCCTACTTATTTTTCTTCCTCTCAAGTCTGTCTTCTCCTTTTCTTCTCCAATCCTCCTCCTCCTTCTCCTCCTCTGCTCCTCCGCTTCCTCTTCCCCCTCCTGGTCCTCCCTCTCCTTCTCTTCCTCTGTTGCCTTCTCTATCTCCAATCCTCCTCCTCCTCCTCCTCCTCTGCTCCTCCGCTTCCTCTTCCCCTTCCTGGTCCTCCCTCTCCTCCTCTTCCTCTGTTGCCTTCCGTATCTCCTCCTCCTCCTCCTCCTCTGCTCCTCCGCTTCCTCTTCCCCTTCCTGGTCCTCCCTCTCCTCCTCTTCCTCTGTTGCCTTCCCTATCTCCTCCTTCTCCTCCTCCTCCTCCCCCCCATCAACAAATCACACACTCAGGCCAGACTCGCCGCAAGATGGATGTCGGTAAGCACAATGTTTACTCTCACACACATGGGGCGGGCGGGCTGCCGGCTGATGACGGGCTGGCTGACTGGCTGACTGGGGGGCTGCCGGCGATCTGTATCAATGGTGATTTATGTCCGGGGAAGGCTTCTTTATCCTCCCCTTAGCTTCTCTGCTGCTGCTACTAACTACTGTGACGTGATGCTGTTGTTACTGTTTTTGTTGTTACTGCTCTTTGACTGTTTGGATGCTGATGTTTTATTTGGCTTGTTCTTCATATTGTTGGAAATTCATGATCAAGAAGGTTAATACACGTGCAATGCCGAAAAAAATATCTAGTTGTTTAGTATAAGTAGTAGTAGTAGTAGTAGTAGTAGTAGTAGGAGGAGGAGGAGGAGGAAAAAATTTAGTATCGGTATTAATATTAGTATAAGTAGTATTAGTAGGAGTTGTAGCAAAAGTATTCTTAGTATTGGTAGAATTCCTCATATTATTGATTTTCTGTCCGTTTCATCACCATCACATCGTAAATACATAAATAAACTCATAACTCTACCAAAGCTTCGTCGCATCACTCGTCGTATCCTCGTACAAGCCGACGCGAGACAGCACAAGACGCGTCGCTGCCACACGGGTGAGGGATCTTGTTATTTATTGCGCCGCCACGCTGCCATCACGGCCGGGACGCGAGCACTGGTGAGGACGAGCGGTGAATGGCGGCGGAGGAGGAGGAGGAGCAGGAGGAGGAGGAGATGTAAGCGGATGTTGCAATAATAATGTAATCGAAGGAATATATACATGATATAACAAAGATAAAAACAAGAAATAATGTTTGTGGTATATCGAAATTAAACGAAGAACTAAAAATACCAGGAGAGAAATAATGAGGTGGAAGAGGAGTGGGGAGAAGGAGGAGAAGGAGGAATAGGTGGATTAGGAGGTGAAAGAAGGAGGAGGAGGAGGAGGAGGAGGAGGAGGAGGAGGATGAGAATGAGTATGAGAATGAGGAGGAGGAGGAGGAGGAGGAGGAGGAGGAGGAGGAGGAGGACCGGTATACCAACAACGGCCGAAAGAGTAAGATTTGGATTGAACTGGCGGCAGAGCGATTGTTCCTGGTAATGGAGTTTTGTTACCATTAGGAAATACGAGGCGGCATAATGTTAGGGCGACGCCGTGCACACAGCTTCTGGCCCGTGTTGAGGAGGAGGAGGAGGAGGAGGAGGAGAAGGAGGAGGAGGAGAAGGAGGAGGAGAAGGAGGAGGAGGGCTGACGAGAAAAGTGGGGTTGCTGTATTTACTCAACAGGCGGAAAGGTGAATTATAAGGATCAAGAGAAGGAGGAGGAGGAGGAGCATCCCAGGAGACTTACGAGGCCCCCACACACTCCAGGGACGCCGCGGCCAAACTGGGACGGATATAACTTTGCACCAAACCACCGCGGCTGACGACGGCGGCGACGCGGGTAATACCGGGGACTGGCGGGGCAAAGGGTGGTCGTTGGCGGCATTACCAGGTCAAGGCTTCTGCGCCACCACCACCACCACCGCCAGTGCTCTCCGTCCTCTTGTTGGTCCATAGAGATGCTGCATGTTTGGTCCTGAGAGCGGGTTGTCTGTTTTAATCATTCTCTTGGGTTTGTTGAGGATAGTTCGGTGGTGTCTTTGAATGTTTGGCCTCTTTCCCTAGTCATCAGTTGGTTTTTTTTTTTCGTTTTTTATGTTTAGCTTAATTTGATGTTGTTGATTTTTACTTGGTTCTTTTTCTTCTTGTTTTTTTTTCATATCTTTTACTTTTATGTTCTTCCTTCCACCTCCACTTGTGTTTTTTTTTCTTTTCTTTCTTTCTTTCTTTTCTTCTTCTTCTTCTTCTTCTTTTTCTACTTCTTCTTCTTCTTCTTCTTCTTCTTCTTCTTCTTCTTCTTCTTCTTCTTCTTCCTTCACTTTTTTTTATCTCCTTCTTCTCCTCCTCCAGTATAACCTCTTTTCATTAAGACAACCTCCTCCTATTTAATATATTTTTTTCCTCCTTACGAGACCAACCACCACCACCACCACCGCCGCCGCCACCGCAGCCTCCCCTGTGATGCACGCGATCGCCACACAAACACACCTGAGGGCCCCGCGTGTGTTATTAACGGCCAGGTGTCGCCATAAACAGTCGATCCGCCGTGTTGCGCGTGATGGAGTTTTGTTATTAACTGGAAATGCGAGGCGACGTAATGGAGGAGCGGTGGCGTTGGCTGCAGAGGCGGGTGGCAGGCAGTACTCTTCTTCTTCTTCTTCTTCTTCTTCTTCTTCTTCTTCTTCTTCTTCTTCTTCTTGTTTCCTTCCTTCTTATTCTCCTTGTTTTGTAGTTTTTTGAGTTATTTTTACGTCTTGTTATTTTCATCTTATTTTGATCACTGTCCTATTTAATTTCTACTTCTTTCCATTCTCCATTTTAATTGGCTTTTCAATTTATTTATATTTATTGCATTTGTCTCTTGCTCCTATTTTGTTCTCGGCCTCTTCTTTTGTATAGCTGCGTCTTCTTGTTTTTGTTCTTGCTCTTGTTGTTGTTGTTGTTGTTGTTGTTGTTGTTGTTGTTGTTGTTGTTGTTGTTGTTGTTGTTGTTGTTCTTCTCCTCCTCCATTTGAAACCGAAACTAATCTAACTCACCGCCGACAGAAAAGGGCTAAAAAGGTGTGTTTTATTTTTTTGCTTGCCAGATCTCTCTCTCTCTCTCTCTCTCTCTCTCTCTCTCTCTCTCTCTCTCTCTCTCTCTCTCTCTCTCTCTCTCTCTCTCTCTCTCTCTCTCTCTTTTTGTCGTTTACGTGACTTACATGAAAAGATGAAAAATTCGAACGAAAGTAGGACGGAAAAAGAGGAGGAGGAGGAGGAGGAGGAGGAGGAGGAGGAGGAGGAGTGAGAGAAATCGATAACAAATGAAAAAAAAATAAAAAAATGGAGGATTATGGCCAGTTAGATTCCGCCTTTCCCACAGCCATCAAGATAAGGCGATTAGCTGAGTTTCCTTGCCGCAATTTGGGGCGGGGCGAGGCGGGCCCACCGATGGCCGCCCTAATCTAAACAATCTCGCTTCAATAAACACAATTGGACGCGCTCGCCTCTATTTCTCCTCCTCCTGCTCCCGGGGACTGAGGCGGAGGAGGAGGAGGAGGAGGAGGAGGAGGAGGAGGAGGAGGAGGCGGCTTCTTCATTCTCTCCTACACACACACACACACACACACACACACACACACACACACACACACACATTTTTTACTGTCCCCAACCATTTCATCACTACTGCCATTACCATCTCCACCACCACCACCGCCACCACCACCACATGTAAGGGTCATTAGAAGGGATCATCTTCATTGCCCGAACGTAAGGGAAATAAAAAAATATTGATTGGAGTGACGATGCAAAGTGTTCTGTGACTTGTACTACTGAGATGACCCTGTCCGATGTGACCCAATAATTCTTACCTATATTTCTGCTTGTATACAAAAACTTATGTGCCGGTGAAGTATAGGATCATTAGGCTGAAAAAAAACCCAGTATTAGTCTCGCCATGATGCGTTGTGTTTTTATTATAAGAGCAAAAAATAAGGATCAGAGGTTTATTAATAAATCGCCTGAATTATTTCTAAACAGGCAGGAAATTAAAGTCATCAAAAAAACAGGGAGGGAAAAAAGCTCTGGGATCAACAACACACAAGACCGTAATATTATGCTCCGCCGCCCGCCCCTCGCGATGAAAAGACCACAAAAAAGGGTGACAATAAAAAACACATATAATAAAACACTGCAACAACACCAGATAATATCCTGTTTGAACAATCGAACCGACAAAACCTCCTCCCATCCTCCATTCTCCCTTCCCTTCCTCCATTCGTCATCTCTCATTCTCCCTTCTCTTCCCCACCATTCATCCCTTCTCTCCTCTTTTTCCTTCCCTTCCTCTCTCCGTCTGTCCATCCTTTTCTCCTCCACCCATTTCATTCCTTCTCCTGCCGTCCTTCCCTCCCTTCTCTTCCTCCTCCTGCTCCTCGTTCCCTTCCTCTTTCCTCTATCACTTTCTGCAACTCATCAGAAAGGTATAATGTCAAAAGCCAGCCGTGTCCCGCCCCATCGCCCTCGTACGCACCAACCCACCCCGTCCCTGCCGCCCTACCCATTCCACAGACCACCCCATGCACCCACCCTTGCCCACCTTCGCTCACAGGTTGTAGAGGAGATGGGAAGCGTCACTCTCCCTCCCCAACCCATACCAAGACCCTTTTTCTTCGGGATAGATGGACGAAAGGATGGTATAGAGAAGGAAGAGTTTGACAGGCAAGCCATTATTTTGGGAGGTGAAATGGGATGTTGTGGGAATTTAAGAGATCAATGAGAAATGAGAGACGGGTCAATGAAAGGAAAGGGATGTGGGGATAGGAGTCCAGAGATAGGGGATAAAATGGTGAGAGAATAAGGCGTGAGAAGAATGGTGCGAAGAGGAAGAGCAAGTAATGAGTTTGATGGTATAAGTTGTTGAAGTTGAGTTTTGTAAATATTACTTTTTTATCTGTTTACTCGTGAATCATCTTGAGTGTTCTGGCTGTAAAGAAATTTGAAGAAGGCTGGAGTGGCTGAAATTGAGTAGGGAAGGCTGTGATGTATGAAGGGTTGTGTTGCAGCGTCGTTCATAATAATATATTCCAATCACGGTAAGAAAGCAAATTTAACACGGCGGTAAAATTTAGCGTTGTCCGTTATAGCTTAAAGTGTATTGAATCAAATCTCTCCATATATATTTCTGCCTCAAGCTAATCTTTCCCTTACTCATATGCCATTGATTCCCATTTACGTGTTTGCAACAGTACAATAATTCTAATTAGCAAGAGACACGAAACACACCTTTTTTTGTCACTCCTTAAACAGATGTTACCCTTTCATATCCACACTAGGTTCCACTTTTGCCACACATATCACCAGCAGCAGCCTCCACACCCCTAGCCACACCAACACCCATCCACCACCATCCACATTTCTAGCCACATCAATACATACGCACACCACAGTCACATCTCAAGCCTTACCAACACCCACGCACGCTACAGTCACCTCCATGGCCTCATAAACACCTACACCCTACCACCGCCACAGTTATAGTCACACCGTCGGTACTCAACACTAACAGTTTCAATATCCTTAGCTTTCATCTTTGTCACACCTACTTGCAATATCTCAGAAGCTATTACAACCTCACCTGCTACCACTGTTACTCTCCTCCTCCTCCTCCTCCTCCTTCTTCATCTCCTCCTCCTCCTCCTCCTCCTCCTCCTTTTCCCCCTTCTCCTACTCCTTCTCCTCCTCTTCCACTATCACGCCGGAAAATCTGCTACCGCCACGCACGCCTTGTTGTGAATAATAATGGAATACATTTACCTGGTGTGTGCTGAAGGCCATTTGCTTCGAATATTAGTTGCCTGAGATTATATTTTTTTTGTTCTTTAGTGTGGAGGCGTGACATTATTATTATTATTATTATTATTATTATTATTATTATTATTATTATTATTATTATTATTATTATTATTATTATAAAAAGATAATCGTGAATGAAGAGTGGACGGTAAGAAAGAAGGAAGTAAAGAAGTAAGAAAATGATGAGTGAAGGAATAAAGGTAACCAAAGAAAGATCAGGAACGTGAGGGAATTTGTCAAGCAATTATTATTTTTTTAGTTTTGATCAGCGAATCCTGGCACGGCTCAGGTTATTTCTGTCTTCACATACATTTTCATACTGCCTCTCCATAACAGCTTTGTGCCAACTACTTAATGACATTTTTTTTTCTGAAATTATGGTCGCTAATTTTTGTGTTCGATAATAAAGGATAAATATTCTAGTAATTCAAGTGTAGCAGTAACAGCTCTTGAGGTAATAGTAAATAACGGTCGTGGTGGTGGATGTATTGTGTAAAGCATTGAAGGGGGGTGGAGAGAGAGAGAGAGAGAGAGAGAGAGCGAGAGTGGAGAGAGAGAGAGAACGGGCCATAACTCGGAGGCAAACTAACACGAAAGCGTCAGATTGTAAGCGACCCAGTTTCACGCGGTTTCCCAGGCTGAACCGCAGGACGATGGCTTTGTGGCGGGGGTGGGGCCGGGGGTGGGGCCGGGGGAGGAGGAGGAAGAGGAGGAGGCTCGGTAAATGAGAGAGATGGGTCTACTTGATAGCTGTCACCACCACCGTTACCAGCACACAAACAGGAAGAGAGAGAGAGAGAGAGAGATTAGGTCAAGGGTCGGGAGATTTAGACCTGGATTTTAGCACCTGTTATCTTTCCTTTCATCAATAGTGAAGGCGAGATGGAATTGGGCTAATTTGTACGCATTACTCTCTCTCTCTCTCTCTCTCTCTCTCTCTCTCTCTCTCTCGCCATTGCCAGGTATTCCCCCGGCCGCCATTTTCCTCCGGGCGTCACGTTTCCGGTGCTTTACTCGTCTGGTTCCGCCCTGTCCTGCCCCGCCCGCCCGCCGCCTCCCGGCCCCTCCCGGCCCCTCCATTGGTCCCGCTTTGTTGACACTGCCGGCACGGCGTTTTTCCCGCCCCGCCCCGCCTCGTCTCCGCCACCCAGGGGCCTGCACACCTGCCGCCCCGCCATGGCCTGGTGCTGTGCGCGATGGTCGGGCTCATACATAATATTATTAGGCCTCTTTTACTTTCCTTCATTTTCTTCTTTTTCTTGTATCCCTTTTTCTATTGGCAAGTAATTTTAGCAAAACTGGATGCTAGTATTTCCACGAGAAACTGGCTCTCAACACCTCTCGCTTCCTCTCATATGTCAATATTTACTACCTTTAAACGAATTTAATTAAATAATTGGATAATCCAATAATGTTATATAGTGTTAAGATTGTTTCGTTTTTCGGATAATAGGATTTTGTATAAATACCACGAAACAATCTTAACACATTATTGATTATCCAATTATTTAATTAAATTCATTAAGTAAAATACTGACATATGAGAGGAAGAGGTGTTGAGTAAAGGTGTGACCCCTGCAGCCACCAATTACCCACCCGCCAGTTTATAATATATAATATATATATATATATATATATATATATATATATATATATATATATATATATATATATATATATATATATATATATATATATATATATAATATGTATACAGTGTGTGTGTGTGTGTGTGTGTGTGTGTGTGTGTGTGTGTGATCGGGCTCTTGTCGAACTTTTCAGCACGAAACTCATTTTGCTTCGTTGTCACAAATACTCACTAATAGTAGTTTACTTAATTAATGATGGAAAGTTGTTACCCTGGCGATGTCATTTGCTGAAATCTTTACAGCTACGCAAGGTGTCTTTGGAGACTACCGAATAGAAGCAGAAATCCTGTATCAATTTATACAAATATGATGTTCTCGCTTACTCCTCAGCACAAACCCAATTAGTACTAAAATCAGTGAAAAAGTACTATGAAAATTAATCTGCGTCATGGAACTAAACTGTTGCCAAAGTGAAGATTGGTAAGCATTACCTGTTTTGACCAGAACCATGTAAATTTCATGTTCTACCTCGAGTTTTCAGGATCGTGGTGTTCCTGATTGGAATACAGACAAGAGTGGTTCATATGCATTGTCGTATGTGCCCTATTCTCCTACTGCTTGTTAGGCTGAAACTTAGGTGATATGGTCCTTCACGCAGGCCTTGCTGTGCTCCGTCCCATGCTGATGGTGGTGCCTGTTGTGTCTGTTCTTGCCTAATTGTTCTCACTTTACTATTCGTACCCAGCTGTATATTTTAGAGGATTGAGTAAATCTCGATACTCTCGTCTTTCGAAACTATTTTATTATTCATTCCGTTTAGATTGCGTATACCATTCTGGCACACACGACTTCATTAGGTATTGGATTCCTGGGTGTGATAGCTCTGTTTGGGAGGCTAAATTTCGTCACATCCTTAAAACTTATTGTGTGTGTGTGTGTGTGTGTGTGTGTGTGTGTGTGTGTGTTATAGGGTGGGTGAGTGGGTGGATGAGTGTAGGTGTAGGTGTGCTTGCCTGTGTGTGTGTGTGTGTGTGTGTGTGCGCGCTTGCTTGCATAGGTCAGTGTGATAGATGAAAGAGGCTTTGTTAGGGAGGATGTGTGCGTGCTGCGGTTAGTGTAATGGCTGGAGGAGGAGGAGGAGGAGAGAGAGAGAGAGAGAGAGAGAGGAGAGGAGAGTGGGTGGATAGATGGTGAGTGTTGTCTTGGGGAGAGGGAGTGAGTGGAGGGTCGGGCGCGGACACAGGTGAGCAGAGAGTTGACAACCACTGGGCCTGGATACCTGTGGGACGCCCTTACCTTAACGGGACGCCAATTATCCAATTACAAAGAAATGCTGCTGCTGCCCTCCCTTCTTTCCCTCTACCTCCCCTTCCATTCCTCCTTCTCTTCCCTCTCACTTATTTTTTCTTATTTTTTTGTCCCTTTCATTTTCGTTTTCCCAAGTCCAGTTTTTCTCTGTTCATTCCCTTTTCCCTTCCCTCGCATTTATTTTTTTCCTTTTTTGTCCTATTCGATTTTCTTATCCCACGTCTTCTCCTTTCATGCATCCCTCTCTTTCCTCTCCTTTTATGTCCTTTTTGTTTTCGTTTTCTCTATCCCCTTTTCTTTATTCGTTCATTCATCTCTTCCATCTTTCATTTTTTCTTCTTTTTTTTTTGCTTTTCTTTTTCGTTATCCCAGTCTTCTCTATTGTCATTCCTCTCTTCCATCTCCTTTTATTTTTTTCCTTTTTTTGTCTTTTTCGTTTTCGTTTTCCTTATCCCAATTCTTGTCGTTTCATTCTTCCCCTCTGCCCTCTCATTCATCTTTTCTTCTTTTTTTGTCCTTTTTATTTTAATTTTCCTTACCCCACGTCTTCTCCCATTCCTCGTTTTCTTTCCTATCCTTTATTTTTCCTATTTTGTCTTTTTCGTTTTTCTTTTACTTCTTTAAATTTGGTCCTCCTTTTCTCATCCTTTACCGTGCCTTTTACCATTCTCTATTTTCCTTTTCCCTCTTCTCTCCTTTTACTTCGTCTTCTTTTTGTATCACTTCTTTCCTTTTTTTGTCCTCGTATGCGTATGGTTCTTTATGTCTGTCTTGTTTGCCCATGCTCTTATTTTCGTCACCTTCCCCCTAGTGAATGTTTGTCCCCCTCCCCTCCTCTCCCTTGTCTTGTTTTCATTCTTTTCTTTCTTCTTGTTTATCTTCTCTACTCTCTTGTCCTCACCTTCCCGTTTCTTGTTTCTGCTGTTGCTCTATTTGTCTTTTATCTTATTACTCTTCTTCCTTCCTTCGTCTCCTTATACCCTATTTCTTTCTTCCCCTGATCTTCTCTGTTTCTCTACTCCCTTTCAATCCTCGCTGCCTATGTCTATTTTTGGTGCCCTCTACTCCGTCTTTTATTTCTCACCTCTCCATTTCTCTTGTTTTCACGCTAGACTTTTGTTATTTCATTTTCTTTTCTCCCCATTTTAAACTCTCCTCTCCAATACCTTTTCTATTTTTCCCCCTTATTATTTATTTCGTCTTTGCATTTACCATCCATGTGTTCTTAACTGTATCTATTACATTTCTTTCATTTTCCATATATATTGTCTTCCCTCTATCTTTCCTTCACTTTTTCTGCTTTTTCCACCATTGTCCAGTGTTCTCCTCTCACCTTTTCCTAGTAGAGCATATGTTCTCTCCTCCTTTTATTTTTCTCTTACATCTCCTCATTTCTGTCCTCTCCTTTCCTTCGTTTCTCCTTATCTCTTTATCTCCTTATCCTCTCATCTTTTCCTAGTTAGCACATGTTCTTCACTCCTTCCATTTCTCTCTTACATCTAATCTCACCTTTTCACATTTCCCATCCCCTCTCATTTCTGTATTTCTTTTCCTTCGTTTCTCCTTATCTCTTTATTTCCTCATCCTCTCACCTTTACCTAGTTACGCATATGTTCCCCACTCCTTCCATTTCTCTCTTACATCTCATCTCACCTTTTCACATTTCCCATCCCCTTTCATTTCTGTCCTTCCTTTCCTTCGTTTCTCCTTATTTCTTTATCTCCTTATCCTCTCACCTTTTCCTAGTAGACCATATGTTCCCCACTCCTTCCATTTCTCTCTTACATCTCGTCTCACTTTTTCACATTTCCTATCCCCTTCCTTTCCTTCGTTTCTCCTTCTGACCTCTCGACTCGCCTGTGTGAAGACCGTGAGAAAGAGCAAGAAGAAGTGAAGGTTGGGCTGGAGATGGCGACGGAGATAGCAAAAGATTTTCACCTTGATAACCTACTTGTTGCGTGTAATAACTGAGTGTTTAGCGTTTTGCCGCGCCAGTGTGTGATGGAGGCAACTCACCCTCACCGAAGCTTGTCTGTGTTGAAATAAGTTTGTTCGTATGTGTGTGTGTGTGTGTGTGTGTGTGTGTGTGTGTGTGTGTGTGTGTGTGCGCATTTTTATCAGGAAGAAAAAAAATATACACACATACAAATAGTTAGTTGCATAGATGGACAGGTATATTTAGAGGAAGAATAAAAAAGAGTAATTACTGACGTCCTTGAGGGTGTAGAAAACCATCAATGTTATTTTTCGCATATAATAATAGAGAGCATTTATTCTCTCTCTCTCTCTCTCTCTCTCTCTCTCTCTCTCTCTCTCTCTCTCTCTCTCTCTCTCTCTCTCTCTCTCTCTCTCTCTCTCTCTCTCTCTCTCTATTTTATCACCCAATCTTATCACCCACACTCATCTTTATTTTCCCCAACGTCATCCCACTATAACCAGGATCATCAACCTTCTTTCCTCCTCCTCCTCCTCCTCCTCCTCCTCCTCCCTCTCAGCATCTTCCCTCCCCGCCGGAAGTTGGCAATGAGTTCAGCACGTGACCTGCGCCTGCCGGGAGTCACAGGTCAGGGGTCACACACGCCACTTGGTGATGATGACGCCGCAGCTTACTTACGCTCCCGCACATTACGCACCGTGGGGAGAAAATTACGCCCGGAAACCCCGCCATTTGTCATTTTTTTTCTTGTTATCTCGTTTTCGTGTTTTTCTCTCTCTCTCTCTCTCTCTCTCTCTCTCTCTCTCTCTCTCTCTCTCTCTCTCTCTCTCTCTCTCTCTCTCTCTCTCTCTCTCTCTCTCTCTCTCTCTCTCTCTCTCTCTCTTGTGGGGTGGGGGGTGGGGTCAGTGAATGGAGGTGTCGTTTGTGTATGTGTTGTGTGTGTGTGTGTGTGTGTGTGTGTGTGTGTGTGTGTGTGAGAGAGAGAGAGAGAGAGAGAGAGAGAGAGAGAGAGAGAGAGAGAGAGAGAGAAGGGGCTAGGGGGGGCGGAAGTGGATGCGCGCGGGGTGGAGAGCAGGCCAGTGGGTGTTGAGAAAGCCCCGCGCCGAGAATTAAAGATGAACCTTATGTCATTTGGCTCCTTACTTGGCTGTTGTGGCTGTTAGTGATCTTATTTATGTGGGCATTCTACGCAGGCATTAAGGCGCTAACAAACCCCATAAATAGAGCAAGGAATAGAAAAACAACTGAATTTAGTAAAGTTAACTAAAAAATTAATGGACTTTTGTTGCTTTCTTATTCATGACACTGTAAAAAGGACTTGAATAATAGAAGACTGTCTGGAAACTATAGTCCAATCGAGCAGCTCTCCCCTTGCTTAACTATATAAAACGTAAGGATGTAATAACTAAGGAAATGATTAAATTGTTTTCAGTTGGTCAGAAAGAACGAAAGCATCATGTTATACGACAATGAGTCTCCTTTACTGTAATGAGTGGAACCAAAATATGCGTAAACAGAAATTGAATAAAACCAAATAATGGAAATAACGAAGAGAGAGAGAGAGAGAGAGAGAGAGAGAGAGAGAGAGAGAGAGAGAGAGAGAGAGAGAACGGGGGGAGGGCTCACAGTGACGTGGGATTATCATAACGGGGAGAAAATTGCGCTGTTATTGAGTGTCTCGGGAGAAGGTTCACCCCCACCTAACAAGTGACGACCCCTGACCTGTGACCTGCTGGAGGAGACGATGGAGGAGGAGGAGGAGGAGAAAGAAGAGAAGATGGAAGAAGAGGAGAAGAAAAGGTAGCAGGGAGATGAGGTTGAGGAAACAGTAGCCGTAGGAGAAAGAAGAGAGACAGGAAGATAATGTGTATAGGTTAGGTTAAAGAGTAAGGTTGATAATGGTCAGAAAATGGTGATGATGATGATGATGATGATGATGATGATGATGATGAGGAGGAGGAGGAGGAGGAGGAGGAGGAGGAGGAGGAGGAGGAGAAAAAAGTAAAGATATAGAGAAAGATGGAGGTAAAGAAGAAAATAAATCATAAATAATTAATAAAAAAAGATAAACAACGAGAGAGAGAGAGAGAGAGAGAGCGGTAATGACGCCTACACAGACACGGCTTTGCTAATGAGAGGTTTACACACTTGCTCAGGTGTTAAATCACGTTGAATTAGTCATCACCTTAATAGGCAGGTGAGACGGAGCTGGTGGTGGTGGTGGTGGTGGAGGTGGTGGTGGTGGAGGTGGTAGTGGTGGAGGTGGTAACTGTGACGGTGCTTGGTTTATGCTATCTCTCTCTCTCTCTCTCTCTCTCTCTCTCTCTCTCTCTCTCTCTCTCACACAAAAAAAACTTTCTTCCCACATGTGAACGGAATGTCTCCCTCGTTAATTAATTAGACCAGATCGAGAAGAAGAAGAGGAGGAGGAGGAGGAGGAGGAGGAGGAGGAGGAGGAGGGGGGGGGGGGCTTCCATAAAATTCAACGTGGCATTTGGAATAATTGACGCCGCGCTGTTAATTGGCAATGGTATGAGCGGCTCCTCTTGATTCCTCTTGGTCATCTTCCTCTTATGCTCCTCCTTCTTATTGGTTACACGCTTCATTCCTTTTTCTACACCTTTCTAATCTTCTTACCAGTATTTTTGTTTGTGTTGTATTTATTTTGTTTGTTCGTAATTCTCGTCTCTTTATTTGTCTCCTCTTCATCTTTCTTCGTTTTCAATATCCTCTTTTTTGTGTTTATTCCGTTCTCTCTTCTACGTGGGTTCCCTTTTTTTCGTTACTTTCATTCTTCTTTTATTTCTTAGCTCTTGTTTTCGTATCCTCTATTTTTGCCTATATGTTGATCAGTCTTCTAATTAATTTCAATCTCCATTTCATTTCTTTTTGTCCTCAGCTGCCTCATCGCTTTCATTGATTTGCTTCCTCAGAGACTGTTTCCTATTTTGCTTCGTGTTATCTTTTCATATCAGTATCCTTTTATCTGTCTGATTTCTTTCTTATGTTCCAATATTTGCTCTGTTTCTTGTGTCCTCTTTTTTTTCAGAATTCCTCTTCCTCTTACTTCATGCGATTGTTTTTCTATCGTCTTGTCTAATTACCTCATTTAAAGGACAGTTCTTTCACTTTCTTGGTCCCTTTTCCTTTTTATGGATTCTCACATTTTTTTTTTACTCCTGATGTAATTTTTTTCTTCCTCTGTCTGATTGTGTCGTCTCTATTCTCTGTAGCCGTGTTCTCTTTTTTCCTTTTTTATTATGATCTTTATTCCTTATTCCTCCTATCGCTTTCTCTGATCTCATTGCCTTCTCTTTCAATCGGTTTCTTTATTTTTTTCATCGTTCCTCCTTTTAGTTAATCTTGTCTCTTCTTAGATGGTTCTACTCTATTTCCCCCATTTCCTTAGGTTCTCATTTTAACTCCTCTTATGGTATTTTTGATCCTCTTTCTCTTTTCTCAAGTTGGTCTTCTTATCGTCCCTCTGGTTCCACTTCTTAGCTCCTCTTGACTCTAGTGGTAATTGTGATGGTAAGGGTCAAGCTGTTACTAATGATCAATAAAGAGCAAGCGATAATAAAGATCACTGAATCAAGCAAAAAAGAAAAAGCACGTCTCGAGGAGCATCGTTAACGCTTCAGCAGGTTTCCTACAGACTGTGGCTCGTTATTTGTGGTGAGACCAAAAGAGGAAAAAAAGGGACTAGCAACGCCGCATATTATTGTTTTATTATGTTGTTTATGGGACGTGCACTGTTAATTTGTCCTTTTTTTCACCAGTTAATATGCATCATGTAATTAAAAGGTATGATTATCGAATTATTCATTTGAATAGCTCTGTGGTTCTTTTAGAAATCATTCTTAGTCGTTTATGCAGTTTTTAGAGCACAATGTAGAGAGTTTATGCATGAGATGGCAGCTTGATTTTTTTCCTTCAGAGTAAACTCCCATCGTTTCATTTAGCATTTTCCATCATTTCTCTACGACTTTTATATTAACTTTCTTAAATATAGATAAAAGACATATTTTTCTGTGTTTAATTAAAACAAATGAGAATGAGTGTGATCAAATCCCCTGGAGGCAGGACGAAGGCTCCTCCCATGCCGCCGCCGCCGCCGCCGCCTTACCGCCTCGCCAAACAGGATCCGAAGCCAAACACGTCCCAAGAACGCTTTTAGAATGCCGACACCAAGCGGCGGCGGTGCGTTGAGGTGCCACGACCGGGAGACGCAGAAACACTTGAGAGGGGTTTCTTTTTTTTTGTTTTTCTTATTTTCTCTTTTTTTTCTCATATCAGTTCTGACTCGTGGTTTTTCTGCTCTTTTTTTTTTCATTCACTACGTTCTTCATTCCTCTCGGTACTGTCTTTGTACTATTCCACTGTTGTTTCTATCTTGTTCCCTTTGTTATTTTCCTTGTCTGTGTGTGTGTGTGTGTGTGTGTGTGTGTGTGTGTGTGTGTGTGTGTGTGTGCTTCTTACAAGATGTGTTAACTAAGAAAGCCTGGTTTCTAATTCATCGGTTAAATGTTTTCTTTTTATTGAGTCTAGAAATTCGTGTTTTGCATGCAGATGTTTCGATACCAACTGCATAAAACGCTTGGCCAGAATAATTATACTCTCAGTTACTTGTTACTCTTATGTATCCGTTTGTCCCTTTTTTTAATTTACTGGTGTGTTTATAAATTCTTGGTTAGCATGCACCTCTTACGATACTGACTAGGAGACGCATGTGCAGTAATTATTTTCTTAGTTAATAGTTTATGTTTGTATTTGTGTCCGTTGATAGTTATCCTCAACGTTTCCAAATTATCGTTCCTATCGTGTTTCATTTTCGCCGTTGCTGACCAAAGAACGAAAAACATCAGTATTCAGCAGTTTTAGCGATGACTTTGGTTTTCGTACGTTATTTGTGTAGGTACGAGAGTTTGAAGCATAAAAATTATATGATACGATGTGGTTAATACGATAATTTGGCAACGCTGGTTATCCTGTTTATATTTGTGTTTATGAGTTCATGTTTTCTTTACTGATGTTGCGATACTAACTACGTAACACCTGAGGGCTACAATTATTCTGCTATAGATACGCCTTTTTACGCTTGTGTCCCTGTTCATTGATGTTTGTTTAAGATGGACTTCGATGGCATTGTGTACTAACTAACCTTGGCGCTGAGAGACAAGACTCGGTTCCCACAATTATAGACCATGCCCGCGCTTGTTTGTTTGGGTTATATTAGCGCTTGGCTGCGACTTGTTTTTTGAAACGTGTGTAGCGTCCAGGTGTCAATACTAACCCGGGAAGGCACGAACAACTTTAATGTGTGGCTTTGTTTGGACGCCTTTGTCTTTTATTTATTGGCGTAGGATTGTGCTAGTTTATTTGCAAGGCTGTGTGTGTGTGTGTTTTGTTTTTGTTCTTGGTGTGTGTGTGTGTGTGTGTGTGTGTGTGTGTGTGTGTGTGTGTGTGTGTGCTTTACCAACTATGAAGTCTTTGTTCTTTTTTTTTATATGAAATGCTTTATTGTGTGTTGGTTAATTCGCAACCCAGAGCACGTGGCGGTTTGTTGTGGTTTTCATCTTTTCCAGCTTGTCTCTTTGTTTAGTTTCATTGGATGCTGTGTCAGGTTGTTGTGAGGCGCAGTAATGAGCGACAGGCAGGGAGGGAGACTTTCCGATCAGATGGGGGTTGAGGGGAGGGCTCGTGTGTGTGTGTGTGTGTGTGTGTGTGTGTGTGTGTGTGTGTGTGTGTGTGTGTAAATGACTTGTGGGGATAAGAGAGAGAGAGAGAGAGAGAGAGAGAGAGAGAGAGAGAGAGCGGGTACTGACTAGACATTCACCTTCCTTGCTCATTTACTATTTTCATTTCACAGATTTATTTCACTTCTTAGAATTCCCTTTGCATATTTTTTTTTCTTTCCGGTGCTCTCCATGCAATCCTTAGTGTCTCGAGATCAAGCTTACTAAACTAATACTATTTAATTGGACATAATTTTCTTGTTTTCTTTGATGTCAGATATTCCTTTTTCATTATTTCCTTGCATTACCTAGCATATATTTGAAGAAGTCTGCCAGTGATGTAGAGACACGAAGAAATATGTGTTTGGTGTCAGCAGCCACCTGATTCTGTCGACTGATTGTGTTCCTCAAGGTTGTCATTTGAGGATCAGGAAGCACGGACTCGACTGCTGTAATGGCACCAAATGATTCTCTCACACGAGGTTATTTTTTGCTGCACTTGTTCCATCTCGCTCGTAATGTTTCCAGCTCCCCTCTTTCATCACCATCATCATAATCATCATCGCAGCCCAACAGCCTCCAAACCACCTCCTTCCTCCCCCCCTCTTCCTTAACCTGAGCACTTTCTCCCCGCCTCTTTTCCTCCCCGTCACTCAGGGTTCAGCGGCCCGGCTCTTTTGTTCCTCCTCCACTCCTCCGTCTTCGTACTAGTCATACGTCAGCACACCGCTGCACCATTAATGCTTCCTTGGTAACGCTCAGCTCCTTTCACCACTGCCTTCTCCCTTTCGTTCCTGTGTGAAAATAATATATATATATATATATATATATATATATATATATATATATATATATATATATATATATATATATATATATATATATATATCTATATATATGTGTGTGTGTGTGTGTGTGTGTGTGTGTGTGTGTGTGTGTGTGTGTGTGTGCGCGCGCGCGGGCGAAGAACGCGAACAACGATACAATATATTTCTATGTACGCAAACCTCACACAGTTAGAAAACGAATACATCGGCTTAACATACGAAACCCAACCCTTCAGTATTCCAAAGTCAAGCACGAAGTCCATGGCAAGGTCAGGTATCTACCGAGGAACGACAACATATCAACAACCGATTCAGAATGCAACACAGCCATGGATGTGAGGAAAACAAACACAATAATTAGTATATGATGGCACACACACACAGGTGAGCTTGGCTGCTGAACGCGTCTAATAAAGTAAAACAAAAAGCATGAGTTGGGATCGTATGCACCACTGCACCATACACGAGTCATAGACATGAATTACAAACGCATTAATTAATAAGACATGCATTACAAGGCGGCGCACACGTGGGAAGAATAAACAAACAATTACTACAACTCAATGCCGCACGCAGTAGTTGCATACGGCAAAATAACTCTCAAACAACATCCTCCTTATATACCATCGCTACTAAGGCCGTTTGAAGCCACATAGACAGGAGCTGGATTCCAATAAGAGCGCTGTGCCCCTAGTATCCTTTGCCCTTCTTGAACTCCAGCTATTGACTGTAAATTTCCTTGGTCCTATACCGCTAACTTTACTTTTCTTTACTTATTTTTATTCTCCCGATCCATTAATATCACGTACCAGTTTCTTATGCACAATTTAGCACTACTTTCTGTTTAGCGCTAGGACACAATTAATACAAGACACACACATTTACTAATATAAATTGCAGGAACAAAAACACCACAATAAATCTCACTTCGCCCCTTGCCTCTGCGCATGGTACACTTCCCATGACATGTACGAGTAAACACAATAAAGGAAGATGTATTTTTTCTTCACACCGCCCCCCCAAAAAAAAGAAAAAAAAACCGGTACCCCTTACGGACAAACGAGTCAGAGCAGTGCCGTTGTTGTAACATTCATCAAACGCCACTTTACTCTTTGTGTGGGAGGATCGGTAAGCATTGTTGTGGAAAAGAAGTGAAAGCTTTGGGAAACGAGAGAACAAAGATGCACCTAAATACACACACTGAGTCAGGCAGATCAGGGTGTTGCATACATTGTAATCTACGTCCAGTCCCTTTAGAATAATAATAATCTAACGTTACCCCCAATTTACATATATTAAGTTATTTATTGACCTCTTTCTCATTCCCTGCCTTTGATAGAATACTTCCCAACATTCCCCACCTTCTCCTCCTCCTCCTCCTCCTTCTCCTCCTCCATCTCTTAATCCTCATCCTTTTCCTTCACCTTCTCCTTCCATACTTTTCTTCCCTCCACCCTGTCACCACATCTCTTTCCACCATCTCTACATCACCCGTCACTTCCCCTCATTCACCTGCTCGTTAACCCCTTTCTCTTGGTGGCTTCCGAGGGAGGCCACACCGTCACCACCACCACTATCACTCCTGCTCCCCCTCTTGACTCCGTGGTGAATGTGTGGCTTGTTATGGCTCCTCAGCGCTGTTGTTGTGGCTCATTAGTCGGGTCGTTGAGGCGGCGCTCGTCCCTACGGCCTCCTGATGTGGGGTGGTTAAGGGGGAGCTCCGCCATTCCCTCTTACCTCTAGTGGCCTTGTTAATTAGCCTGTTTGGGTTTTATTTGCGTGTTTGTCTTGGTTTGTTTGGATTTCTTGGGGGTAAGGGGTGGTGTGTGTGTGTGTGTGTGTGTGTGTGTGTGTGTGT
Source organism: Eriocheir sinensis (assembly GCF_024679095.1). Lineage (NCBI taxonomy): Eukaryota > Metazoa > Arthropoda > Malacostraca > Decapoda > Varunidae > Eriocheir > Eriocheir sinensis. The sequence continues at coordinate 10,746,987 of NC_066525.1, forward strand.
GTGTGTGTGTGTGTGTTTCCCACTTGCAGAGAATCGTTCAGACGTGACGGCTTCTCATTCGGCAAGTCACTCCTTTCCCTCCCCCCCCCCCTTTTTTTTTTTAGAACAAACACTCAAGTAAAAACATTCTTAAACTTGTAATATCCTATCCGCCGTTGACCTTTCTTTCCTTTCCCTTTTTCTTCGTCTTTCCTCCACTTCTCAATTATCTTCTCACACTTGGATCGCTGACTTTCCCTTTTCAATCTTTTATTCCCTTTTTATTCCCTCTGTTTAAACTGTTACCTTTTTGCTACCATATTATCTTTTCATTTTCTTCCTTATTTCCACTCATTCATTGCAACCTTACCACTTATCGCCCCTTTCATAACATCTTTCTTCCCACTTACAAACATTTCTTAACATTATTCTCGTTGTTATTCCCTCTACCCCTTCTTATCTCTATCATTAAGTATTCTTTTCTCTAGTATTATTTCCTTTCTATATCCTCACTAGTCCTTACCTTCAAACATTTTCATTTAATTCCCTTCTTACAAACATCTTTATAGAGAGCATCCAGTTTCCAGTGCCATGCTTTCCTGCTAGTCATTATGCATTTTAACCTAGCTGCTTAGAGCGTACAGTTCGATCACATCACTGCCTCCCTCTGCCACCTCCTATTAGTATTTCCTTCAGCGCATTAACACATTCCTGGCGACTATCGTTGTTGCCGTGACGTCGTTGATCCGGCCTCTTTAGACGGCCTCTTAAACACCGGAGGAAACTTTCACCCGCTATTAGGAGGAGAAGGCAGTGGCGGATGTAACGGAGGTAAAACGCGTAAAAGTGAATGACGAGAGAGAGAGAGAGAGAGAGAGAGAGAGAGAGAGAGAGAGAGAGAGAGAGAGAGAGAGATCATAGGTATAGTAATTTTTTCTTGTCGAGATAGGAAAAAAATATAGACATTCATAAGGGTTGTCTTTGTGACTGACTAATAGACAAATTGACTAGATAGCTGACTGGCCGACTGACTGACTTGGTGGGTTAGTTTCTTGGCTATCACTTGCTTGGCTAATTAAAGTAAATGCTAACCAACATGGGGCAGTAGAGTAAGTGGACGGAGAGAAGAAAGAGTAGCCGCTAGATTGCCGATTGTCGACACTTACTGAAGGCTACAGGGCATGTTATTTCCATTGCTAATTACCCGGGCTGTCCCACTGACGATGATGTTACTGGATAATTGCGAGATTGATTAATAAGAGATTCGGTAGACGGATAAATGGAAAAGGAACGGCTAGGTTATTTTTTCATCGGCTAGTCTGTATACAAGCAATGTTTTCGATTACCAGATATATTACCAGCATCAAGTGACTAGCTGATTAGTCGAAAAACAGTTATCAAAATATTCAACTGTTAAATTCCTACCGCCTGTGTGTTTAGGAGTGTCGCGGAGTGTAGCTGAGTAACTATGAGGAACTTGATGATAAATAAGTAAGGTTTCACGTGTGTATCTGAGGACTGGGTGTGTGCGGAGGGAGGGTGGCGCCCGTGTATCCGTGTTGGTGAGTGATGTTGACGAGCATGGTTTATCTTCACCGAAATTAAAGACTTGAAGATTTATTAGAGAGAGCGAGAGAGAGAGAGAGAGAGAGAGAGAGATAGAGAGTTGTTTTTATTTGTTTTGTTGATTGACATGTTACAGCCAAAAGGATGGGGCAGATCTTAGAGAGAGAGAGAGAGAGAGAGAGAGAATGCTAATAATAGTGATGTTGCCATGTCGCTAAGAAAAACAAAATAAAAAGAAAAGGAGAGGCAATTTAGCGCAGCTTATACGAAAGTGAAAACAGAGAAACATTTGGAACCGACGATTAAAAAAAAAATAGACGAGAGAAAAACGGCCAGATGGATTAATGAGGAAATTATTGAGTCATCGAGAAGTAATAGACGGGTGTGTTGCGGAGTAAGTTCATTTATGTTGTTGGATGAAGCAAAAAATGAAGCGTTTGTGTTGGTTTATCTCTTCGTCTGTGTATTATTAAAACTTCATTAAAACCTCTTCCTCAACTCCTCCGTACTGTCTGCCTTGCTAAACATTACCTTTCCGTCCCCCCTTCTTTCAACACCCCAGCCGGTCCCCCATTCTCTTTATAAACTAACATACACCCAGGGAAGCCTCACTTGGAAAGAAAAGTACCTTAACATAATTGTGGAAGTTATTTTTTCTTATGTATAAATTGAGTGTTATCAGTACCACCACCACCACTACTATTACTACAACTACAGCTACTACTACTACTACTCAACTACTATAACCACTACCACTCAAATATGTCTGTGTTTCAGTGGAGAAAATATTTGGAAGCCACAACAGCTGCGGAAGTGAGGCATTTTTCATGAAGTGATTTACAGACTTATCCTCCTTGTAATAATAATGCTAATGATACCCATATAATAAGTCCGGCATATATAAGGGCATACGTATGTTAATAGTAACCGTAAGTCGGGTGTTCAAGGTTATATATATATGTTATCTGCGGTGAATTGTAGGGAGTGTGGAGGATGTACTAAGACGTGTGTCCCTTAAATTAGGTATTAGGACCTGTTGGTGGGACCCGCGTGGCCAGGTGAGGGGTCAGGGGTGACGGGAGAGGCGGGCAATTACCTCTAAGTGGCGAACGAGACGTGATTAATCCAGCCAGGTATGTTAGAGTGGTCAGGAGCGAGGCAGGTGGGGAGGGAGGGCGGCTGGGAGCGGGCGGGGGGGCTGTTTTGTTGGTCAAGATGGTGGGGTATGCTTTTTTTCTTTATTTTTTTTTCATTTTTTAATTGTGTGTATTTTTATCGTTGGTGGTTTAACTGTCCTTTTTTTTTATCTGCCTGTCCTTCTGTCTGTTTGTCTGTCTGTCTGTGTCTGTCTGTCTGTCTGTCTGTCTGTCTGTCTGTGTTTCTCTCTCTCCCTCTCACACACTTTTCCTCCCCCCACCCCCTCTCTCAGCATCTTCCCACAGCACAGCGTCTCTCCGGTCACTCTCCCATAAGGCCAAAAACTCATTGCTAATCCCTTTGCGGTGCCCACGTATACGCCTCTCTTGCTGACGTGATCAATATGTCCTGGACGACACACAGCGCTGCCCACGCCCGCCCGTCAGCCCGCTTCCTCGCCCTACCGTCAAGGAGGTTACAGAGGCGTCAGTCCCGTCCCACAGCGAGTCCCCGGATACGCCTCTTTGACGGTGTTTGACGGATGGGGAGTCGGGCGATTACTGGGAGGCCGAGAGGAGCGGCGGAATTGCTGAAGACACACACGCGGCGGCAAGGTGTTATTCTCTCCCTCGCAAACCCTTCACGGAGCTCTTGTGGACCGCAAAGACCAACCACTTCGTGCGGCCTTTGACGGTTACCTGTGGACTCTACCCGGCGCGCGAGGAGGTGGAGGTGGAGGGGCAGCGAAGAGACGTGTAGGGGGTGAGGGGCGAGGGTTCGGGGTGTGCGTGTGGAGGGGTTTCGGACGAGGCGGAGGTCAGGGTCGAGGTCGGGACGCGGGGTTATCGTGGGTGCGAGATGGTATCGGGCGCGCTATACACACACTCGCGCCTCCCTGTGTGTTTACGTGCAACTGTGCCAGCCGGGCGAGCGTCCAGCAAGGAGGAAGGGGGGAGGGGGAGGGGAAGAGGGGGAGATAAGGAGGAGGAAGAGGAGGGTGATTGATGAAGTGGGGGAAGAGAAAAAGGAAAGAGTAGGAAAAGGGTGAGGCAAAGAGAGGAAGGAAGGAAAGGGAATATGATAAGAAGACGGAGTAAGGGAGAATAAGGAGACAGGAGAAGAGGGAGAGGCGGGAGAATAAGGGGAAAGGAAGAAAATGTGGAGGAAAGGGAGGAGGAAAATGTGTGTGTGTGTGTGTGTGTGTGTGTGTGTGTGTGTGTGTGTGTGTGTGTGTGTGTGTGTGTGTGTGTTTAGGCGGGGAGTTTCTTGAGTGTGTGTCGTGTTAAATATCTTTTTTGTTGAATATAAATGGCCTTTTACGTTCTGGCGGGCGTGTTAGAGGTGCGAACGGTAGTGGTTTGTGTGTTTAAGTTTGAACACAAAGTTATTACGAATGTTTCTGTTGAAGGCGATGGCCAGACACCGATTTCGAGGGAATGTCGATGAAGCAATGCAAAGACTTTGGATTATTTTGCCTTCCGGACATATCAGTTCAATATTCTGTTGGTAATGATGTAATGCATTTATGTTTACCTTTTTTGACATATTTTGTGTTATATCGGACTTTATTTTCAGCACTCTGTTCGTCCACTTTCTGCTTATGTAATTTATGCATATAACCTCCGCCACTTTTGTACTAATGTCTTAATACATATTCGATAACTTATTCTTAAATCCATTTCCTTTTTTATTTACGATTTTTTTTACATTGTCTTTTTTAGTATGTCTTCCCTTCATTCTCAGTTTCTCTTATTAGTTTATTCTGCTTCCCTCCGTTATTTTTTATTTATTTATCAACCTCTCCATCAGGCTGTCTCTATGTTTATTTCTACACAATATTCCGAGGCTGCGGCCCGATGGAAAATCAGTAAGGGCTGCCCCATAAAGTAGCGGCGCGACGCCCTTCCCCACATACATCACTTCTCGCCCTCGCCCGGGGAGGCTGCGTGGACGTGCCGCCGCCGCCGCCGCCGCCACACGGAACACCCACCAAGCAGGGATTGAGCCTTCTCAATTTAGCGGTGACGAAGATGAGATGGAGAAACACACACACACACACACACACACACACACACACACACACACACACACACACATAAACACACTAAAAGGCACGATTGATGGTCGATATCATCTTTTTTGTTGTTATATAAATACATCTTTAAAACGAAACTTTGTCAAACCGTAAATCATGGATACATTTGTATGTAATACTGCAATGGGTGATATAATCGTGGTGTTGCCTACGAGATGCTCTTGAATGCTATAACCACATTTTCCATCAGGTATAAGCGACAGTACATCACCTAGCAAATGGCTAACCTCTCCTAACCAGTGACCAGAATGTTAGCAAATGGAGTTTCACATAATATAACTTGCTAGATGTATTATTTCAGGTCAGCTATTTCTTTCACTCCATATTGCAAGGAGGATCGATGTCATGGTCCACAGATCCGAAGTGACCTCTTTACTACTACGCCTCCTCTATAATTCTGCGTCACCCTTGCAGACCTCCGATGGTTGATATAGTGTTACCCCGCCGAGGGTGTGGCACGACAGGCGAAGGCAAAACAAATATCGTGTGTCTGTGCAGGAATGATAAGTAAGGATTCCCTTTCTGTCGCCGAATATGTCGGGAGAAAAAAAATGTTGTTTATCATCAAGGAAAACAAAATAAGCAAAATGTAAAGTTTAGAAGCACATACAAACAAATGCAAATATTTTGAATCATGAACAGTAATGATTATAGGAAAACATGCTCAAGAGGAAAACGATACATGCAAGTTCATATGTAAACAAAGAAAAAATAGAATACAAAAGGAGATGATACAAACCGTCGTAAGTGTCTGAAGTAGGACCAGGTAACATAGTACGTGAGACCCATGCCTGTAATTTTGATACGTGAGTGAGTGTTAGAGAATCTTGGATAGTGTGAATTATTGTATTGGTTTTGTGTCATTATCGCAAAAGTCTATGGGGGGGGGGGGGACTAGAAGAGAATGAGGGAGAATAGGCATGTCTTTCCTAGCTATTTGGGAAAGATGGATTAGAAAGAAGCGATGAAAAGGATGCAGAAAATGGAAAGAAGAGAGCTATTCTTCAGTGTCTTTTGTGTGGCAGCATGTCAAAGAGGGGAAAGGGATTGTACTCTAGCATAAATATCTGGATGTTTTTTTTATTGTGCAAACTCATAAAGGGTCTCCATCTTACATTTCCAAGGTACACACATTATCTGTCTCTCCCGCTCACACACACACACACACACACACACACACACACACACACACACATTGCGACGATTGGCTGTGGTTATTTACTACCTTGAAAACATTTTTACACTATAAATAAACTACAAAGACGAGGCACCCTGCTTGTTTTATTTCTCTTTTCTTTTTTTGAGCCTTCTTGTTCTTTCTTGTTCTTTTTTTTCTCTTTCTTTTTTGTTCTCTCTCTCTCTCTCTCTCTCTCTCTCTCTCTCTCTCTCTCTCTGCATGTTCCCATGTGTGTGTGTGTGTGTGTGTGAGAGAGAGAGAGAGAGAGAGAGAGAGAGAGAGAGGGGAGGGGGCTGAAGGACAAAGACGATGCATCACTCGCTTGAAGATCACGCAACGTTATTTTTTTCTGCAGGTGCGAACGAGGAGGAGGAGGAGGAGGAGGAGGAGGAGGAGGAGGGGGGGAGGAGGAGGAGGAGGAGGAGGAGGAGGAGGAGGACCAATCATGAAGAAAGGAATGAAGTAGTAAACATGAGAAAAAATAAGCGAAGCATTAAAAAGATTGTACATTACAGTGAAAAGGAACAAAGAGAAGAAGAGGTAAAAGAGAAGGAGGAGGAGAAATGTTAAAGGAAGGAGGAGTAGAAGGAGGAGGAGGAGGAGGAGGAGGAGGAGGAGGAGGAGGAGGAGGAGTTAAACGACATCTTTAATATGACATAAAAAAACTAAAAGGAAAATTATCCACAATCATCTACCATCTCTCTCTCTCTCTCTCTCTCTCTTGCAACATGCACGCGATAGAAATTACTAAAGAATTTCCTCTCATTGCAATTTTATTTATTTTTATAGCAATTTTTTTCTTTTTGTGTAATCAGTTCATTCATCTTCCCGTCGCTCCACATCACCTGTTATTTTTTTTACGTTCTCTCTGCTGTACCGATTGATGCTCTCTCTCTCTCTCTCTCAATAACAACAATTCCTTTCTTTTCTTTCTTTTTTATTTCCCTCTTTCCTCCCCCTCTCAGCACGCTCTCCTTCCCTGTAATTCTTTTCTAGCCTTCAGTACTCCTTTTCTTCTCTATTTCTTTTTATCTTTCACATATTTCTCCCGTCTTAACGTTTCTTGCAATTCCTTTCATTTTTTTCTTCCTCATTTTATTTCTTCTCTCATATTTTTCCCTCCTACCTTCCCTCCTTCCTTTTCGACTCAACATTCCTCTACTTTTTTTTATCTCGAATATTTCTTCCGTCTTTCTCACTTCTTCACCTGTCATGGAATTCCGTCCACGACCTGTTTCTTCTGTCTGTTTGTCTGTCATTTTTCCTTCAACCCTCCCTCTCTCCTTTTATGTACCTTCAATGTCCCCGTTCTCTCTCTCTCTCTCTCTCTCTCTTTTATTTTTTATCCTCTTTCTTCGTTTCTTCTTAACATTCCCTTACATACCTCTCATTTGTGTGTGTTTGGTGTTTTCCTCCATATCGTCTTCCATTAGATTCGTTGCAAAAATGTTATGAGGAATAAGATTTTGCCCTAATCCCCAACAGCCCCCCCCCACTTTCACCCCCCTTCCTCACACTCACACGCACACACGATCGGAAAGGAGATACTGACACGGGCGAGGCGGTTGCGCTAGACATATCTGGGGCAATACAGGGTTACACGAGGCATAGCGAAGCAGGTGTATCGTGACGTAGCTCCACTCGATGGTAGGAGTGAAGTTGTATTTTGCCCGGTGGAGATAAGAGAAGAGAGATCATTAGTATGGACTGGCTGTGGAGGAGGAGTTTAAGAAAGGAGGGCAAGGAAAACAGTTCGATTAGTTTGTCCTCAATCTCTTTTTACATTTATTTTGCGTTTTTTACCCTGTTGTTATTCATGTTACTGTTATTGTTGTTATTGCTTTTTTGTCTGTGTTATGATCGTTTTTTTTCTTTTTTATGTTTTTTTCTCCTATTTCTCGTCCTCCTTCTTTTCATATTCCCTTTCCTCCTCCTCCTCCTCCTCCTCTTTCTCTAGACATCTCTCCAGACCTGGTTCACGCATTTTAACTTTCGAATAACGGATAGGAATCATTGTGTTGAGAGGGAACGAGGATATGGAGGAGGAATGTGTGTGTGTGTGTGTGTGTGTGTGTGTGTGTGTGAATGCGAGTCGTATGCACATGATAGGTTTCTATTATAGCCTAAAATAATTCCGAACACACACACACACACACACACACATACACACACACACTCACACCTCTTCGTGGCGCAACTGGTAGAGCGCTGCGCTGCCAGGCTTCACGGTCTGACAGGGCATCGGTTCGAGCCCGCTCAGTCCGGATTATTTCAGTTGACTAGGAAAGGTTACTGTCCCCCCTTGAGCAAGGGGGATGGGGTGTGTGGTGTGTGAGGTCATGGCGGTACCCAGAGATCGACTAAATGAGCACTTGCTCTGTCGGGAGGGTACCTGCTGGCGATTACGAGTCCAACTCGCGATCAGGCCGTGGTGAATTACACACACACACACACACACACACACACACACACACACACACACACACACACACACACACACACACACACACACACACACACACACACACAAACACACACATAAAAGCACATAAACAAACTGTTTGGAGAAACCTACAGGATGCTGCAAAATAAAAGGGGATCATTCCATTATATGGACAAAGATATGATGAAGAAAATAATAACAACAATGATAAGACCAAATCTTGAATATGCTGCAGTTGTGTGGTCGCCTCACAAAAAGAAGGATATCAGAAATCTGGAAATGATACAGAGAATTGCAACTAAAATGGTCCCAGAACTCTCGAATATGACGTACGAAGACACATTGAAGGAGATGGACTTGACAACACTGGAACAAATAAGGGAGAGAGGAGATCTGATCACGCTGTATAAGTTGGTAAATAAGTTTGATGAGGTGGATAGGGATGATCTCGTCTGAAATGCGAGAACGCATTGGCTGAGAGGACATTGGAAGAAACTTAATAAAGGAGCCTGTTTGAGTGACTTGAAAAAGTATAGTTTTCCACATCGAAGTGTTAACACATGGAACAGCTTGCGAGAAGAGGTGGTGGAGGCGAACGGTGTTCAACAAATGAAGGAAAGGCTGGATAAATGTAGATATGGAGACGGGACTATTAGAGCTTAGCTCGGGCTCGGTAAACTATACAAATAGGTAAACACACACACACACACACACACACACACAGATCAGTAAATTTTTCCATTTTCATCAGAGGGTGTGTGAGAGGGAGGGATCAGAGTAGAAGAGAGACGATTTAATATTTGAGAGGATGAATAGACGTGTTTGTGAGGCTTGAAATTCCTCCTTTTTTCCGTCTCTGTATCTGTCATTGTGCTTTTAACTGGTAACGAGGTGGTGCCCTCAAGATATGCATAATTACTCCTCGGGGCTCAGTGTGCCTCCAGGGAACGTCATTTGGTTGTTCTACTTTCTTGTTATTAGCGAGACTGTTAATTACTCAGGTGTGCAGGTGTTATTTTTTTGTTGAAAGTACTCCTTGCGATATAGAAATATAAACGGGTAGATAGCTAAGTAGATAAATTGATGGCAAGAGAGGTAGATAAACTAGTGGTAACAGAGATGATAGATAGATATGCAGATAGGGACACTGACAATATATTCAAAATCAGAAGAATAGAAAGAAAAATGAAGTTTTGTAGATAACAGACTGATACAGACAGACAGAAAAACAAAAAGAAAACAGACGAACAGGTAGAGTAAACACTAAGCAACAATTTAGAACACAAGTACAGGGCCCAATACTCATACCTGCTCGGTGCTCCTCTTGAAAACGTCGTCCTGTGTGACTTGTATTCACCGGCTGCCCCTGGATATAAGGCTTCGGTAGTTCACACGCAGGACGCCGCACCATGTTTGGCGGGATGCTTCAGGTGTTGCTCAAGCGCATATTTATCGACCCATCCCTGCCCAGGGTGACTAAACATACCCTGCTGAGCCGTATGAGAGTCGGACTCCCTGTGATCAGAATCTTATATGGCAATCGATGAGTAAGATAGGTTAGTAATGGGAAGATGCTTCAAAGATACATGCGATTTCAAAGTTACATTCAATCAATATTTATTTTGTTCATGACATTGTGTAATTTTAACTAAGTACCTTTTTATTTGCATTTTTTTGAGTAACCATAGTATATGCGTGTGCACAATCTAATTTAATCTCGAAAAATGAAAATACGCAATCTCCTGGGAATTTTATTTACTACAGTATAATAAAAAAAGACTGTCTCTAACTGTAACTCTGTAACCAAATCTCACAGCAGCGCTATAAATCACTCACAAGGATGTTTCTGTTGCGAGCATGTGGTCAGCATATTGCCTATGCGTCCATTCGTCCGTCCGCTCCTCGCCGCGATGACAGTCTCCATAACCCAATGATAATGGTGCCAAGTAAAGCACGCGCATGGATGTGTCCGCTGTGTGTGCTTGTGTGCAGCATGTTGTATGTCCGTCCGTCCCCGTGTCATTCTCTCTGTCCGGTCCTCTCCGCCAAGTCCACAGTCCGGCACGCCGCACACGCGTCCTCCGTTACCATAATAAGCGCGAGGAGCGGCGTGGCCTCCTCGCCTGCATAGATAAATCAGCCGGGGGAGGCGGCGCTGGTGGGAAAATGAATATATACATCAAGGTGGTCAGCCCCTCACCTGTCCGGGCCCGTCAGGACGAGGTGGAACAGCCACAAAAAAAACGGCTCTGAGGTGGAAAAGGGGCGTATCTGGTAGGTTCATTACTGCCCCCCGACCATCACGTCAATCTGTCATGTCGAGGAGCTGAGAGGAGAGAAGAGGGGCGAGGAGGAGGGGAGAGGAGGAGCAACAGGATGGGGCAAGAGCGTGATAGTTGGTTATAGAGGGCATGGTGGTGGTGGTGGTGGTGTGTGTGTGTGTGTGTGTGTGTGTGTGTGTGTGTGTGTGTGTGTATAGTCTCATTTGATGTGGTAACATATATCTTTGTAACTATATTAGGAATACTTGTCATCGACACACACACACACACACACACACACACACACACACACACACACACACACACACACACACACACACACACACACACACACACAAACCAGTTTTATAAAGCGCGAAAAAGAGTGAGAGAATGAGAAAGAGAGAGACGGCGGGGAGGCAGAATAGAGACAGAGCGATAGAGAGTAAAATAGCAAGCAGAACAAAAATGCAAGATACATTTTAACGAGGTGGGTTTTAGATTGCCTTGGTCAAAATCGTTCTGTGGCGAGTGGGCGAATCACAAGTGCGGGGGGGAGGGGGGGGGAGGAGGTTAGGGAGGAGGAGGAGGAGGAGGACGAGGACGAGGACGAGGAGTAGGACGAGGAAGACTGAACGACCAGGGACGACCCGACATTCCTCTTGAATGCAGCCGACCACGAAGCCTTACCACCACTTCCATCACAAGCACCACAATCACGTTCCCACTCTCTCCTCTCTGCCACCATCATCACCCCGTCCAGTTTCACGAGTATACGGAAAAGTCGGCACCATGCGTGATGCGCTGCGGGGGAAGTGAAAGAAATAAGGGGCATTGGGGAGGAGATGAATCAAATATTGAACAAGAGAGTGAAGGAAGAAATATGAGAACGAAGAATTTATGGGTATACAGAGACGAAGGACTCGTAAAATTAGGAATATAATGGAAGAAATGATAATATAGTAAAAGATAATTCAGAGCGTATATTAAAAGATCCAAGAAAAGTGAAATATTTTTTTGGTAAAAATAAAAGACAAACTCGAAAATGAGAAGAAAAAGGAGAAGCAGAAGACGAAGACGAAATTAAAAAAAAAACGAAAAAAAAGATTTAAAAGGAGAAGACGAAAATGAAGAAAATTACGAAAAAAATAGAGAGAAAAAAAAAAGTATGAAGTAAAGGTGGATTAGGATGAAGGCTGAAAAAGAGATAGAGGAGGAAGAGGAAGTCCATCAGAGAAGTACACGGATAATAGGCAGACTGTAAGCCGTCCATCAGCGTCAACGGCGTGGCGTGGGTGTCGTGTCGTGGCGGGTGACGGGGCGACGGCTGAAGGGGATCAACACGACCATCCCTGCCGCCCCTACCCTCCCCATACCGCCTTACCATCCCATATTTCCCCCTTCCCATCCCTCACATCCCATATCTCTCCTTATCATCCTTACCACCCCCTTGGCATCACGTTTTTCCTTTAAACTTCATTGCCTCATCCAATCCCTTACCATCCCTTGGCATCCCATTTTTCCCTTAATCTTCATGGCCTCACCCTATCCCGTACCATCCCCTGACATCCCATATTTCTCCTTATTCTTACCACTCTTTGACATTCCTTTTTTCCTTTAATCTTCATTGCCGCATCCTTCCCTTCCCTTCTTTCCATCCTTTTAATGTATTTTTTTCTTTATCCCTTATGCTCCCTTATCATCCCTTATCTGCATTTAATCTTGCTTGCTTTCCCATAGTTTTTATTTCTTAACTCCCCTTAACATCTTTTCTCCCATTAACACCTTTCGGACACTCCTCTAACTCTTTTTAGGAGCAGCGAGTAGCGTTTTTTTCATATTTGTTTCCTTTTTTTATGCCCTTGAACTGACTCCTCTGCTGTAAAAAAAAAAAAAAAAAAAAAAAAAACTCATTTGTTTCTTCATTTAACCCTTGCATTCCCTTGTCAGCCCTTATCTTCACTTAACCTTCCATACCTCACCGAAGACTTTATCCCTCACCTACTTTAACATCCCTCACCTCTCCTCGACATCCTCTCCCCTTCCCATTACCCTTTCTTACCTCTTCTTTCATAATCTTACCTCCCTTTCATCTACCTTGCTTCATTTGACACAGCTTATCTTTCTTAATCTTCTTATATACGCACACACACACACACACACACACACACACACACACACACACACACACACACACTCATTATTTTTCGTCTACCGCCCAGGCAAGAGGCGGTCTGGCAGTCATCACAGTCCTGCAGATCACCTCATTAAAGCCTCATCCATCAGCCGCCCCGCGTTTATCATACTCTCTCTCTCTCTCTCTCTCTCTCTCTCTCTCTCTCTCTCTCTCTCTCTCTCTCTCTCTCTCTCTCTCTCTCTTGATATATTTTTTTTTGCAGTTTTGATGAATTTAAAAGATGAGTTATTGGGGCTTCTCTCATTACCTTCTTTCATTTCTTGTTTTTTGTTTTTTTTCCTCCATCCCTCCGTCCTTTAATTTCTTCCTTCCTGCTCTTCTTGCCTTCTTTTCCCTCCTTCCTTTCGTCCTTCCTTCCTTCCTTCCTTTCCTTCCTTCTTCCTTCCTTCCTTCTTATCATCCCTCCTCCCTTTCTTCCTCTCTCCCTCCTTCCTTCCTTCCTTTCCTTCCTTCTTCCTTCCTTCCTTCTTATCATCCCTCCTTCCTTTCTTCCTCTCTCCCTCCTTCCTTCCTTCCTTTCTTCCTCTCTCCCTCCTTCCTTCTTTCTTTCCTTCCTTCTTCCTTCCTTCCTTCTTATCATCCCTCCTTCCTTTCTTCCTCTCTCCCTCCTTCCGTCCTTCCGTTCCTCGTACCTTCATTATTTCCGATTTTCCGTCTTTCCCTCTTTTACTCCTCCGGTCCTTCCGTCCCCTTTTTGTCCTTTTGTTTATTCCTTTGTTATTTCATTCATTTAATCATTCATCATTCATTTTTAGGGTATTTCTTTGCCTAGAAACCTATTCATAATTTTTTTTCTCAATTATGTTTTCACCTATGTAGGAATCATCATTAAACTCTTCCTCCTCCTCGTACAATCTCTCCCTGTACATCCCTCACAGATAACTCACACAGCCTTTCTGTTCACAGGTAAGCGTGCAACCACTCAGGTGTGACCGAGCGGCGCAACTCAAGGTATTAGTGAATCTACCTGGATTTTTGTTCTAATTTGCTTTTCTCTATCTGTGTGTGTGTGTGTGTGTGTGTGTGTGTGTGTGTGTGTGTGTGTGTGTATTCTCTCTCTCTCTCTCTCTCTCTCTCTCTCTCTTGTTGGTAAGAGAACCGGGTAGGACACGATATAATGGGTTTAAACTGGATAAATTCAGATTCAACAGGGACATAGGCAAAAATTGGTATACTAACAGAGTTGTGGATGAGTGGACTAAGCTTAGCAGTCATGTGGTGAGTGCCAATACAGTTGTCACATTAAAAAATAGATTAGATAAATTCATGGACAGCAATATTAGGTAGGATTAGATACACGGGAGCTTAGCTTCAAAGGAGCTGCCTTGTACAGGCCTACCGGCCTCTTGCAGACTCTTATGTTCTTATGTTCTCTCTCTCTCTCTCTCTCTCTCTCTCTCTCTCTCTCTCTCTCTCTCTCTCCTTCTGAGGAAATTAAAGGGGCTACTTCATTATGCCTGCACAATAAAGTCAGCTTTTGTGTCCTTTCTACCGTTATCATCAAGTTAGAGGAAGAATTGCGAAGTAAGAGTAAAAATCGGAAAAGGAAAAGGGAGAGCAGGAGAAGGGCGTTGAAATGTGGCTATAGAGAGGAATGTGGAAGAGAGAGAGAGAGAGAGAGAGAGAGAGAGAGAGAGAGAGAGAGAGAGAGAGAGAGAGAGAGAGAGAGAGAGAGAGAGAGAGAGAGACAGCTTATTTAAAACCTTCATCCTCCTCATCCTCCTCCCTTCCCTTCTCTTTCTTCATTCCTTTAAAAGATCGTATCGTCCCTCTGCTCGCCACCAACAGCTCTTTCTTGTCTGTTTCAGTGCATTGTGGCCAACGTTAAGACATACCAACCTTCCTACCCACTCTCTCTCTCTCTCCTCTCTCTCTCTCTTCTCTCTCTCTCTCCTTCTCTCTCTCTCTCTCTCTCTCTCTCTCTCTCTCTTTGTTTTTTCTTTCTCTCGAGACATTTATATTACCATCACCTCTCTCTCTCTCTCTCTCTCTCTCTCTCTCTCTCTCTGGTTATGTGTGTGTGTGTGTGTGTGTGTGTGTGTGTGTGTGTGTGTGTGTGTGTGTGTGTGTGTACGCGTGAACGGGTTTGATGTTACGTATGGTGGCGGAGATAAGATTGCAGCGGTAAATCACACTTTCCTCCTTCTCCTTCTCCTCGTCCTCTTCCTCCTCCTCTTCCTCGATGCAGGTGCGAGCGGTGGAGATGTTAATAATGTCAGCTGTGATGGTGAGGGAGGTGATGTTGGGGGTGATGGTGATAGTGGTGGTGGTGGTGGTGGTAATGATGGTGGTCGTGATGGTGTTGGCCGTGCATTTTCTTCTTCTCCCTTCTTGCTCTTTTATCTCTTGCCAGTGTGGTGAATCTGTAGCAGTGAATTATTAGAAGGCGCTCGTCGCCCGAGGGCAGAATAAGGGATAACTTTATTATCAGGCGGGAGACAGAAATAATCACTCGGTAGCAGCCCCCCCCCCCCCCCCTAAAAATAAAAAAAAGAATATTTTTTACAACGCAAAACATGAAACACTCATTTTCATTCCAGGAGAGTAAGCGTTATCATCATTCCAAATGAACTAATATCCGTGGCGGAGTGGTTAGCACGCTTAGCTACGCATCCACGGGCCTGAGTTGGAATCCTGGTCCGGGTTGTTGGCGCGCTTCCCACCTTTCGGGTTGGTCGATGAATGGGAACGTGGGGAAATCTGTAGAAGATAAACTGTAATAGCCCGAGTGTCTGATCGACCCTGTTTCCCAGGGAAATGGTTTATTTTCCACCAATAGCTCGAGGCCCAATGTGATGGAGATGAGCACTAAGGCCACACGAAGCTTTATCATCTGCCTCCAACTTTAACTTTAAATGAAATGTGGCATTTATTTGTTGGAGCTAGGTTTAAGTACGGGAATAGATAGTTAAGTGACACATTTCAAGATCTGCTAACAAACTCCTACTTTTAAATGTTAACGTGTGACAAAATTATTTTACCTTATCCCCCGTCACTCATAACTATATTGGGACTATAACCTGAGTTACCATGAACCTCAAGAGGTTCTGCTTTAAACAAAAGTCTGCCAACGCTGATATGCAGTATGCCGCCAAGCATTACCACTCGCGAGGTTGACTGAACACGTAAAAAAAGAGAAAGAGATTGGGTGAAAAAAAGAAAACAGGATTATTGGGGTCCCACCCAGGAACTTTAAATATGTAAGTGCAGTGTAACAAAGCAATAACAAAGCTATCCACTATTACCCCCGAGGCTTTTACCTAGAAAAAAATAAACTGAAACCTAAAGGGACACTGACCGAATGCTACTTGACTTTCAGCATTCCTGTTCGGGTTTCTAATGAAGCAGAGAGCAAGAAACTTTATGACGCGGAGACGTGTGAAAAAAAGAAGGCTAAGAATACTTGCCACCCTAATTCAAATGCATTATATAGAAGAGAGAGAGAGAGAGAGAGAGAGTTTAAAATATCAAGGGTAAGTGGAAGGCGACAGGAACAGAAGTAAAGCGATGGTGACATTGACGTTGGGATAGACAGCCAGATTAATGGGCTAGAGGAGGAGGAGGAGGAGCAGGAGCAGGAGGAGGAGGAGGAGGAGGAGGAGGAGGAGGAGAAATGTTAATAAGAATATGAAAAAGAAGCTGTTGGAGAAAATGAGTAGGCTGACACACACACACACACACACACACACACACACACACACACACACACACACACTACCACCACCATCACCACCACCACCACCACCACCACCAACAACAACAACAACAACAACAACTCCTCCTCCTCCTCCTCCTCTTCCTCTTCCTCCTCCTCCTTCCTCTTCCTCCTCCTCCTCCTCCTCCTCCTCCTCTTCCTCTTCCTCCTCCTCCTTCCTCTTCTGATTCTTCTTATATTCATCTCCCATCTCCTTCACTTCACCTACCACCACCACAACCACAACCACAACAACCTCGCACCATCACCAGACAGCAACACAACAGAGGCTTTTAATTGAACATCTGACGGGCCTCTTAAATGCAGGGCAGGTGTGGCGACGGCGGCGGCAGGACGAGGAGGAGGCAGAGGAGGCAGCGGCGGCGAAGGAGGAGGCAGGATAAAGCAGGAGGATGGGAATCAGACCTCCGTAGTGATGGCAGCGCTTGATTAGGGCCGTGGCAGTGAAGATACCCCCGTGAATATATGTTCGGGAAACCACCCCTAACAATAGCCTCCGAACCTGCTCCCGCTACCCGCTATGAAAATCTAATCGAGTGTGAGGAGACGCGAGGGGGATCCGCTGCCTTTATTGCAGACGCCGTACGGGATTAACTACCTTCCCGGGAGAATCAAGGGGGAAAGGAATGCTTTTTATGGTGTTCGGTACTACTACAAGGGATTGGACTCTTCTTTATGCATGACTGAAACGGTGTAGAAGAGTAGTAGCGTCCGAGAGCTTGAGAGAGAGAGAGAGAGAGAGAGAGAGAGAGAGACTTCTTTTTTTAGGTCAGGGAATCTATTAAAGGGCAGGGCGGTTGTTTACTGAAAGGAAGGGAAGAGAAAGGGTCTGTCGCTCCCTTGTTTGCCTCGCCTCCATAACCAACCATGACCACCATTACCGACACAGCAACCACCACTACTACTGAAATAGCTTGTCCTTTATCACCAATACTGGCACGAGATGATTCCTTTAGCGGGTGTATCTTATCACCAATGCAAACTCCATCAGTACCAACGCCACAATCACCACCACCGTCACCACCACCCACCACTGCCATTCCCGTTATGATTCGTGCTACCATTGCCACCATGATTACCACCACCACCGCCAGCACGACTACCTCCAAATCATACCTCCGGCAGTTTCTCTAAAGACGGCCTTCCTGTTTATGTTGTATGTTATTGTTTTATTATTTTTACTGCTGTTGTTGTTATTGTTGTTGTTATTATTGGTAGTAGTAGCAGTCGTAGTAGTAGTAGTAGTAGTGGTAGTGGTAGTAGTAGTAGTAGTAGTAGTAGTAGTAGTAGTAATAGTAGTAGTAGTAGTTAGTGCACTCGCCACACAACGATGAGGTCCCGAGTTCGAATCCCGAAAGAAGTAGAGACGGATGAGCTGTCTCCTTAAGTCTATGCCGCCTCCACCCAGCAGTGAATGGGCACCAGTTGTCAGTCGGAGGTTGTCTCGCCTCCCGGGTGTGTGGGTGTGAAGTTTCAGCCGTACCCTGAAATCCGTTCCTTATGAGTCCCAAGCTCAGTTAGGGAGGGTACTGGCTGGCGATTGGGAGTCCATTGCGTGGTCAAACCATAGGATTCGAATATAAACACTCTCTCTCTCTCTCTCTCTCTCTCTCTCTCTCACCAATATAATCGCGGGGAGTCGGTGTCCACAGTGTTTTACGACAAGTCTGCTACATGTCGCCCGCCTGTCACCCTCCGCTCGAGATGTTTTACGAGTGACGGGAAGACGTGCACCACAAACCTTAGTCGTCCCTCCCTCTGCCCTCCTCCTCTACCTGCTTCACCTCCTTGGCTTATCATACTGCTTCCATGCCTGCGCCTACCTGTTATTTCCTTATATATATTTTTTCGTCGTCCCTTGTCCTACCGTTTCTCTTGTTACCGCTCTGTATCCTTCCCTTATTCTTTACTGTGTCTTTCCTTCCTCTCTTTTCGTTGGGTTATGTGTTCCTCTCCTATACACCTCCTTTTCCTTTTCTTCTATCTCCACTTCTACCAATTCCTCTCACTGATTTAAATGCCTTACTTTCATCGTCTGTTCTACCCCCTTCTACTTCCTCTCATTATCCGCCCTGTTTCTTCCCCTCCTCTATTCGTCATGTCCCTTTGCTCTCTATCGTTTTCATGTATATATTTGTCTTCTGTTTTTTTCTGATTTTCTTAACTTTTCCTTCACTACCTTCCTCACTCCCCTTATCATGGTATTTACTTTTTTGCTTACCCTTTCCTACCCTCCTCCTCCTATTCCTCCTCCTCCATTTCTGGGTGATTTATCTCACTTACCTATGCTATGCCGTTCCCCTTTTTCGCTCTTTCCCTTCCCTTCTTATTTAATTCACTATAGTTTACTCTCCTCTCTCATCTCATTTTCTCACATTTTCTTTATCACTTCCATTTATTTATCTCCTTAACCTAATTTTATCTGCCGATTTTAACTCAGTCTGCCTATTTCCTATTTCGTCCTTTCTGCGTCGCCCCTCTCTCATTCTTCCTCCTCACTCCTCTTCCTCCATCCTTTATTACATAGTTTCCTTTTCTCTTCACGCCTATTGTCCTGACCCATGCCATCCATTTCCTCTCGTCTTGCATTCCACTTCTCACACATATCCTCCACAGTCTTTCCCTCGCTACTAGTACTCACAATCATCTCATCGTCTCTTCTTTCTCATATCCTGACTCTTAACTACTTTATCAATTCACTAAACCTTCCTCCTCCTCCTTGTGGTCTTTTCCTCCTACTCTTACTTTCCTCCTCCCTCAACTCGTACCTATTCTCTCCATCCCCTCTCTCCTACTACGCACCATGGTTCCCACGTTTCTTACCGTTCTCTTCCTACCTCTCCACAGCTCACAACTGCATCCATCCCTTCCCCTTTTCCCCCTCCTTGTTACCGCCTCCTCCTCAAACCCTTCTGCCTCTAGCTCCTCCTCCCGTCCCCCGTCTCCTGCCCATGGTCGACCGGATAAGGAAGCTGCCACTATCTGTCAAAATTAAACAGTTCCCCTCCAGCCAGACCACCTCAGTAGGAGGCGGCCACCTAAAAACTGGTGACTGATCGGCTGGCCCATTGGACGGTATGTGTGTTGTCATTAGACCCGTGTGTGTGTGTGTGTGTGTGTGTGTGTGTGTGTGTGTGTTTTCTTCCATGTACGGCAAGCAAATAATATTTTTGGAGGGAGCTTCTTTATATTGTTGCAGTTGTCTAATAGCAAAAAAACAGGTAAGGTAATGTAGTACCATTTGCCGTGAGCTGTGAGACATAGACACTAAATTGTGACTTGGAGAAAGGGGTTGATGCCTTTGGTAAAGAGTGTCTACTCAGAATCATGAGATATCGCTGGAATGACTTTGTGTCAAATTGGCGATTACTCCGGAGAGTTATTCGACATCTTTTACCTTTATAGTCCCTCAACTCCAACTCCGGCTATACGGGCATGTGGCACGCTGCACAGAAGCCGACCCTGCCCACAGGGTTGTTTCCTAAGAGGCCAAGGTGTCGCCCACAGGGTTCGTGGCTTGAGCAAGTCGATAGATCTCTAGGAGCAGTGAGTAGCGGGCTTTTTTTCATTATTGTTTCCTTTTCTTTTGCTATTGAACGGTTTCCTCTACTATATATATATAAAAAATGGTTGCAAGAGGAGATGGCAACAACGAAGACGAATGAACAGCGTCTTGCGTAAGTAGTTAAATGATGGTAAAAATAGAAACAGACGATGGTATATGATTGAGAGTATCAGTGGCGAGGGAGAGACTGGAGGATAAGTGGTAGAAGTGGAGGAGGTAATTCGGATGGGAAGAGGGTCTGCAAGGAGGCTTGCCCGGAAAACCCCCCGGGTTTGGCGTCATGGGTTGGGCAGGGCGACGCGACCCCCGGCGTATGTCCCCATTGATTGATTCATAAGCCGTTGGTGAAATGTCTTACTTAACACCTAATGAAACGAGGAGACTGTGTGCTAGTTCCTGTATGTGTTCCTGTGTAAATGTATGGTTGTACTTGTGTGTGCGTGTCTTAGTATTTCTGTGTGTGCGTGTTTGTGTGCCAGTTTGTAAATATTTATGCAATGTGTAAGGAGGAAGGTAAAGTTGGGGGCATAAGCTGTAGTTGCGCGTGGCCGCGGTGCTAATCTCCGTCGTCTTGGCCCTTGGGTCTGTTGTGGATTGGTGGGTATGTTTGTATACGTGTGTGTGTGTGTGTGTGTGTGTGTGTGTGTGTGTGTGTGTGTGTTAGGAAGGGGGTAGCTCTGTCTTTGTTTATCTGTCTGTCTGTCTGTTGGTCGGTCTGTTTCAATTTCTCGCATCAATCACCTTTACCACTACACACCACCACAGCAACACTATCATAATGCCGCTGTAGCATCAGTAAGCCCCTCAACCAGGCTACATCTCCGCGTCGAGGCTGTGAACACATGTACTTGTAGCCGAGCATTGCGCAAGGACACCGGCGCGGGTCTGTCTTCTCCACCAAGGTCACTGGGAGGAAGCTGGGGCCGCGAGGAACCGCTGAACACTCATCAAGACGGGCGAAGACAGTCTGGTGTCACTCGCAAGTCCACCCTGAAACACTAGTATGCGCTGCAACCTCAAGGGATAGCGATCACTCTCCTCTTTTACCTCTGTGTGGCAAGCCTCTCATCCTCTCACCCGTCCTCTCACTATTAGTTTTTCCTTCCTCCTCTTTTTCACTTGCCCAAAGCTTTCCTTCTCTCCTGTTGGCACCATAGATTCCTCACTCTTTCTTCTCTTCTTTCATCGCTATATCCTCAGCCTTTCCTTTACTCTTCTTGTTTCTGTTCGTCATACTCCTGTAGGTATATCCATCCTTCCCCTCCCTTTCTCCTTTATGTTCATAGCCTTTTTCTTTTGACCCTTTCCTCCATTCTATCCTCTGACTACAACTATGCAGTCCTACAGGTTTATCTCTCTCTCTCTCTCTCTCTCTCTCTCTCTCTCTCTCTCTCTCTCTCTCTCTCTCTCTCTCTCTCTCTCTCTCTCTCTCTCTCTCTCTCTCTCTCTCTCTCTCACACCTTATTCCCAATCCTATCCTATGCTTTCTATCCCTTCTGTCCGACCTCTTGACTATGTGTCTTTCACTCCTTCTCCGCCATGCACGACTCAACGGCGGGAGACTAAAGCGGCCACGGTCGTGCATGTTGATCAAGGCGGCAGGGCGGGACTCCGAGGCGCCCTTGAAAGAAGCTACGGCAGGGGTGACGCTAACGGGACCCAAAGGCGACGCGGCGGGATGCTAGACACGGGGACCAGCTGCCGGGCCGCCGACCTCCCCGCGAGGCTTCGATAATACCCAAGCGCTTCAAGGCGGAACGGAAAGAAAGACCGAGAATTTCGTAGAAAATGTGTTCACAAAAATCAGCCACTCGTTTCAGGATCCCCGCTCTCCCCCCCACACTCCACCGACTACCACCTTTGTTATGTTCGATTCAGTTTTTATTTTCTGAGTTTCACGGACGCATGCCCCCAAGAGGGAGTCGGGCGTTGCAGATTCCTCACTCTCGTCATCCGCCTTCCACCTGCCACCGACTTTATTATGTTCACATCAGAAGGGTAGGAAAATGACCGACAAGTTTCGTATTAAATGTGCCTTTGAGTTTTCCAGCTATGAACAGCTATCTTACTGTCACCCTCCTCCCTCTAGGTTCCATCGCCTTTGTTATGCTTACTCTGTGTATATTGGCACGTACATTTCTTTCAGGTTTGGTGTAAAGTATGTCCTCAGGAAGCAGACAGTCAGTGCAGATAACTCGATTCGTCCCCAACCCTCCCGCACCACCGCCTTTGTTGTATTCCGTTCTGATTACTTTTCTTTCAGCACTACAAACAAAGCAATGCTCTCTGCTTAGAGGGTAATTTCCGGCTAACAATGCACGACTATTTTCTTAATTAAGAGCAAAGAATGTAGGTGTTCAGGTGTAACTGTTGGTGGCGCTGAGAGGCAGGTTGACCAGGGGGTTGGGGCCAGAGAAGCAACGGTCTGGGGAGTAGTGAGAGAGAGAGAGAGAGAGAGAGAGAGAGAGAGAGAGAGAGAGAGAGAGAGAGAGAGAGAGAGAGAGAGAGAGAGAGAGAGAGAGAGAGAGAGAGCGGAAGGGGTCATAATAGAGAGACAAACAGATGGACAGACCCAAAAATATAAATGAAGCAAATTTTGTAATATGTAGAAATTAATTAAGTAATATACAAAACAATATGGATAACTGATAGATCTGAAGTGATTTAGGGCAATGTAGGCTCAGTATAGCTGTCGAGAAAGTTGGCATTAAAGAGGCAATACTCCCTTGGGGCGGTTGCCTCTTCTATCGTATATAAGAAACCATCCCAGGGGGTCTTCCGAGCAAGCCTTCAGGTCGTCTTCCCATCCTAGCAACTCATGGCAGGATCCATTGACCTGTTTGAATCACGAGCCTCCATATTTACTGGATGGACTTGTTCTTAATTTCAGTGAACTTCCAAATAACTGATATCCAGCATACAAAACTTTGGGGTACTCGGAATCTTTATGAATAACAGCAGAGTACAGAGAAGGAATGATATGTAAATCAAATGTGTGTCTTCCCTTTCCCCCCTCTGGCTCCTCCTTGTAATTTATATCAAACCTAATTACATGCAATGAACGTGTAATAGGCAGAATTAAGTACGGTTCTTTAGGCCTCCTGTAAATTATGTCAAAACACCATTAATCATATGAACAGGTGGCCAGACCCCCCCCCCACACACACACACCCCTTGATAAATCACTAGAATGTAAAGCAGGACGAGGCGGAGGATGAGGCGGGAGGGGTGTGGGGGGGGGGGGGGGCAGAGGGGGAACAGGTCGTGACTATACTGTGTTCTAATTCACAGTTCGAACATCAGCCGCTAATACAATGGTTAGCGTGACCCTCTTTCCTCTTCTTTTACCACATTTTTTCAATTTCACTTCCTGCTGCACATCATTATCTCCTTCTTCATCTCCATTCCCACTTGCCCCTTCACTGTCTTCCCTTCTCTTCAACTATCTGTATCCTCTTCACCTGATCTCCTTTCTTTCTTCTACCGTTTCAGAGGAGTTTACATTCATCTTCAGACAATCTCTCATTTTTTCTATGATAATTTGAACATTTTTAAGTAGGTAGCAGGAGCCGCACAGGTCTCTTGAAAGAGCAGCAGGTTGCCAAACGTTGACATAACACAAAGTTACCTCTCAGTCCCCCAACGCTCCCATACTCGTGGCAGAGTGTACATGTATAATGTATTCAAGGCCACGGGAAAGCCACAGTGGTTATTGTGGCTGTGGTGTGCCCTACCCGCCGTCTCGCTCCTTCCAGCATCCGGTTTCCTACATGCTCAGCCCCCGCGGGCGACACAGCTTCCACGTCACGCGCATTCCCTCGTGGTGACCTTGGCGTTCGATGTTCACGGAGCCGATCATGCCCATCACCATAACGAAATGTTTGGTGCTTCTTGAGACGTCCTTGTTACAGCCAATCCAGTGAAAACTGCTTTTGTTAGTGCTGCTGCTACTACTAATGCCCTTACTACTACTTACTGCTGCTAGGTACTACCACAACCACAACTACTACTACTACTACTACTACAACTACTACTACTACTACTACTACCATGACTACTGCTATTGTACTACTACTGCCACCACCACCACCACCAAAATAAAGACTATTACCACTGCTACATCTTTGTCATTGATAAAAGTACCATATTGCAGGGACTTGTTTTACTTCTGTTTATTTCTTACTTTTCCTTCTATCTCCTACTTATTACTTATTGCTTATATCTCCTCCCCCTCCTTGTCCCAAATACTTCTCACTTTTTCAGCCTCACTTTCATTGTCTCCTTCTTTTCGTCCTTCCTTTCATTTATTTGTCTACGGTATTAACCCCTCCTTTTCTTCTGATTCCCTTTTCTCCTTTCCTTCTACATTTACAGCCTCTTTCCGCCCTCCTTCCATCTCAGTCTTCTCTCAGGCACCTCCAGGACGCTTTAAATAACTGGCCAGGCGCTTGTGATCAGATTTTAACCACAAATTTCTCCTCCTCCTCCTCCTTCTCCTCCTCCTTCTCCTCCTCCTCCTCCAGTTGTCCAGGTCGACTGCTCAATTCAAGGTCGGTGCAACGCCTGGTCAGTGTCGGATCGATCGGCCACACCCTTGGTATCATAGTTGCAAATTACGTGGCACAGAAGAATGTTAATTTTCGAGAAGGAGGAGGAGGAGGTTTTGGTTAGTTGAGCTGTATACATGATGGGGAAAAAAGTGTGTGTGTGTGTGTGTGTGTGTGTGTGTGTGTGTGTGTGTGTGTGTGTGTGTTTCTGTATGTGCATGCGTGCCTTGGGAAACAGGTGTGATAATAGACGCAGGTGTGTGGTATTTTTGCCAGGCCAGAAGTTTATGATTGCGCGGTGGGTAGTAAAACACAGGTGTGCCCCGCATCGGCAGGTATGGAGGAGGAGGAGGAGGAGGAGGAGGAGGAGGAGGATAATAGGGGATATGATCGGTGAAGCAAAGATATGAGGGTTTAAAGGACAGAGAGAGAGAGAGAGAGAGAGAGAGAGAGAGAGAGAGAGAGAGAGAGAGAGAGAGAGAGAGAGAGAGAGAGAGAGAGAGAGAGAGAGAGAGAGAGGTGGGGGGGTTGATGGGGGGGGTGGGTAAGCAAGGGGAAGGCTGCGATGTCGGTTAATTTGCTGTCAGGGAGATGGGCGCCCCGCTGTGCCTCCCTTGTGCCTCCTCCCCCCCTTGCTCTCCCCCTCCCTCTCCTCCTTCCCCCCCTCTCTTCTATACTGGCCTGATCTCGACTGCCTTCTCCCCATCCTCCGCCTCCTCTTCCTCATAATTCTTCTTTCCCACGACTTATTCCCCATCTCATTTTTTTTCTCACCTCCTCCTCCCATCCTTTGTTTTTTATCTCCCTACAACTTATCTTTCGTTTTTTTTTCCCCATCCTCATTAATTTCCTTTTGTTTTTACGTTTTTTTTGCCACGTCCTTTTCATCATCCTATTTCTTTTACCGTCTCCCAGTTTTTATTCTGTATATGCTTCTTGTAGTTCTTGTCTTTTCTCTTCTTTCCTTTTCTCGTTAATTTTTTTCGTCTATCACTCCTATTTCATATTGTACTCCTTATAACATTTTCTATCTAACTTTTCTTTCAATCCTGTTCTGTATATTTCTCCCATCTACGTATTTTTTTTCCTCCACACAAACTCCTCTTTCTGCACTTTTTTCCTCTTTCGTTTCCTCTTTTGCTGTTTTATCACCTTTTCTTCCTTCATCATTTCCACAACCTAATCTGTGTCCTTATTTTCCCAACCTTTTTCTTTCCCCTATCTCTTGTTATCTACTTCTCTTTCCCATCATCTTTGCTTTCATCCTCTCCTTGTCCTCCCTTATATTCTTCATTGACTCTTTTCATCACAATATCTCCATTTATCATGATTTTTTTCCTCCTCCCAAGTTATATTATATTCAGTACATTCCTTTTCATTTTTTTCCTTTCCCTTTATTTCCTATTCCTTTTTTGCCCGATCACTCTCTATATCATATCTACATCTTATCATTTATTCTCCTCCTCTCAATCCCCCTTTATCTGAACTATTTTCCTTTCTTCGACATTAGTTTCATCTTCGTATTCCTTTATATTAAATCCTATGTCTCCTAACACCTGTGCCGCACCAAAGCCCTAATCCTTTTATTCTCCGCCTAATGCCTTTATTTCTCTCGCCTCCTCCATCACATTCCATACTTCTCCCCCTCCATTATTCTCTATATCTCCCGCTTCTTATCTCATGTGTTGTTTCTCCTTCCCATCTCTGTTCTCTCTACCGTCATACCTACACACTCTTCATGCAAGTCTTCATTACCTCGGCTCCCTCGATCACCTAAATTTGGGTGGAAAGAGTGAAATATGAGAGAGAGAGAGAGAGAGAGAGAGAGAGAGAGAGAGAGAGAGAGAGAGAGAGAGAGAGAGAGAGAGAGAGAGAGAGAGAGAGAGAGAGAGAGAGAGAGAGAGAGAGTATATATATCCCCCCTTCCCCCACACCTTACCATATATCATACCTGGGCCAGTGCTGAGAGAGAGAGAGAGAGAGAGAGAGAGAGAGAGAGAGAGAGAGAGAGAGAGAGAGAGAGAGAGAGAGAGAGAGAGAGAGAGAGAGAGAGACTATAACCCCCATATATCATTTTTTGGCCTGTGTTGATAAAGAGCTCGAATCATTAGCAGAAGAATGATCTCAGTTTATTGTGCCATGGATCACCCCGCCGTCGAGAGAGAGAGAGAGAGAGAGAGAGAGAGAGAGAGAGAGAGAGAGAGAGAGAGAGAGAGAGAGAGAGAGAGAGAGAGAGAGAGAGAGAGAGAGAGAGAGAGAGAGAGAGAGAGAGAGAGAGAGAGAACAATGATTTAGGGATGAATTACAGATGGAGAAAGAGATTTAGAGCAAGAGAAGAGGGCACATGAGATGGGAATGATTAAGGTGTGAGTTAGAAAGATTAATTTAGGCTGAGATTGGCGAGCAAGAGAGAGACTAAGAGTTTTATCTATGAGAGAGAGAGAGAGAGAGAGAGAGAGAGAGAGAGAGAGAGAGAGAGAGAGAGAGAGAGAGAGAGAGAGAGAGAGAGAGAGAGAGAGAGAGAGAGAGAGAGAGAGAGAGAGAGAGAGAGAGAGAGAGAGAGAGAGAGAGAGTGCGTGTAGTGTGTGTGTTTAAGTGGCGCCTATAGCATCAGAAGGCTCTTTCGAGGGGCCTCTTTAATGACCCCAGGCTGTTAGTGGCGCAGGTGAATTTTATTTATAGTGGCTGCCGTGGTGTGTGTGTGTGTGTGTGTGTGTGTGTGTGTGTGTGTGTGTGTGTGGGAACGTTAGTCGAGCGATGAGGGAATGACACAGAAAATATTTAAATTCAGAGGAAGGAACATTTAGAAAAAGATACAACTTGCGTTGAGTGTGATAAAAAAAAAATGTATCGTAGACATTTAGTATTTGAAAACAGTGTGAGGGAACGCTGATGAGTGAGGAAGAAGGATCGGAATCGTGTGAATTAGTAGGATTTGATATAGTGACTTACATGCCCCTGGGAACTAAAAAAGACAATTGATTAAGGATGAGTGAAGAGCATCGAGATAAAACACCACGTGAACATTAGGGAGTGGGAGATAACCTTTGCCTAAGAGTTATATATATGGAGAGATTAATGCGTCAGAGAGGAGATTAATAACTGAGATTAATAACTTGCAGGAGATAACGAAGCAAGAAACGGAGATGAAAATATGTAAGTGAATTGAGAGATTTATAAGCAAAAATGGAACAAATGCGTTATTAAATGATGGAAGGTGATTTTGTTGAGTAGAGAGAAGCTAACAGTAAGGGTTAATACCGTTGCAATGAATAATAAAAGGGTAATAAAGGGGAGATTACAAGGGGAGAAGTAGGGATCAGAAAGACGGATAAAGGATAAGTATGATGAGTGTATGGGAACGAAGGTGATTGTGCATATATGTATACGTGTGTTTGGAGAGAGAGAGAGAGAGAGAGAGAGAGAGAGAGAGAGAGAGAGAGAGAGCGAGAGAGAGAGAGAGAGAGAGAGAGAGAGAGAGAGAGAGAGAGAGAGAGAGAGAGAGAGAGAGAGAGAGTCTAACCTACTCAAATTATGCAATTGTGATTTATTTACATAGTCATTAAGGAGGCGTGACCATTATTTACTTAGCTAGACGTGAAGGTATATGTATACGACACACACACACACACACACACACACACACACACACACACACACACACACACACACACACACACACACACACACACACACACACACACACTATTTTTCAAGCGTCTTTCGTGTTGCCCCGGTTTCCTTCGTCCTGTGCCCATCGTTTACTTTTCCGAGCATTTCATTGTCGCGTTGATCTATAGCCATGTCGCTTTACCTTGACTATCTGAAATGAGGTGACTATGAATGTGCCTGAACCAAAGAAAAATAAAGATACGAGGGAAGTATAAATAATTAGTTGAAATATGAGTGTGTTTGAGAGAGAGAGAGAGAGAGAGAGAGAGAGAGAGAGAGAGAGAGAGAGAGAGAGAGAGAGAGAGAGAGAGAGAGAGAGAGAGAGAGAGAGAGAGAGAGAGAGAGAGACTCACAGGAAATACTTGCTGGTACTCCAAGTGGTTGAGAATGAGATACGAGGAAAAACTAGAATACGGGAAGGAAACAGTCAAGCAGAGAGACAGACAGACAGACGCATCAACAGGCCGTCACAAAGAGCAGATGGCCCTGCTCCCAGGGTGTCTGTTGGTAAGGTTTCTTGCACAGGTTAAGTGGCCACAACGCTTCCAGGCACGATGTCCTCAGAGCGCCTGGCCCTTGTCGTAAGTGCTTGTCGTTTAAAGTGATTTTTTTTGGTTTTCACGGGGGAGTGCAGAACTGTTTATAAGCTGCTACTTTTTCTTCATTGTCCATTGTTTTCAGGCTTTTGTTCCGTGATTGGTGCCGTAGACTGCCGTGCGCTGCTTTTTATAAGAATCAAAACTTATTCACCTCTTCGAGATGAGAAGACGTATTGATTTTTGCTTTCCTCTTCATGTACAGATTATTGTAAGATTATATTTTTGGAAATCCTAATGACTGAGTTGATTCCTGAGATTGATGGCAACGGGAGTATTTTGTTTGGTTTATGCTTTATTTCTCCCTTTTAGAGATAAACCAAATATTTTACTTTAGAGGAATCCCATCACACAATTATCTACCTTTCCACTGTCAATCATTTCTAAAACCGACATTCCCTAATTGCTGTTTAATTCCCATCTAGTAGAAGCTTCGTCAGTGTTTGCAGTAAAGAACATTTCCCGGAACAGAAGGGTCGTTAAGGATTCCCAGACCATGTAACGAAACGGCCGGCTGAGGCGAGGCGGGTGTGTGTTTTGTGTTCCTGCTGCCTGACACCTGAGACGGAGGCTGCCACTCACTCAGCCATGGAGCATAATGGTGTGTGGGAATGAGAGAGAGAGAGAGAGAGAGAGAGAGAGAGAGAGAGAGAGAGAGAGAGAGAGAGAGAGAGAGAGAGAGAGAGAGAGAGAGAGAGAGAGAGAGAGAGAGAGAGAGAGAGAGGACAATTAGAGTGGCCATTAAGAATTATCATAATCTTGAAACGAAGAAAAGATACGATAATAATAAAATATTACTTAACTCACAGACGCCACGAATAGATAAAGAGAAACAAAGACTGATAAAAAGATAAAGAAGGTATAAACGAAAAAAATACTCATTGCAATAAATTGAAGTAAAGGTATATGAAAAAAATTCTATATCGAGGAGTTAGTACAAAAGTCACCAAATTACTAAGAGTGTGAATTATGAACGCTTTGCTGAAAAATTAAAAAAATATTCCTCCTAATTCACTAACACATTTGCAGGCTCCGTTTAGACAGATGTCAAGTAGATGAAGAACAAACTACAAACAGCTGTAACTGCTGCTGTTCTTTTCTAAATGGTCGACACAAGAAATTTTTCATTCATCTCATTGCATTGTTACACCGCTAAGCACCATGGTGGCAGAATACTAACTCTTCCTTCCCTTTTCCCATAAACTTTTTGATCCCTTCTACCTCCAGTCTTCCCCTCAGTTTCCATCGGCTCCTATTTCTGCTGTTAATAAGCCTTTGCCTTTATCTTTTTTTTCTTACCATAATATTTTAAGTTATTTGCAAATCGTCTGCTTATTTCACATCCTCCACCGTCTCTTAATCTACCCTTGTTTCTTTTCCCTCTCAAGTTTCCCCTTCCTCTTCTCTTCGTCTCCCTCTCTGCCTCCTTACTCTTCTCCTCAAGGGACTTTCCTGCACATCACTCCATTATCAACCAGGAAGTGCTTTGGTAGGTGAAAATGCAACCTCAGGCCTGTAATTCTCTTCATCTCTTCTCCCACAAACTCCTCCTCTTCCTCCTTCTCCTCCTCCTCCTCCTCCTCCTCGTCACACTTGGCTGCTGCGGCTTTGCGTGTTGGTCCTCGCGCGTCTGATGAAGTGGAATCAGCGGGGAGAATAATATAAATCTTCACGATGTCTGGCGGGGCAATCAAGGAGGAGGAGAGGGAGGAGGAGGAGGAGGAGGAAGAAGAAGAAGAAGATGGTGATGTGGGCCTGACTGGGTAACTTATAATCCCAATTTCTAAATCCTGAAAATTAATCTAATGTCCAAGTTCATTAGGAGGAGAAGGAGAAGAAGTGGAACAAAAAGAGGATTTCTGGGAGGTGGAAGAGGAAAAAGAATAGGAGGAGGAGGAGGAGGAGGTGGTGGTGGTGGCGGTACTGGTGGTGGTGGTGGTTATGTGGACGAGAATAAGGAGGCGGAGAAGAGGAAGAGGAGAGGGAAGAGGTATCAAGATTGCGTCATCATTAGCATTTACCTCCAGCTGTTCATAGTGATCCGTCAGAGTGTGTGTGTACGTGCGTGTGTACGTAGGTGATGGTGTGGGTGTGGGTGTGTCATTCACCCACAGATTGATCACTTCCCAAACTCATGATATTCAGCCTTTACCTTTGAAACACTATAGAGCTATGGGTACTGCTGTACCTTTCCCCCCATACCCCCCATCCTCCTTGCTTAAGAGAGGATAGTAACCACTCCCGTCAGCAGAGGTTGCTGGGTGGCAAGATGTGGTATCAACTGTACCATGGAGCGGGTGGCGTGTGTGTGTGTCTGTGTGTGTGTGTGTGTGTGTGTGTGTGTGTGTGTGTGAGAGAGTGTGTGTGTGTGTGTGTGTGTGTGTGTGTGTGTGTGTGTGTGTGTGTAATAATAATAATATTAGTAATAATAAATGGTTTATTTACTTGTTGGCAGCCAGAAGGCTGAAAATACACAAAATACAATACAATACAATACAATGAGTTTCATATGATGAGTGATGGGGGAAGTGGGGAAGGGTGGTGTGTGTGTGTGTGTGTGTGTGTGTGTGTGTGTGTGTGTGTGTGTTTGGGTGGAGCGGTCATGTGATCATGGGGGTGTTAATGGCCCTCGCAAGTGTCGGTATTGCGCTAAGCCGGTACCGGTCCGTCCGAGCTCAGACCGGGACTAGAATATTGTTGTGTTTTGTGGGTCGTGTAGGGGGAGGGAGGGCGGGTGGGAGTAGGTCTCTATGGCTGGGATTGTGGAGGAGCGACTTGCCGAATTTGGTTAGGCTATGTGATATCGGTCCTGAAGGGTGGGCAGATTCAGCTGGGTGGGTGCGTTCTCGTAATTGGTGTAAGAGCTGACCATAATCTGTCTGCAAGCCCGCTTCTGCACTCTCTCCATTTGGCGTTGCTGGGTTTTGTTGATGGAGGACGCCCAAGCAGAAGAGGCATAGAGGAATCTGGGGAGGATGAAGGTGGTGTACAGGTCCTTAAGCGTCCTTTGGGGGGCTCCCAGTGCTTTCATGCGCTTCAGCATGAAAAGTTTGTAGGAAGCCGCCATCTCAGCTTGCTGTCCAGGGTGATTCCCAGTAGTTGGGTGGATTCCTGCACCTGCAGCTGGTGAGGGCCAACCTTCAGGGCCGGCGGTGGGATGGCAGTGGTGGAGGTGTGGAAATGCATCACCACCGTCTTGTTGGTGTTGATGGTGACGTGGTTGTCTTGCGTCCAGCTCTGTAGTCGGTTCAGAATGTGCTGTAGGGGCGTGTAGTCAGGGACTGTGTTGTTGATGGATATGCCCACTGTAGAATCATCCACGTACTTCCAGCGATGAGGGGCGTCTATCAGTGCATTGTTAATCAGAATAAGGAAACAAAGAGGTCCCATGCGCGTCCCATGTGGCACCCCAGCAGAGAGGGGCTGGAGGGTGGAGGTGCAGCCCTGATGACGCACAGCTTGGTGTCGGTGCGTCAGAAAATCGGCCAGCCAATATATCAGGTGGGAGGGAAGGCCGATGTTTATGGCCTTGGTAATGACAGTGGTGTGGTCAACCAGTTCGAAGGCTTTCCGAAAGTCAATAAAGGCGAGGGCTGAAGAAGATTTTCTGGTTTCCAGATTTTTAAGAATGAAATCAAAGAAACTAATGAGGCAGTGAGTTGTGGAGGAAGTATATTTTTTTATCATCATTGTCATCATTGTCATTATTGATATGTCATTATTATTATTATTATTATTATTATTATTATTATTATTATTATTATTATTATTATTATTATTATTATTATTATTATTATTATTATTATTATTATTATTATTAAGTATCATTCTCTATCGCTTTATTCCTCTATTTTATCTTATTACTCTCTCTCTCTCTCTCTCTCTCAACACTGGGCAGGTAAGTGGAGTAGATCTGGCCCATTAGTGCCTCAGGTGTGGCGGGCGTGGGTGACGGATGGCGCCGGTGGAGGGTTACCCTTATCAAGGCTCCGGGTATCATGGAATAAACGGCTCCGGGGCCCATGATATGAAAATAATTGAGATAACGATGTGATAGATTAGCGGCCAGCATGCGAGGGTTTTGTGGTGGGGATGGTGATGGTGGTGAGGAGGGGTGGGAGGCGGTGATAGGGGGGGAAGGTGTTGTTTAGGGAGTGAGAAGGAGTATAGAAAAAGAAGGGAAGAATAGAGGGGCGAAGGGCGAAGACGAGAACGAAAACGAGGACGAGAACGATGATGACGATGAGGAGCACGAAGAGGAAGAGGAGGTGGAGGAGAATTGTTATATACGATGTGATGTAAAATAGCTTTGGAAAACGTGGGAAGGAGACAAAGATACAGGCGGAAAGGATAGTGAAGGAGGACGAGTGTGTGGAGGACTGGAAAGAAGACAATGAGAAAAAACGCAAAAGGACGAAGAAAAAAAAGAAAAAAGAAATCAGATGAGTTGACCTGGAGAAGAGGAGCGGAGAATATGAATGGGTAGGGTGGAGGGAAGGGGGAGAGTGTGGCGGAGGAGGAGGAGGAGGAACGTAGAGGCAGCCTGGTCGTGGTAGGTTATGGCGTAAGAGACGGGACATGTTTACGAGATGTTTGTCATAATATTAATGAGATATCAGGTCGTATGAAGGCCGTAGGGGTCGTTTACGCTGACCTTTCCTGACGGGGGCGAGATGGGGACGCGTAACAAGTGGGAATAAAACACGTATGGGGACGATCAAGTAGTGGTGGTGGTGGTGGTGGCGGCGGGGAGGGGCGGCGGGAGGGTTGGTCAGTCTATCAAGGTAAAGGGTGACGGGCGGGGAGGGAGGGATGCAGTGTAATGGTGATGGAGGAAGGAGGGGAGTTACTTTATCAGTGTTGAGAGAGAGAGAGAGAGAGAGAGAGAGAGAGAGAGAGAGAGAGAGAGAGAGAGAGAGAGAGAGAGAGAGAGAGAGAGAGAGAGAGAGAGAGAGAAGTTATAGTGATTTTTTTATTTATTTAGTGAATGATGAAGTAGGTTACAAACTAAGCTTAAGATGAAAAAGAGAAATAGTGGAGAATATCAGCAAGAGGCTCATTAGAAAGCATCGGAGTAGGGACGAGAGCGTAAAAAATGACAGTATCAGTTGATGTCGAATTGGGAAGGTTGATGTGGTTAATTTAGACTTTATGAACGCTAGTGATTGAAGTGTAAAGGATTATTCTATCAGGAGAATTGAGTTGATGAATTAAAAAAGGTCCTTGAATTTCTCTATAGGATTATGATTTCATTGGTAGTTTTATGTTTTATTCCAAAAAAAATATACTGAAAAGGATTTTAATAAGGGGAAGAAGAAATGGGCCCAAGATGAGTAACATGCATTTGACGTTGTTGAGGAAGATTTTCTTTTCCCTTTATTGTTTCCCTTTTGCTGTAAAAAACTAGCATCAATAATTTCTTTGTTTTAATTTAAAGGTTGAGTCGAAAATGAAGAACCGAAAGAAGTTCTTGTTTTGTGCTATTTTTTACTCCCTCACTCCACCTGGCTTTCCTGTAAATAATGTGATAACTAAAGCGACTGTTTTCCTTAGGGCTGCGGGGGTGAAGAAAATTCGGGGAGGCACACATAAATCAAGTCACGGCCGCCTCCTAAACAGTGCAGGTGTGAGGCGCTGCTGATCACCTGCCAAATTACCTTGATACACAGATCGTAAGGATGATGGCTTTATGATCACTAACTTTACCAACACTATTAAAGTCACCACCACCACCACCACCCTCACGACCACCAACACTACGTCCAGAGAACAACAACAATAACAGAAACAGCAGCAACAACAATACCTCTCTCTCTCTCTCTCTCTCTCTCTCTCTCTCTCTCTCTCTCTCTCTCTCTCTCTCTCTCTCTCTCTACTCATACGCCTCACTTTACCTCTTCCCTTCCCTTCCCTTCCCTTCCCTTCCCTTCCCTTCCCTTCCCTTTCAACAACTTCCCTTACTTTCCCTTTCCTTCTCTTCCAGATCCATCGCTTACCGTTTCTTCCCTTACCGTTTTTTCCTTCCCTTCCTTTCCTGTCTTTTCTCTTCCCTTCCTATATTTTTCATTCATTTCCCTTCTCTGCCTCTCCCTTCTCATTTATTCCCTTTCCTTTTCCTCCCTTACTTCACCTTCTCTTCTCCTCTTTTCCCTTGTATTCCTCTCTCTCCTTCCTTTCTCTATCCTCTTCTTCCCTTTCCTTGTTTTCCTTTCCCTTTTCTTACCTTCTCTTCCCTTTCTTCACTTTCCCTTCCCTTCCCTTCCCTTCCCTTCCCCTCCCTCCCCTTCCTTTCCCTTCCCCTCCCTTTCCTTCCATTCCCTTCCGTTTTCTTCCCTTCCCTTTCCTTCCCTTCCCTTCCCTTCCCTTCCCTTCCCTTCCCTTCTCTTTTCTCCTGGCCACCTCCCTTCCCTTCCCTTCTCCTCCCTTCCCTTCTCCTCCCTTCCCTTCACTTCCCTTCACTTCACTTCCCTTCCCTTCCCTTCTCTTCCCTTCCCTTCCCATCTCTTCCCTTCCCTTCCCTTCCTTTCCCTTCCCTTCCCTTCTCTTCTCTTTTCTCCCAACAACCTCCCTTCCCTTCCCTTCTCCTCCCTTCTCTTCCCATCTCTTCCCTTTCCTTTCCTTCTCTTTTCTCCCAGCCACCTCCCTTCCCTTACCTTCTCTTCCCTTCCCTTCCCATCTCTTCCCTTCCCTTCTCTTTCTCCTAGCCACCTCCCTTCCTCTCTCCCTGCCCGGCCTTTCCTGCCAACACGTATAGCCCCAGAAAATACGATGAAGGGTTCCGTAATATATGAGCTGCGTCCATCATGTATCTAATATACGAGGCGTGTTTTCCAAGCCTTTCAACTACTGCTTGTGTTCAGGGGAGGAAAAAATTTGCTTGGACTAGTCATGTGTGTATGTGTGTGTGTGTGTGTGTGTGTCACACGCACACACACACACACACACACACACACACACACACACACACACTCACACTCACACTCACATAAACATGCTCAGGGAATAGTTGTCGACTCACTTCGAGAGTTGTTTTGGTGTTAATGGTGTTTTAAGAGAGAGAGAGAGAGAGAGAGAGAGAGAGAGAGAGAGAGAGAGAGAGAGAGAGAGAGAGAGAGAGAGAGAGAGAGAGAGAGAGAGAGAGAGAGAGAGAGAGAGAGAGAGAGAGAGAGAGACTACGCATTTCCATTCGTAGTATTTCATTTGTAGTAATATTGTTGAGTGTGTTTATTCCTTTCTGCTACACGTATGACCACTCTTCTTTTGATTCCTCTTTCACTTACCTTGTTCAGCCTAATGAGGGAATGGTAGCATAGTTTAATCATTATAAGCCTTAACTCCCTCCTCTGATACATCTCGATTATTCTTTCTTAATCGGTTTTTCCAATATCCTGAAGTTATTTATTGTATTAGTATTTTCGGAGTACTTAATTTTCGTGCATGATCGGTCTTATGTGTAAGCTATTATGGTAAACACGCTGATCAATATTTAATAACTCTTAGCGATAACTCGTTTTTTGATAAGTTGATATTAGTTAAGTTGTCGTTTTTATGGGTTGTTGCTCATGAGAAAGAGCTATAAAAATAATGTAAATTTTGACTTAATGAAGAGTTAATCCCATGAAGAAAACTTTTGCGCAATTTTTTTGTCTTCCTTATAAATTTTGGTAGATATAATATTATGACTTTACTTTTTCAATTAGTCTTTGTTTTTCTCAGTGAAGAATACGACTTTTTTCCTTCATATACATAATACAGTTACATATATTTTTTCACTTTTCGTTGAACTCCTCCCATCTACCTACTTTATATTATGTACATCCTCTATTCCCTACTCCGGCATGGCGGTTGATTTTTATGTACCTTCATCATTAAGTTGTTTTCTCATGTTTGGTCCAGTTTTCTCATTTTTCTCATACATATAATTGCTGGATTTCACGAGTCTGGTGTGCTAGCCTGCATGTTGGCACTACCATGTCGTTTATCCATCTGCCATCTCAAAACCCTTCCCCTTCCTTCACCCACTCCCTTATCATGCCCAGCCCCTTCCCCTACCTCATCTCTTTCCGTTGATTCTCCCCCCGTCTCCTTTCATTCTGCCACCCACCCCCGCTTTCACCCTCTACTTCTCTCCACTTCACTCCCTTACCTTTCCCTTCATCTCTCACCATTCTCTCCTCACTGATCACTCTCCTTTCTCACCCGTCTCTGTTAACTACCATCCTCCCCCCGCTACACTTCACTCCTCTGCCGCCCTTTGCACTGCCTTCACTACCCTCATGACTTCCACTTACCACCCAACACAAAAACTCACCCCTCCACCCCTGTAACCCCCCGCCCCCTCCCCCTGCACATACGCCAGCCTGCAGCCATTGAGTCTTATAATCACTGCTAAAACAGAGTGCTTCCTTCTGGCCACACACGCAGGGCCTACACACACACACACACACACACACACACACACACACACACACACACACACACACACACACACACACACCTTACTTCCCATCTCTTCCTCTCCCTTCCACCAGCTTTTGCTCCTCCACCCTCCCCACCAGTCTCCCTCCCTCCGTCCCTCCTCCATGCCCATACATCAAAGCGTGGAAGGGCAATATGGTCGAAATCGCTGCCTTGCTCTCAACGGAATGAATAGTAATTATGGTTTTGTGAAGAATTACCTAAAAAATAAATACAAAAATTCATTCGCTTCGTTCAGGTCGTTAATTGGTTTTGTTTTTCTCTCTCTCTCTCTCTCTCTCTCTCTCTCTCTCTCTCTCTCTCTCTCTCTCTTTGTGTGTGTCTGTCTGTCTGTGTCTGCTGTCTATCTGTCTGTCTTCTTTCTTTCTCTTTGCATGAATGTATTTATGTGTATGTTTGGATGTATGTATGTATATATGTATGTATGTATTATGTATTGTGTACTTAATCATGTATTTATGTATGCGTGTGTTTGTTTTTATCTATTTAACAAAATCTATGTACCAAAAAAACATTATTCATTCGTAAAATATGAACTGTATTATTTAGAAAGCAATTTTTAGTAAATAAACCGAAAAAAACATTTTTGCTAAGCTCCTTCTGGACTTTTTCTTGGTACTTCGAAATATAACGGAAATACTAAGCGGGTTTCGATGTACGCTCCTCTACCAACCCCCTCCTCTGTTTCTCTTCGCCCCAGCCATCCCATTTTATGACGCAGACCCTTCCAGTCCCTTATGAGAAATACTTGTGTTTATCCAGATTGAACCATTAATGTTGTCCTATTCGATCTCCGTCCCCTGCAGCAACGCTCTAGATTTACGACGAAAGAGTCAAAGATCACCCCAGCCTCCTCCTTTTCATTTCCTCCTCCTTTCCTCCTCCTCCTCCTGTTCATCATTCTTCTCCTCTGTCTCTTTATCCTCCTCCTCCTCTTTCTCTTTTTTTCCTCAACTTCTCCATAAACAAATTGCATCGTTAGTCATCTGCCACTTGGGTATGATTCCAAAAATTGTTGTTATGCTTTTTTTATTTTTGTCTTATGTCTTGGTGTTCTTACGGCCGTCTGCTTTCATCCAGGTATGTTTCCGAGTATTGATTTTTTATGATGTTAATGTTGTTGATAGTGTTGTTTTTTTGGTGTTTGTGTTGTAGTGTTTTTTTTTTTCTTCTTCTTCTTTTTCTTTTTTTTTTTTTTTTTTTTTTTCGTTTTTCTTCTTCTTCTTCTTCTTCTTCTTCTTCTTCTTCTTCTTCTTCTTCTTCTTCTTTTCCCTTCCAACTTCAATTATATGTTTTGCTTTCTTTTTGTCCACAGGTAAGTGTGTCTACAGCGCTGTACTGTAGCTGCACACCATTTATCCCGCCCTAGGTATGTTTAAGACAATTTTCCTCTTTCATGTCGCAATGAAAATTCAGCAGGCGAAAGTCAGGAGGAGGCAGGAAACATTGCGTTGTAAATTTACAAATGGATGCCGCAATGCTTTGAATGAGCGGTAAAAAGTAAATAGCAGCCCTTACTCGTTTTGAAAGAGTGGAAAATTACCGGAAGAGAGCGAAAGGAGAGGATGTTATGGCAAAAAGATTGGATGACTTAAAAGAGTGAAAGGTTACGTAAGAAGAAAAGGTGAGGGGGCGTAAGTGAAGTGTGTGAAGTGGGGAAAAAAGTAAGAATAGATCAAATATACTCTGGGAAAGAAAAAAAAAATGGGTGAATAAACGAGGTAAAAGTGTGTGCGAATGTTTTTTTTTTCGTGTTTGTGTGTGTGTGTGCGTGTGCGTGTGTGTGTGTGTGTGTGTGTGTGTGTGTGTGTGTGTGTGTGCGCAGATATCATGCTGTTAACAGTTGGGATGGTACTTCAAGATGTGACTGGACTGGGTTTGGAAGTTGACGGTAAACCTGAGAGCGACGAAT
The DNA here is from genome assembly GCF_024679095.1 of Eriocheir sinensis. Classification (NCBI taxonomy): domain Eukaryota; kingdom Metazoa; phylum Arthropoda; class Malacostraca; order Decapoda; family Varunidae; genus Eriocheir; species Eriocheir sinensis. Next base: position 10,786,327 of record NC_066525.1, read on the forward strand.
TTGATGTCAAAGGTTACAAGAGAGTAGGAAATGATGATGAATAATTAATGAATGTAGCAAAACGTTCTGTTAATTATACAGGTTTTAAATGCCTTGATGAAGATGCTAATGATGGTGATGGTGGTAGTTGTGGTAATATGTGGTGATTAAAATGTCTAATAAAAATGCAGGCGATAAGATGAAAAATATTGATAATGGTTATTGATTGGCGCTGACGGTTAAGCAGCATTCACTTGGGATTAAAGAAGCTCTGATACTGCTGCTGATGATGATGAATATACCTTAGCTTGAACAAGTATGAACTGTTAATGTTGATTGTGTGCCGCAGTGTGGATCACGGATTATAGTACGACGGGGGAATCAGGAGGAAAATAAGAAGGAGGCGGAGGCGGAGGTGGAATAGGAGGAAGCGGAGGAGGCGGGGGAGGAGGAGGAGGAGGAGAGGGCACGTGAGTGAGTAAAGAAACAAGCTGTTAACAAAGTAATTACCGGTCATTACCCTCCCCCGCCAGCAGCGAGATGGATGGGCGGCAGGGAGAGGTTACTACAATTAGGCGCAAGTAGTGTGTGTAAGTAGCTCTTCGTAGTGTGGTGCTGGTGGAGGGGGGGCGTGCGCGGCTCATTAAGTATGACGAAGGGAAAGTAGGAAAGCATTTGCGCAAGATGATGCATTGCCGTGTATGAGGAGGAAGTCGGGGAGAAGAAGGAAGATAGGCTATTTGTTCGTTGTGTCTTTGTCCTCATATGTTTGTAAGCATCGGAGAATTTGCAAGCTTGTATATGTGACCCATGCAAGCATAAAAATAAAAAAATTCATGATTGGCTCAACAAAGGTTATCAATACTATTCATAACTTTCAACTTATTTAGTTCATACACCATGTATCTATAGAGACCAAAAGTGTAGTTATTTTTTATGGTTTGAATATGGATCAAAACATCTAAGGTTTGATTTTTCCACAAAATTTTCGAGTTTTCGTGTTTGAACCGACGATTACTTTCCCTCACTGCGTTGAACATACATCGATGTTCCAAGATTAAAATCCAACGGAGACACTTGAAAGATAAAAAAAAAAAAAAAATTCCAGAAGACCAGATAGCCACAAAAATAAAAACGGCAAATTTTGGCAGAGCTAACTTATTGGCCAAAAATTGCCAGCCATTCATCTCGAGCTAAGGACGGAGTGGATCGATTTCCCTGGGCTGTAAATGAGTAGGACGCAGATAGCACTGAGGGTTTGTAGTCTTCACAACCAGTTAAGAAACGAAAATTCTATTCTAATAAGGGAAGAAGAAAATATATGTTAAAATCATACCCGCAAAATCACTTGCTTCTGGAGTTTTAAGGTTAACAAATCCTTGTGTGGCAACATCAGTTCTGGTCACCCTACTATAGAATGGATATCAAAATGTTAGAATCGGTGCAGAGGAGGATGACTAAGATGATTCAGGGGTTGAGAAACTTGCCATACGAGGAAAGACTCAAACAGTTAAACTTGCATTCTCTAGAAAGGCGAAGGGTGCGTGGAGACATGATCGAGGTTTATAAATGGATGAAGGGCTTTAATAAGGGAGACATTCATAAGGTTTTGTTGGTAAGAGAACCGGGTAGGACACGAAGTAACGGGTTTAAACTGGATAAATTCAGATTCAACAGGGACATAGGCAAAAATTGGTTTACTAATAGGGTGGTGGATGAGTGGAATAGGCTTAGCAGTCATGTGGTGAGTGCCAATACAATTGTCACATTCAAAAATAGACTAGATAAATTCATGGACAGCGATATTAGGTGGGGTTAGATACACGGGAGCTTAGGGTCAAAGGAGCTGCCTCGTACAGGCCTACCGGCCTCTTGCAGACTCCTGCGTTCTTATGTTCTTATGTTCTTATGTTCAATGTAATTACTTGCCATGGGTGATTGAGCAGGACCCTGCGAAAATAAACAGCCCGGGGCTATCAGAGTTAGTACTACCGAACCTTTAGAAGGACGGACAATGCTAAATAAGGAAATCATCTGCCGATCCAGATATCATCGCTAATTTTGAATGGGGCACGCTCTTCGGTCAGGTTGCCATTATGCTCATTCCTGCCGTCGTTGTGATATTGTGTTGCTTAATATTGTTCTCTTTCTCTTTGATGGAGAGTTGCATCAACCCCAAACGATTTGATACAATAGTACATACATAAGTGTGTGAGTGTGTGTGTGTGTGTGTGTGTGTGTGTGTGTGTGTGTGAGAGAGAGAGAGAGAGAGCGCTTGCAGGTATGTGCATCTCTCTCTCTCTCTCTCTCTCTCTCACCTGTTGATTTTCCATTCAATAAAAGCCAACTTCTTTATTTGTTGTTTACTTCATTTTTTCTTCAATCTTACTTACATGTAGCATTAATTTAATTGATCATCAGTTTCTTTCATTGATACATCCTTAATTATATTTTCCATACCCCTTTTTTATTTATCATGAATTTTTATTATTGTATATTGTCTTATTAGCTTCCCTTCTGTTTAAGTTGTCATCATTTTATTTCAACACTCTCTGCTGAACGCTCCATGCCAGGTGAGCCTCAGGTGACCTACACCTGCTCACCTAAACTAGGCGTCATTATCGCTAATGTTGTGGTGTTTTGTCATCCTTCTCAAACTTCCCCCTTTCTCCATTTTCTCCTTTCTTCTGCTGCTCCTCCTCCATTTTTCCTAATAATTCTTTGAACAATTAATTATAACCTTTAATTCATCTTTTTTTTTATCTTACTTCTCTTCTAGTTTCTTATGATTTTTAGTCCGTTAATACTCCTAAGCCTCCTGCTATCTGTTCTTTCTCTATGTTCCACAAACACACACAAACACAAACACACACTCTGGTTTTACTTCCCTTTTATCTTCCCCATATAAAGCAATCTCCAGTCTCCATCTGTTGCTCAGCCACGCAAACTATCACCGCAATACCCTCACAATCTTTGCTCTTTTTCGTCCTTCTATTCTCTCTCTCTCTTCACCGCCCCCTTCACCTTCGCTTCCTCCTCACCCACACAGTAATTAGTCACATCGGCCTTGTTACAGGATGGCTGGACGGCCCACGAGTAATTTCTGCTCATTATCCACTGGAAGCCGTCTGCTCCCTATAATATACTCGAGCACAACAGCAGCCACCCGAGGGAGTACGTGGAGAGGGGGAGGGTGGGAGGGGAGGACTGAAAGGAGGGAGCGAGGGAGGGCGAGACGAGAGGAGTGAGGGGGAGGGGAAAGGGCAGGCACCTTTCATCACTACCTCTGCTCCTCCTCCTCTTCCTGCTGATTTTCTCTCCGCTCCCCCAGAGGCACGAGCGGCGTGAGGGAGAGAGGGAGGGAGAAGAGAATGGATGAAGGAAGGGAATATGGGAATAAGGGAAGGACGGAGCGACGGAGGGTTGGAAGACGGGAGGAAAGATGGGGGGGAGGCAATGAGGAAGGGAAAGAGAATGGTGAGGAGTAAGAAGGGGAGGAAGAAAGAAGGGAAGGAGGTAAGGAATGAGGGAAGGGGGTAAGAAAAGATGGAAGGAGGTAAGGAAGGTAAAAGGAAAGGGGAGAGATTGGGACAAAAGGAAGAGGAAGGGTAATAGGGAGGTAATGAGAAAAGGAGGGAAGGTGAGATGGAGGGAGGAGGAGGGAGGGGTGGAAGGAGGCTGTGAAGAAAGGAGAGAGGGAGGCAGGGAAGGGAGCACTGGAGGAAGGGAGGGAGGGCGGAAGGATGGGGAGAGAGGGAGGTAGAGAGGAAAGGAGGGAAAGTGGGAGAGAGAGAAGGGGTAGAGCCATTCACCTGTCGGGCTGAGAGACCTTAGGGGATGAATGACGCCAGGTGACGCGCGTGTGTGTGTGTGTGTGTGTGTGTGTGTGTGTGTGTGTGGTGTGTGGTGTGTGTGTGTGTGTGTGTTTGCATATATACATACATATATGCACACATACTTGCATATATACATATACATACATACATACATATACATACATACATACATACATATACAATACATACATACATACATACATACATTCACACATACATACTTACACCCATACATACATACATACATACATACATACGTACGTACGTACATACATACATACATACATACATACATACATACATACATGCATATATACATATATACATACATGCATACATACATACATTCATACATAAATATAAAAAATTGATATTTGAAAAAAAAGAATTCATGAAAGATGCAGAGATGTGAGGTGAAACTGATGATGGATGAATTGGCTGGCGGTAGACGGGAGAGAGAGGAAGAGGAAGAGAAGGAGCTGACGGTCTGGAGGAGGGAGGGGGGAGGGGGGACTTAACCCCGCACACGTATGAATGGGTAATAAGCAAGTGGAGATGAATGGGCGGCTCCGTGAATGGAAAGGGGATGCCGAAGGGGTTGTATGCCTCGTTCCCTGACAAAGAAAGCTGTTCGTAGCGGACCTGACTCCCGGGGCAAGCTTTGTTTACTTTACGGCTACGGGGGGGGGGGGGGGAGAGAGAGAGAGAGAGAGAGAGAGAGAGAGAGAGAGAGAGAGAGAGAGAGCGGTGGGTGTGTGTGTGTGTGTGTGTGTGTGTGTGTGTGTGTGTGTGTGTGTGTGTGTGTGTTGCAGTAATTTGTTCATGGTTTTAGACAGTCACCGTCATTTGCAGCGCGTCTTTTTTCTGCTTGTTGTCTTCACGGAGGTTATTTTTACTTTCAGTCTTGCATTTCGTTAAGCACAAAATTTATTTCCGCTTTTTATATACGGTAAAAAAAAGGCTTGGTATTTTTTACTTGTTCTTCTCAATTCTTCTCACATGCTCTTTTCATGTGGACGAGCATAAATTATATCAGACACATTTGTTTATTTTTTTAGTTTCTGTTTTGATTTATCTTTTAGTTAACAGAAATAATTCGTCGGACTAAACTAACCATAATTTAGAGTTCCAGTAAAAAATTTCATCTGATATTATTATTTGCTTTTTATCGATTTCACTGTCAGAAAGGTTTTCTTTACTGTTTTACCAAGCGCAAATATCACTCACTTCTACTCCTCATAGATGTGGACAAGATGTACTTTTTGTTACTTTAATATGCAAGATTAATAAATATCGTCCTTCAATTCGATTGTTTTGAATCAGGCATAAGCTAGCGACATTTGTTTGATATTGCTCTGTTTTCATTCATATCTATGGTAGTGCAGTTTTGTATAATTATGTAATGCTGGACTAGCCTTTTCTTCCTTATATATAGTTTTTCAAAACTTTCTCATAGACCTCCATTTGGAATCGTCTATCTCTCTCCCTGGAGATTATTGAACAACTGGATTTTTTTTCGAGTTACTATTTAAGGGAAAATTTATTAAGACCTTAAGTATTTGGAAGATAATTTTCCTCCTAAGCGGTGTCAAGTAAGCATGCAGACATGTAAATAAGTAGGGTCTTGTATGAAGCACCTCACTACTCAATCCTCTTGCTCCTCATTAGCAAGACAAGCTGGAATTCTTCTGTATCTCCTTCCTTCTTTTAGTCTTCCTAGTGTGAAGAGGTAAACATATGAACACTGTAACAATAGTCTCACATTTCTTAACTTTTGTTTTGTTACAATGAGTGTAATTCTGCATCACGTTGGGAGTTCGCTGTGATGAAGCACATTTTCTGATATACCTGACTTGTAGATTTTGTTCTTGTACATCTCTTGCTTTTTATGTTTCCCTCATCTGTTCGTGTGTCCTGCGTATGTGTCGTTGGTCTCCTTTCATTATATTTCATGTTACTATTTCCTCCTCCAATTTCGTCGTTTTTTGTCGTCCTTGTTCTGTTTTGTTGTTCTTCTGCCCTCCGTCCTCAGCCTCGTAGTAAATGCCAGCATGCTCATATTTTTCTGCTTCATATTAGACTTTTCCTCCAGCGGCTCCTACTCATCCTCCAACTTCTCTTCCAGCGTCACCTCCATCTCCACCTGCTCCTTAGGGAAACCAATTACCTGGGCGCGCGACAGGAAGATTGCTATTTACACCTGAGCCTCGAGGAAGCTGCGACCTGGTCTTCCCGTGACTAACCACGATGGTGCGGCTTATCGTATTTCCGGGAGGCTTTTTTTTTAAAGTAAGGGAGGCAGCTCAAGGGCAAAATATACGCAGACATAAAGCCCGCTATAGTGCTACTATCACAAACAAAGGACAAGAGAATGGTAAAAGAAGGAGGACCAGATTCGCTTGAAGAGGTGTCGATAATCCCCTTTTGAAAGCGTTCAGATAGTAAGAAAGAGAAATACAGACGAAGTATGGCTGTTCCCAAATCTACTAAAGAAAAGAGATAAGAAATGAAGTTTTTTTTTCGCCCTTACATTACGGGATTGGACAACATAGGGTTAAGTCTGAGGAGAGCGCCATATATAGGGAGGCTGTGGGAGTGAATTAAAAAAGTAGAAGAAAGTCAGTAAGTGGAAGGGAGATGGTGGGGCTAAAGTCGTTGACTTTTAATCTCTCACAAAAAGAGCGTGGATGAAATCTCTCCTCACTCGAAGAATACATACTCCATATATGGACAGAAAAGGCCCTTGTATTTATTTAGGATCTCGGAGGGGCAAAATTTGATTTCGTCTAACCTCTAGGAAGTTGATTTGGCAGTAGATAAGAAATAATTTCCAATTGAGATTTTGGCTTAAGGACAGGACACAGATGCCTGATGCAGAAGTAAAAGACGGCTACGTGTTACTGCATGATGAGGGATAGATGTCTGGAAGCTTGTCTAGAAGTGTCATGTGGTGATATAGAGTTTCTGAGGCATCAAAGGATACCTCTTGCCTACGACCTGACCTCTCTCAAGAGGAGAGTATCGAGACACCTTCATCTCTTCTAAACTCATTTTTATAAGGGCAATGATTAGCGGGCTTTTTTTCTCAATTGTTTTTTCCCTGTAAAAAAAAACTAATTTCCCTATGGATAATTTACAAATAATAGCAAGCATTTCGTAACGTCTAGGCTTGGCAAGCCTTGCCTTGGAAAAAAATCGAGGAATATGGGCGTTGGCCTGAGTTTTGAAATTATATTTTTGGATAGAAAAGTAGGAGAGGACATAATGCGGAATTTATATCTTTTGGCTGCTCATTTGTTAGCTTTTTAGGAGTAATGGTGAGCGGGCTCTTTTTTTTTTTTTTTTTTTTTTTTACTTGAGCTGTGTCTTCTACTGTAAAAAAAATAAAAGAATTTTGTCAGTAGATTCAGAAACCTGTGACGCGGTTCGGCAGAAGTGATGTTCAGAGGAGAGATGGAGTTCCACAAAATAGAAATGAAGAGGAAGGTCGCGAATGGTGCAAGCGTTGATAATTATAATTCTGAAGGAGCTCTCAAAGCACCCTTTTTGCGTCGTCACCACAAGAAGGGTTCAGCCTGGTGATATTTCCGATCCCTTCCCGAGATAGCGACTCCAAGGCCCATTGCATAATATCTCTAAGCTATAACATTTTGAATTTCTGATTGAATGGTGTGTGTGTGTGTGTGTGTGTGTGTGTGTGTGTGTGTGTGTGTGTGTGAGCGCAAGCCTGCTATCGGGCTAGCAAACTTAAATTGACCAATATTCTTTAGAATCCGTCCATTGCGTTTACTTTAAGAGGAGGGTCGGGACTGAGAAATCAAGTTGGCCGAAGGTTTATGTGCGCAGTGTCCGCTCAGTCTCATTAGTCGTCCTCGTTAACATGGTTCGGTCGTGCTTAGCGAGGGCCGCCGCCTCGCTGCCTCCCCTGACACGCCAGGAGGAAGGGAGGGGCCGGCCAGCGCCTAGACCAAAGGGAGTGGAACAAGTCATACCTTCCGACTTAATCTCTCTGTGACGTGTTTCGTGCGACAATTGTCTCTTTTCCATTGTTTATAGCGGTGTTAGGGTGGCCGCCGCTGCTCTACGATGGCGTTCGCTATGTATAAAGAGACCTGGGAAGCCTCCAAGACCCTTTACGGAGTCTTGCAGGGTGGGCGGCCCTCCTCGTTTGGCGGTAAGGGCGTGTGATACTAAGCAATATGTGACAGGTGTGTGACCAACTCGGCCCGTGTTGTCTGCTGAGGACACGACGAAGATAATAGTAATGAGATGTACAGAAATGTTTTAAATAGACATTTAGGAATGAAAGAACGGAGTTATTTGAGAAAGAAAGGGAGATTGTTAATTCTCAAATATTCATCGGTAAGTTTGAGAGAGACTAGTTGATGGCAAAAAAACAACATAATCGAAATAAGAATAAAAAAAACAAATGCCAGTGTGGATTTTAACTCACGTGATTAACTTTAGATTCCTGAAGTCATTCTCACAACTATTTCGTAAAATCTTGCACGATGGGTTCTACTTCCCCATGGCTGACCTTATTTCTTATTTATCCATATTTTCTTCTTTGCTAAGTGTCCTTTTTCCGTACTGTTATTACAAATCTAACGCGTTCGTGTAATGAAAGAAGAGGAAGAAAAATCATATCCGGAAAGAAAAAAGAAAAAGGAAAAGGGAATTATTCAGTGTTACAGAAGGCTGCACCTTGTAGCATGAAGAGCTTAACCAACGTGTGTGTGTGTGTGTGTGTGTGTGTGTGTGTGTGTGTGTGTGTGTGTGTGTGTGTGTGTCCTCGCGCGCCTTAGGTAACATATCTGCGCGTCACCACCATTTATTAAGGTCTCCTGAAGGACTAAACCTGTAACCAAGTAACCACGTCCGGACTACCGCCCGTGGACCCCGAAGCGGCGCCTGGAGAAATGGGGGAGAGGAGGAGGAGGAGGAGGAGGAGGAGGAGGAGGAGGTGGTGGTGGAGGTGGAGGAGGAATACATAAAAATACATAGGAAGAACAGACACCAGAAGACCTATCGGTCTATGGCGAGGGTGTCTGTTTACTACCGCTACTACTAGTAATCTACGTGTGGTAGGACAGGACAGAATAGATGAAGGCTCCCCCCACCCACCTCTCCCTCCGGCAGCGTGCCGGCAGGAAATAGTTAGAAGAGAACACCATGTACCTTTAAGGAAGAAAGGGACATGGAAATTTTACAGTAAAGAGAGAAATAAGAGGAAATTACTATCCTTAACTTACACAACTGGTAACCTAAGCTGTGGGGGAAAAAGACTTCATTACATAAGAACATAAGAACATAGAAACACAGGGAGACTAGAAGAGGCCGAGTGGCCTACACAGGGCAGCCCCAGATTCCCCCCTAACACTCACGATGAGTAAGGTGTAGTTTCAGGGGCACAGGTGGAAGCTTGATCCTCGTTTTACCGGCGGTACTATGCACGCACCAGTACCCTGTCACCTTACTGCACCCACACCTCACTCAACCTGTCATGCGGACATTAACTGTTGCTTTACTCTATTGTTAACTTACGCTACTTGCAATCTAGGTTGTGGGGGAGAATAATATGGATTTAGATTGAGGTCCTGCTGCAATCTGTCTGAAAACATGCGAAAAAGGGTCAGTATAATCTTATATCCCTAAAGTACTTATCCAATGAAGACTTGAATCTATTGATACTCTGTGCGCTAACTACTGACGGTGGGAGTCTATTCCAGTGATCGACGACTCTATTATTGAAAAAACTTCTGCGCACCAATGTGTTACATCGGTTTCCCTTTAACTTCATACCGAGGAAGAGGAGGAGGTGGTGGTGGAGGTGGAGGTGGAGGTGGAGGAGGAGGAGGAGGAGGAGGAGGAGGAGGAGGAGGAGGAGGAGGAGGAGGAGGAGGAGGAGGTGCTTGGGGAAGAGCAGGAGGTGGTTAAGGAAGAGGAGGAGGAGGAGGAGGAGGAGGAGGAGGAGGAGGAGGAGGAGGAGGAGAAGGAGGAGGAGTGAGGAGGAGGAGGAGGAGGAGGAGGAGGAGGAGGAGGAGGAGGAGGAGGAGGAGGAGGAGGAGGAGGAGTTATTCAGGGAAAAGGACTGTGCGTATCCAGGAAATGATCAGAGAGAGAGAGAGAGAGAGAGAGAGAGAGAGAGAGAGAGAGAGAGAGAGAGAGAGAGGGGGGGGGGGGTAAAAAATCAATGTTTCGAGTGAAAACATAGAGGAGAGACAGGACTGGGTGGGTACATTATAGATCAAAGGAAAGGGAAGAAGAGATGAGGCATGGGAAGGAGATGCACACTGTAGGGCGGTACTGGTGGGTGGAGTTGATGACACATAAGTGGGGCTTACCAACCAACACACCAAAACGTTCCCTGTATAAAGTATCAGCAAACAATAAAACAAAACAATCATATTCGGTGTACTGTGCTTAAGCTGAGCGTCGCGACGGAACAGTGACATTACTGGAAATCTTGTTTTATTCTCGTCTGATGCTGTCCTTAATCTTCATTTTTTTGCGACTGAAACTTATGTGTATGTTTACTTTTCTGTTTGTCTCTTGCCAAGGTAAATTACATGTGTGTGTAAGTTAAGGCCGGGAAGGTTTCGTTATATGTTTATTTCTTTTTTTTTATTGAGGGACTAAGTGGTGAGCTGAACTTCATATGTTGATATTTGATTACTAGTCTACCTGTATCTGTAAACAGAATAGAGAGGATCCACAACAGTATTCAACGGGAGAGACGGGATGAGGAGGATGGTAGAAGAAAGTTGGGGAGTGTTTTATTTTTGGAAAAAGTTTAGTTGATAAAAATAGTCGTGAAGAGGAGGGCATTGGAGGGAGTGAAGGGAGTGAGAGCTGTTTAGGGGGAAGGATTGGAGAGAAAATTCATAAGAAATATGCATTGCTAGAAACTACCGTAGTTCCGTTGATGATAAAAAGGTTGCAAGTGGAGAGGAAATGATAAAATAAAAACATTTTAAAAGTTATGTCAGTGGAACCATTATAACACGATATTTGAGAGATTAATGTGCGTGATGAGTTTGTAGAAAGATGAATGAATGTTGTCAAGTGGAGAGGAAGGAAAAGGTTGTTCATATATGAACGTCTCTCTCTCTCTCTCTCTCTCTCTCCAACAAAAAACGAGTGCTGACGTTTACGTGATGGTTATAATGGTGAAGGTGATGATGGATATGATGATGATGATTATGATAATGAGACGAGGATATTTTAAATAAGAGAATGGTGGAGAAGAGAGAGAGAGAGAGAGAGAGAGAGAGAGAGAGAGAGAGAGAGAGAGAGAGAGAGAGAGAGAGAGAGAGAGAGAGAGAGAGAGAGAGAGAGAGAGAGAGAGAGAGAGAGAGAGAGAGAAGGGTAAGTACGTTTTGGCAGGTAGTATGTGGGCTGTGGTCCTGTGGTGGTAGTGGGGATGGTTATGAAAGAGGAGGAGGAGGAGGAGGAGGTCGTGGGTGGGTGGCCACTAGTGCGCGACACACAACACGAAATGACTGCAACGCGACATCAAGTACCAATCCTCCCCAAACGACTTCAACGCGACAGCATGTACCAATCCTCCCGAAATGCGTTATATTTTGATCATACTTTTCCTCATGCAACGATTAGTCCTTCTTCCTTGGGTCACATTGAGGCGGACAGCCAAGCACCAAGGCGCCTAAAGGGAAAAAGAGGGTCTCGCACAATGGATCCAGGAAGAAGGAATAAATAAATAACGTCTCGCTGTATCATATGGCATCAAAATACCGTGGTTTGAGGGCCGGGAGTTACGCCACAAGTCGCCCGGGGCACAGCTCGTGGGCGCGCGGGTGACGGGGGCAGCGCCAGGGCATGGGAAATCCCCTCAGGCCCTACACCCTCTGGACACACTCCTTAGTTGCCGCCCTAACAGCCCCTGCCCGCGGGAGTCCCTCACGCGGCGGGCTGTAAGGGCGAAAGTCTTGGCCTGGACTGGTAAGGGTTTCAGCGGTGGCGGGAGGCGCGGCAGATTGAAGCATCTTTCATTCACAAATGGTAGCGGGTCGCGGGGTGAGCCATTACGTGGGTGTACGACTCACGTGGTCGTCTGTGGTGGAGGATGCGGGGACAAGCACAAGGAAAGGAAGCTCCACCCATCCTTTATGTTCTCTCTTATCCTTTAGGATATTCCTTACTGATTAAGAATGTAAATAAGCCGCCAGTTGCTTCTAATTTACACGTAATTTTGTTAATAGGTGAACATCCTTTTGTTGTCTCACATGCTTGTGCTCGTTATTCTTGTTTTCTTTTCCCGTTCTTTCCTCTCTTTATCCTTTCCCTCGCATCTCATTCTCCTCGTTCGTTTCTTTTTGTCCTCTCCTCCTCATCCTCCTCTTTTCATCTCCTTGTCGTTATTCACCTTTCCTTCTTCCTCCTTCTCTCCTTGTCATCTCTTCATCTTCCCGTCTATCAACACCTTGACGTTTTCCTCATCTCACTCCCTCCCCAGTCCATCAGCCCTGCCGTCACCCAGCCTCTCACCACCCGTCGCGCGTCACCCGTCACTCTCCCGTCATTGGCTAATTATTGTAGGGTAGGAGAGCCTTCCACGTGACCTCGTCCTTCACCCCCTCCTGCAGCTTTCTTCCCCCTTCCATCATCATCTACAGCATCTTACCTTTCCTTTGCCACAATACAAAGCTAAAATGAAAGTTAATCAACACAATAAATTTACAGTTTCAGTTATATATAGTTATATATTTAGTGAAGGCCGTTGAAGGATAAAACTTTAGCCAGGATATATACCTGTTAAGCAAGTACTATCATAATATTATTTGTGTTTAAGTTTCCGGTTATAATGAAATTTTATGTTATCTCCAATTCATTTGCCTATAGACTTTCTTCAGCTACAAAGAATGACTGTAGAAAGTCTATAATAAAAATATTTTGTTTACAATTTACCATAATTAGTTTTGTATGAAAGAATGTAATTACGCTGAATGTCGAGCTCACTTGCAATCAATTTACCTGCTAATTTTTCTTGCCCTAAAAAGAATAATTGCAGAAGCTGAATCATTGGAAGACTTCGTGAACTCATTACCATTATTATTATTATTTACATTTTTCGCTTACAATTATCTTTATTTTCTACTCTATCTATTTTTCGAACAAACTCAGTCCCCCCTCCACCTGTCTTAACACGCAAACAGTCCCTCCATTCGGTTTCTGTTCCGCCTCACAGCATCCTCTTCGTCCTCCTCCTTTACCTCCTTGTTCTCCACAGTCACCCCTCGTCCACAGAACACCCGTATCATCCACCCTCGCAGCCTACAAAGGAACGTCTTCCCTCCGGCAGTGTCCATAGCCGAAATGACCCTAACTCTCATTTACCTTCAGAACCAACACTATTTTTTTCCTTTCTACACACCCACAAAAAAGCTTTATTTTACTTTCTCCGCCAGTCGTTAACCTACCTCACACATTTCCCCAATCGCAGTTAAAAAAAAAAAAAAAATGGAAGTTCAGTTAAAATGGAAATGGCTAAACACTATCTTTATATATATATCTTTATAGTTGTTTATTTTTCGTCTCAAACTACCACGTTTATGATGAGGAGGATTCAAGCCGAGTATTCCATTTTAACATTTGTGCTTAGTTGGGTGAGAGAGGGTACTCAGAGTCTTCTTACATTGTTTCTAATATGCCACTCAAACCAACACCAAGTATGTCCCAGCAAACTGAAAGGCATGCAGATAACCCTCACGCGAACATTTTCTCCTCATGTTCAGGCCAGAGGAGAGAAACCAGAGGCCTGAGAGAGATATAAAAAAAAGGGAAATGGGAGTATAATAGTCATTCCATGAAAAAAAGACTAAACTGATAAACCTCTCGCGTACGTACAACCCTCGGGTGCCGGCCAGACCAGAGAGACCAGCGACCAGAAGAAGAGATAAAAGGGAAATGGGGGTATAATAGTCAACACATGAGAAGAAAAGGAGAGAAAACTGCGAGGTAGCGATGCCCGAGGATCCGATGTGTCATAAAGCTCAGAGAGAATGTCATTACCTGCCGTTGTCTCCTCACCTGGCTCGGCCTCATCAGTCCGTGGCCGCGGGGAGGTCCACGCCACAGGGCCACATAATACCTGTAATCAGCTGCCGCCATCCCGCGCGCGATTATTTCAGGCTGACACACGACGCTGACCAGAGACACCTGTATGGCAGAGAGAGAGAGAGAGAGAGAGAGAGAGAGAGAGAGAGAGAGAGAGAGAGAGAGAGAGAGAGAGAGAGAGAGAGAGAGAGAGAGAGAGAGAGAGAGAGAGATGGTCGGATAGACGGTGTGTGTTGAGCGTCACAATGTTGACAGGCCAGCTAGTTTGTGCTTCGTCATCGCCCGTGGAAGTAGTGACGCAATGCTTGTATTGTATTTTCAAGACATAGTTTGTCTTTGCGTTTTCTTTCAATGTACAAAGAAATGAGCCAGAGATTTTTTTTCTATTTATTCTTGCTACAAATGCGCTATTGAGTATATATATTTTTCAGTCAAGATCATACATAATCATGCTGCTGCCTTATGTGACGTCTCGAACTTTTATACAATAGCACTTTCAGCGTATATAGAGAATATTATATCATAGGCAATGACCCGGTGTTTTGTTATGACATATTCATGATTAACATTGATAACCATGCAAAGGATAATTAGTGTTTTCCTTTCCTCGCTGTTGGTATTTACTTTTCGTCTGCTTACAGAAAACCAAAATGAAGAAACTCGTGTAAATCAGGCCAGCCCAGTCAGTCTTTCGCGCTGTATATGTATCTCCCTAACCATCATTCTTATCTGGAACCCTAATCCCTTATCCGGCCCGAATCTTAGCTCACGTTCATCTCCTCTCGGGCGAAGGTCTTCCGTAGTGGCGGCATTCTAGTCTTATCTCCCGTGTTGACAATCAGCCGACAGCAAGGATAAGATGTTCTCTCTCTCTCTCTCTCTCTCTCTCTCTCTCTCTGTTTATTGTTCCTTTTTTCACTGTCTGATTCTTTTATTTTTTGTGTGTGTGAGATGGATGTGTGTGTGTATGCTTGTTTGTTTGTTTTATTGTTTGTTTTTTGTTGTGTGTGTGTGTGTGTGTGTGTGTGTGTGTGTGTGTGTGTGTGTTTGTGTGTTTCTCTGTGTGTGTGTGTGTGTGTGTGTGTGTGTGTGTGTTTAGAGAGAGAGAGAGAGAGAGAGAGAGAGAGAGAGAGAGAGAGAGAGAGAGAGAGAGAGAGAGAGAGAGAGAGAGAGAGAGAGAGAGAGAGAGAGAGAGAGACTGCCCGTGTGTATGTGTCTGTGTGTGTGTGGATGGGTGTGGGAAGGAGGGGGGGGGATACAAAGCAGAGCGACCACATTAGAAAAAAAAACCCACCAGCATAAGCATTAAAAAAAAAAAAACTTGAGGTGCAAAAGAAAATAAAGAAGAGAAGGAGGACGAGAACAAAGGGAAGGAGGAGGAGGAGGAGGCGGACAAGGAGGAGAAGTTAAAGGAGAGGGAGGTGACGAGATTCTTTCCTCACAGTATCACCTCCAAGTGGCGGCTTCTGTTAATTGCCTCGACTGCAAGGAGGTGAAGGTGAATCCTTAATGAGATAAGAAACCTGACAAATTAGCAGCGTGACACCTTTCTAAACAACTATAACAAGGCCACGCTTCCCTGCTGGCAAAAAGGAGATAGAGAGAGAGGAAAAAAAGCTGTTGAAAGGAGGTGGTGAGATCAGGTAACTGGCTTCCTCACTGTCTGGTTGGATGGCTGGTTATCTGGATGACTGGCTGGCTCAATGGCTGGCTCGAGGCTCCAACCAGTAGTCTCACGGGAACACTTTGTAGGCAATTAGCACTTGTGTAACGCCGCTGCATCAGCCTCGGGAGATTGGCCTTATCGTCCCGCAGCATCTTCCAAGGCATCCCGCCCTGTCTTAGTGCCGCGGTGGAGTATCTGTCTCACGCGGACAAATATTTGGTCTATCTTCTCCAGCATCTCTAACACGCTCGCCGCCGCCAACACAACGAGGCTCTCTGCTTTAGACTGCATACCCTCCGCGTCTTGTCTGACCTTCTTGCTCCTCTCCCCCCTCACCCTTATTTTTCTCCTCCTCCTCCTCCTCCTCCTCCTCTTCCTCCTCTTTCCCCTCTTCTTTGTCATTTTACTCCTCCTCCTGTTCCCTCTGCTCTTCCTCGTTCTCCTTTTGTTTTTGTTCCTTGTCCTTTCTTTTCTCCTCCTATTGCCTTCTTGCCCTACTTCCTCACTCTCATTCCCTCTGTCTTTTGTATCTGTCCATCATCTCTTGCTTTTCCTTCAATTTTTGTTTTTGTTTTTTTGCACTATTTTTTTCTCGTCTTTTTCAGTCTGAGTCTTCCCGCATGCCCCTGGAACTGTTTCTCCTCCTCTTCTCTCATGTTTTGTGTGGCCTTAGTATTCTTCCCCCTATATTGCACACTATACTCTTTTTAATATTCTTTTAGTCTCTTCTTCATATATATTTTTTTTTAGTGTTCCAGTTCACTCATTCTGAATACTCAACATTCTCTACTGTCTCCTTCTTCATTTTTTTTTTTATTCTTTGCTCATTAACAATATTCTCAGTTTACTTCTCTTTATCATTTAGTTTCACATTTGATTAATTTTTACTCCTTCCTCTTTCTCTTTACACGATTTTTGTTTCCCACTTTCGAATAATTTTCTTTAGTATCATCTGCTTCTTCAGGTCCAGGTCCAGTCCATCTATTTGATTTCACTAATTACGCTTTTTCATTACTATTTATCAATTTATATCTCGATTTTTCGATTTCTCGATCGAGGAGGAGGAGGAGGAGGAGGAGTGAGCTCTGATCTCCGTCCATGGAATAATTACTTCTGGCTAAGAATCGCGCAAATTGAACGCGTATGGATGCGTAAGCAATAGAAGCCTTGAAGTAATCATCTATACTTAGCATTAGTACGATCTCATTATTTGTGATTAGTCGTGTATTTCTCGTTCGAAATCGATGAAGGACTTTAATAAGAATAATTTTTATTATATTTTTTTTTATTATTTATTATGGTTCAAGGGTGAGCCGGATAAGATACGTGACAATGGCTTTAGGTTGGATAAACTCAGATTCAGCAAAGTCATAGGCAAGAATTAGTTTACTAATGCGTGGATAGTGAGTAGAACAATCTTGAGATTTATGTGGTGAGTGCCATACGAAAGATTTCTTAAAGGAATGTTAAAATAATCATGGACATTAAGGATACGTAGGTTTCCGTTTACAGGAGCTGTCTTGTATAAACTCACCGGCCTCTTGCAGACTCCTTTTGTTCTTATGTTCTTATGAGATGATCTACTTTCTTTCCTCCTCCTCCTCCTCCTCCTCCTCCTCCTCCTCCTCCTTTCAACGCGGTTTGCCTAGTCCTTTTCTTCCTTCTGAACCTCGTCCACGTACTCTGGAATCCTCCTTAGCGGGTCGCTGGTTCAGGGCTATGTCGGAGGAGGCGTCAAGAGTTCCTCACGCGCCAGACAGTGTATTACCTGCGTCATTGCCTTCCGTTCGGGCTCGATCTGAAGGCAGGTAATGAGGACGGTGGCGGCGTTGGCGGTCTGGTTGAAGATTTTCCTCGTGATTGCCTTATGACTGGTAGCGTGAGAGGGAGCTTTGTCAAGTGATCAAATATGAATGCTTCTATATAGAATTCGGTGGTGGCTTCTTTTATTGGGATTCAGATGAAGATTTTCCTCATGATTGCCTTGTAAGTGGTTGTGCAAAAGAAAAAAAATGTCAAATGATTTTGTGTGGCTGTTTAAATAATTTTTTTGTCTCTCTTGATTACTAGATATTTGTAATCAAAGATATGATATTTTCTGAGTAGGTGACGCTATATTATTCTGACTGATAATGAGTTTTTTCTTCTGTTTTGCTTTTTACTTTCCTCAAAATCCAGACCCAAGCCACCTGGCGCTCTTGAGGGGCATTGCTGTAGGTTCTTCGCGTATTGGCTTGTACTGTCTTGTTAAGGGAGTTCTCACACATTACAGATATTTTTCTCGTGTTTTCCTGGTTGGGTGGAGAAGTCTCCGTTTGGTTATTATTATTAGCTACAGAACCGCTCCTTGTCATGGAAAATCCTGGCTTGAGTGGGGCTGAAGCTCCTCTTGCTGTCATGAAGTCTGGGAGCGCAGAGCTTTACTCACAGAGCTCCGGGGTGTGTGTGTGTGTGTGTGTGTGTGTGTGTGTGTGTGTGTGTGTGTGTGTGTGTGTGTGTGTGTGTGTGTGTGTGTGTGTGTGTGTGAGAGAGAGAGAGAGAGAGAGAGAGAGAGAGAGAGAGAGAGAGAGAGAGAATATACCATTGCCCGGGGTAGTGCCTAATATAATCCCCGTGGAAGTAGTGTCTGGCCTTCGTTATGCATCACTGAGCCCACCACTCCGCCGCATCCCGCCAGACGCCACTGTCCCCGCCGCCACCCTGCACACAACCTACCGTGGCCGTTTTCCCGCCCGCGTGGCCGCCCGCCCCGCCCAAGCCATCCCGCCCACAGGAAATGAGGTGTGGGAGGACTGAAATGCGTGTCATTCTCTCTCTCTGTCACTTTTTCCTCTCTTCTATTCCATTCACTTTCTCATTATTAGTATAGCTCTGTCCTTATAGGTACTTCCATCTCTTTCCCCTCCACTACTTGATTTTCTCCTATCAATACTCATCCATGTGCCTCATGTTCACCACCTCCACTTGTCTGTTTACTTTGGTGCTCTATTCTCTAGCACTACACTCCATTACTATGTCTCTTCCCACCTCTTTCTGCGTCACAACATTCCTTTGCTTTACCCCTGAGCTCTTCCCTCTCCCTCATGCCTGCTTTCTGATGCACCCACTGTCCCCAGCTATCCCCTCCCCTCGCCCCGTCCCCTTCCCTTTCCCAGATCATCGCGGCCCCATGTTTGGCGGCGATGAGTAATGAAGTGAATGGGAGTGGCATTTATCATCACCCCCCCTCACCTCTCTCTCTGGTTATCTATCCATCTATCTATGTATTTATCTCTCTCTTTAATAAATATTTCTCCAACCAATGTGCACCTCCTTCGCTGTGCAGTGGTTCGCGTCCCTAACTACGAAATTGCGGGCCTTGGTTCGAGTCCCGGCCTGGGCGGTCGGCGTACATCCCACCCAGCTGTTCATCCTTCCTTTCAGGATGGTCTATAAATGGATACCTTAGGAAACCTGGGGATGATGAACTGTGGTAACCCGGATTTTACACTGACCTGGTGTTGGGTTAAGGGTTCTCTCCCACCACAGGCTCAAAGGGCCAACGGGACGGAGATGAACACCGCCGCCACTCGGAGCTATAGTGTATGCTGCCAACGTTACCTTTGTGTACCGATTTTAATAGGCTCTCGTACAGATAGTTACTACCTTCGTGGAACATTTCATGAGCCTAGTGTCCTAGTGTTGGTTTTATAAGACTTCTGTACCAAGAAAAGGAAACACACGCTTATGAAATCTTAACTTTTCTTTGAACATTGAAGATATTCGTCGTGACATCCCGAGGCATATGAGGAAAATGAAGCCACACACACACACACACACACACACACACACACACACACACACACACACACACACGTAGACGTGTGTGTGTGAGA
The DNA here is from genome assembly GCF_024679095.1 of Eriocheir sinensis. NCBI lineage: Eukaryota > Metazoa > Arthropoda > Malacostraca > Decapoda > Varunidae > Eriocheir > Eriocheir sinensis. The sequence goes on from NC_066525.1 coordinate 10,805,760, forward strand.
GAGAGAGAGAGAGAGAGAGAGAGAGAGAGAGAGAGAGAGAGAGAGAGAGAGAGAGAGAGAGAGAGAGAGAGACTAAAGATAAGCAGGCAGGCAGGCAAATACGTAGAGGTGTTGTGTGTAAATCATCAGCAATCTTTATAGGCCCTCGCTTTAACACGCCCTATCTAAAATACACCTCAGCCCATGAATAGCATCCACGTCGACATTCAAGTTATTTAGAAACTCCGTCACCCTCCCCCCCCCCTCGAGCAATCTCCATGGAAAGTAAGAGAGAAAAAAAGGAAATATCATCGACTGAGGAGTTCTCTGCTCAGTGATGCCTGTAATCGGTGTCACTTAACGCGAATATTGTGTAGAAATGCAGAATTCGTCGACGTTATTGTGGTAAAAGTGCGTGTAATTGTTCTTATTTATAGACTCATTAGAGGCAGCGCTATGTAAAGTATGATAATTGAAATGGAAAAAAATATAATGATCATGATGTTTGGTATGAATTTGTGTTATGTTTTTTTTTAAGTATTGAGAAGATCACCGCCGCCATAACAAACATTACCACCATTCAACACCACCATCGTAATCATCACCGTCTCACCACCGCTCATCACCACCGTCCTTGACACAACACCCACCAGACGCAGTGCCCTTCACACACCTACCTCGTCTGTAGTGCGGGGGACGCTAATATCAAACAACATAGCCTTTCTCTTTTTTATTGCGGTGCAGGAGACGGACGAGGAGCTTTTCTATTTATTTTTTTCAGCTTCCTTGTCGTCTTTCTTCATTCCCTCTATCCAACAATTTCTCACTTCCAACATCCACTTCCTCTCTTCTGTTATGGTTTTTTCTTCCCACGCTCCCTTCCACTTTCGATTACTTCCCTTTCTTTCCCGTTTCCCTCACTGTTTTTGGTAAAGGAGACCCACATTGAGGAATAACTTGAATCCTTGAATGGAAGCCTCTTTATCACCAAACGATGTGTATTTTGGATTTTTTTTTTATTATTCTTGTAACGGAGGAGGCAGGGTATTTTTTTTCCTTAGTCTTCCTGCTTTGTCTTAGATAACCCTCGCTTCATGCTATTCTTACATAAGATAGGATGAAAAAAAAACCAAGGTAGCACAAGAACGATAAAGCCCAAAGGATGCTCCAAGGTGGATTTTGTTTCCTTAGTAAGTGTTGATTTTCGAACCCTCGCTACATGCCGTTCTTACCCATGATGGGATGAAAAAAACAACAACAACAAGGCAGCACAAGAACGATAGTGCCCAAAGGATGCTCCAAGGCGGATTCTGTTCCCTTAGTAAGTGTTGATTTTCGAACCCTCGCTACATGCTGTTCTTACCCATGATGGGATGAAAAAAAAACAACAACAACAAGGCAACACAGGAACGATAGTGCCCAAATAATGCTCCAAGGCGGATTCTGTTCCCTTAGTAAGTGTTGATTTTCGAACCCTCGCTACATGCTGTTCTTACCCATGATGGGATGAAAAAAAACAACAACAACAAGGCAACACAGGAACGATAGTGCCCAAATAATGCTCCAAGGCGGATTCTGTTCCCTTAGTAAGTGTTGATTTTCGTGTCTTTTAATGCTTCCCCCTTGCGGCTCAGCGGACTCGCACGCAGAGCCTAACAATGTTAATGGAGGGACGTGAGGCGGGAAGGTTGGCATGATTATCGCTGAGAAATTCCTCTTCGTTGACACCTAATAACCAGCTGCGTTTTGTAGTGCGCAAATAACTTAAACAACTTGAGTGTTCACCTAAGAGGAACCTGAAAGCGGTGAAGTGGAGGGCGGAGTGTGATGGGGAAGAGAACTGCAGGATGTTGGCATGATGTTGAGGGAAGGTGAGAGAGAGAGAGAGAGAGAGAGAGAGAGAGAGAGAGAGAGAGAGAGAGAGAGAGAGAGAGAGAGAGAGAGAGAGAGAGAGAGAGAGAGAGAGAGAGAGAGAGAGAGAGAGAGAGAGAGAGAGAGAGAGAGAGAGAGAGTGTAGCAAGTTATGTAGGGGATAGAAGATAAAGGCAGTTATATTAAAGAAAACAATGAGGAAAACAGGTAAGAAAGATGGATAAGTAACAAAGTAGGAAGGAGGAATTGAAGAAAAAAGCACAACAGAAGAGAGGAAATAAAGGGAGTGATAAATGGGGGGGAGGGGGTGAAGGGAATGAGGAAAGAAGACAAGGAAACTAAAAAAAATTGGAAGTAAGCGTTCACAGAAAAAAAATAAAGGAAAAAGATCGGTTGCAAATAGTTAGTAAGGTACAGGAGAAGTAATAATAGATGGGAATTAAGCTTGTAAGGCCCAATTTTGAGGAAGTAGTTAGATAATTAGATGTCAAAGAATCTGAAAAAAAAAGAATGCATGAACTCATTGAAGAAAAAAGTGAAGGAAAAAAAAGTGGTTGAAAATAGTTAGAAAGGGGAGGGAGGAGTAAAAATAGACGGGAATGAAGCTAGAAAGAACCAATTAAGTGGAAAAAAGTCGAAGAAGCTGAAAAAAAAAGAATGTAAGAGCTCATTGAAGAAAAAAAAGGGAATGAAAAAAAAGCGGTTGAAAATATTTAATAAGGGACGGGATCAGTGAAGATAGATGGGAATGAAGCTGAAAAGAGGCAATTAAGAGAAGCCAGTGTGCGGGCGGGCGTAGCAGAGGGCGAGCCAGGGCCGGCAGCTCACGAAAACATCAGGCAAACATGAGGCGGCTCGCTGCGTTCCTCTGGTCTCGGGTCACTAAAGTCTTGTTCCATGGTCTGCGCACGCCCGGAGAAGGCCACTCAGCACCACGGGAAGAGGCGGCGCGCGTGGAGGGAGGGAAGGGAGTAGCGGGCACCCAACAAGACCCTCAGCCCGACACGACGCAACTGAATGAAAGGGAGAGAAACAGATCAGCCGTTGTTCACCCTCGAGACATCGACAAATTAGATCGTTATGTTATTACGAGATCACGTTTTGGGGAGGCACACACACACACACACACACACACACACACACACACACACACACACACACACACACACACACACACACACACACACCGTCCCTTTTTCAATCTTTTTCATGTCCCTCCACTTTTTTTTCCTGGCCAGCATCCTCCTTTCCTCCTTTCCTCAGCTTTCGTCCATGCTCACTCTACATACTCTTACCTCGTTCGCCTCCTCCCCCTCCTCCTCCTCCTCCTCTTTCCCCCCACACTCCTACTCCTTTCACACCGCCTCCCTTCCCCATCTATTCCTCATTCCTCCACTAAAGGCTTCCTCGGCCCATTATCTTGTTCAGCACGGATGTACATTCACGAAACTTGTTGTCTGTGCAGTTTCCTTCCTCAAGGGCTGTCATTTGCCTCCTGACCTGCCAGAGGAAACAAAGAGTACTTACTTAACCCCTCCCTCCCCCCGCAAGGTTGCCCTCTTCATCTCCCGCCACGTTCTTTTCTTCCTCCACCTACTTCCCCTACTCTTTGACCATCACCACCATCATCATCCACCCCGGGACGGCCCTCTGGTATACATCATTACCTTATATTGATTCAGAAATGTCTCCTGACCCCAGACTTTCACATTTCCATTCCCTTTTCGGAGTGATTTAATCTGAAGACTCTCACGCTTCCCTTCTTGGTTCCTCCCGTATAAGGTCAAGAAGCAGTGGTTGGCGGGTGGTTGGCTGGGTCTCTGTTGTGTTTGCAAGTCTCAGGTGTTTGTGTGTGACTGTGTGATCTAGGCTGAGGGCATAATGGAATACTTGACCACCACTGTAAATACAAGGAAAGGCAAAAACACTTCCCGGACCGTGTTGGTTATTCTTATATTCGCTTTAGCACACGTTTTGGAGGACAAAGTAAACAGCCACACACATTTGAGGGGAACGGCGGCCTTTAGGTGTTAATTAAAAGACTTGTACCTCAAATTTTTACGCGATAGTGAGCAGGGTGTGTGTGTGTGTGTGTGTGTGTGTGTGTGTGTGTGTGTGTGTATATGTGTGTGTGTGTGTGTGTGTGTGTGTGTGTGTGTGTGTGTGTGTGTGTGTGTGTGTGTGAAAGTCCTGCGTGGCGCCCTCGGTTGGTGGCCTGCTCGTCACAAGCAAGTGGTTGCGGGCCACAGGTGTGCATCAGCCACGCTCGGGCGGCCAACAGAGGTGTGGCTCGGAGGCTCAGGTGATGTTCTTGAGCGGTAAGATGATGATATATTTTTCAAATCTGTTCAAGCAGATCATACGTACACATGTGCGGGAAAGTGTACATGTACTTACGCACACACTCAAACACACACACACACACACACACACAGAAGAATCATTATTATCTATATCCTATATAAACTTAATATCTGAGAGATGAGACATTTAAAAAGGATTTACTCTAAAACTTTATCAAATAAGATGTAAGAGTCCTGTCATTTATTTGTTGTCGCTCTGTATGGATGCCAAGCTCTTATTATTTATATTACCCGCCTCACCACTTAATTTTCCTTTTACTTAAATAGCTACATTACATCCTTTCAGTACATATATGAAGGTAAGAATTTGCTTATTTTATTTTACTAAAGTCTAGTTACCTTCCTAAGTATCGAACTCTTACTGCTGTAGAATTTTTCAAGGTTTTCTATATCCTTTGAGTGCAAAACTGGGATTTTTCAAGGTTTTCTATATCCTTTGAGTGCAATCGTGGCATGAAGCATTTAATGGAGTTCTGGTATGAATCTCCTGTTTTGTATTACTTGTTTACGGTGCTTAAAAATTTTCTAAATGCTCAGTGGCCAATCACGGGTTATTTATTTGCACTGCCCTCATCAATCCATCCAAAGACTCCTATCGCCACAGGATTCTTCACGATATTTCAATTCTTGCGTTTGTTCCTTTCAGTGCCGTCATGATACTATAAGCTGTTGCGTCCCGTGTCCTCGCCGAGACTGCCGCTGCAGCTCCGCGCTCTGGCTCGTCTCGCATGAGGGTCATCTCGCCTCTCGTAAATATTTTCTTTTATAGAGTCACCTGGCCGGCAAATAAACCCGGTGAAAACAGCGTGCCTCTCCTAGGAAAATACTATTAATTACGTTAGCTAAGTGTGGGCTGTGTGGCGAGTTTTTTGGGAAGCAGTGAGTAATAAAAACTGATTGAACGCTGATGAATACAGCGTGCATAGTATAGTAAAGGCTTGCCAGTGACCCATTACCTGTTTGAATATGTGTAGATAACGTTTAGCTCATTAATTTGTCGATGTTTTCTCTTCACCAATATATCTCATAGCATGTCTTTTTCATATACTATATATTCCACTCCTACATATTTCTCTCTCTCTCTCTCTCTCTCTCTCTCTCTCTCTCTTTCTCTCTCATCCTCCTCCACACACCATTGCCTGCCTGCCTGCCTGCCTGCCTGCCCGCCCTCCCGCCAACCTGCCTTCACCACCACCATAAAATAAAAAGAAAAATGTAGTCAACGAAAGCATCAGCGACTTTATCTCCCCGCGCAGTCGTTGTCGAGGTGAGAATGCTGAAAGACTGCAGCGTATTATTTTTATTTACAGTTTTCAGAGTTCTCGAGCGCTCCAGGACGCTGTGGAATCATGGAAGAATACTGTGTAGCCTTTCTTCCCTGGGAGGCGTTGGGGAGTGAGGGATGCTGGATGGGTGTGAGCGAGGAGGAGGGATTGGGGTTTGGGAGGAAGGGTGGAATGATTATGGAGAGGAAAATGGTGGAGGATGAGACGGAGACACTGAAGGGGTATAAAAAGAGTGAGGGAAAGGTGAATGGAGGAAGAAAAGGAGAGAAAGGAAGGTTACACAAACTAAGGTAGTGAAGTACGATTGATGGATAGAAAACACAACTCTTGAAAAATGAGGTTAAGCGTGTAGGCTGGTAAGTACATGGTTGGCTATTAGGGTCCAGATAATATATTTGTAAACTCTGTCGACTCTCTCTCTCTCTCTCTCTCTCATTATTTTTTTTGTGTGTGGGTATGTGTTAATAGGGGACTACAAGAGAGAGAGAGAGAGAGAGAGAGAGAGAGAGAGAGAGAGAGAGAGAGAGAGAGAGAGAGAGAGAGAGAGAGAGAGAGAGAGAGAGAGAGAGAGAGAGAGAGAGAGAGTCATGACGTCCCTTCAGCTTGTTTTCGTGACTCCAGCTAACCCTCCCCCTCGTGCGTACCCGCCTCTCTGCTACTTCAACCTTTCTCCCACCCAATCACCAGCACCACAACCACCACCTTCACCACCACCACTACCACCAGCCCCACCACTACCACGCTTCATGCTCTTTCAAGATTAATAGGTGGGGGGCGACGAAGCGGTCACCCCACCACGGTCCGGCGGGCAGGAATGGCAGCCAGTTCCCCGCATTCCCCCGGAGACGGAGGAGTGTGACCCGTGGAACATTTATTGTCCAGATACTGATCAAGCTTATCTGGCATTGCTATCAAGATGTGAAGACGCTTGTCAAATATCTTAATGCTTTTTTTCCCCTTGCTTTGCTGCGTCATTCGGTTAGTCCTTTTCTCCCCAAGACAAAAGTAAGTCAGTCAAGCAGAAGAGAAACGACAGGTGTTGCAGGTCCGTCTCGCCGCCCCTCGCCTCTCTCCTCACCTGAACGCCCACCTGTGGAGCACACGTGTCCGGCAGCACCTGTGACGGGCGGCAGGTGACCCGTGGACCTCAGGTGGTTGTGGCTCCCCCTCCCTGCCGGAAGGTTACCTAGGACATATAGGGAACTTGCAATGATTGGATGAATTTTGGACATTTAAAAGATCCATCTACATATATATCTTAAAATCCATTGAAAAGACACTCTAGGCTGAAGAAAAACATTACCATATTTTTTGGCTCATACAATTAAAAAGAATTCTCCCTTTGTTTGTTTTCATTTTCTGAGACACACAGGAACTTCGTGACGACTCTTGGCCTGAACCGGGAATACTTTGTTCGGCCCTCTGTACAATGCAAAGGAAAATTCTTTCAAAGCTTTGGGCTCACGTTGTCTCACTAAATTTCGTAGGTTCTTTTCTAATCACTTTTTAAAGCTTAGCGCATCTCTTAATAATTATGTACTCCTAAGTTGTTGTGTTTCCTTTTTCTTTTGAAGTACCGTTATTTTTTTTTAGTATTGTATGGAAACGAAAATCCATCGAATATTAAACTCCTCTTTATTATGTTGGTTTCTGAGTTGGTGCCTACCACGGTCCCCTCTATAAGGCTGCGGGCACATGATTGAATGGGACAAAAATGAGATGGCTCACACAATGACATCCGATTTGCCTCGTGTCTCCTGTCTTCCGTGATTATGTTGTTCGATTCCGTGTGTTCCCAAGGCTCACATTACTCACTCAAACAACTCTTTATTTATCAGCCAACTATGGAATGCAGTTCTACATTACTTATGCCGTTCTGATTTCGCCCAAATGATGGTTACCATTTCACGGAATTACTGATATGCTGTCGCCAAAATGACAGTAACTGGCGCCAATGATAGAGTAACAAATCGAATATTTCACCGAAATTAAATGGGCTCATGAAATAAAAGGGTTAAAGGATGGAAATTATGAAAACTGGAATAGAAGGATGTTTAATAATTTAGGGAGTTAAAAAGAGAAGAGATAGAAGAAAAAAAGAATAAACAGAAGAAAAAAAAATAAGAATAAGAAAAAAAGAAAAAGAAGAAATAATTATACTTTCCAATGGAGATCTGGTTTAAGAAAGAAAAAAAAGTAATAAGGATAAGAGGAGAAAAAACAAACAAAAAGACGTTATTTTAAGGAGTAAAAAGTGCTTAGTAAGAGAAGAAAAAGAAGAGAAAAGAAGAAGAAGAAGAAGAAGAAGAAGAAGAAGAAGAAGAAGCGACATAAGACAGCAACCAAAATAGGAATAGGAGAATAAAGTAGGAAAATGTGGTGGGGAATGAGAACAAGAGGAAAGTATAAGAAGGCCTTGAGCCGTGTGCTGTGCATGAATACATGATATATGGCGTGGACGTCTGCTACATGGCTACCGGGAACAACCTGCTGACCGGAACGACCCCCTTCCCTTCCACACTGGTACACGCACATACAAGCACACACATGAATATCACCTCCTCATATGATGTCCCAATAATTCTACTGCTCCTTCTATTTCTCCCCTTTTTTTCCTTCTCTTTCCTCTGATCATCATACTTCTTGTTTTCCTCCTCCTCCTCCTCCTCCTCCTCCTTCAAGAAAGAGAAAGTGACACCGGTGCTGGTTTTCATTATGGCCGTTGTGGAACCCCAAACCTGATATTGTTAGATCAGATAAGACCATTTAGGGAGGTGATGAGAACACTGGGCCACGGGCGTCTCCTGGGGCTGCTGATGATGCTGGCGTCTGTGTTTTTTTTTTTTTGTGTGTGTGAGTTAATAGCCTGGTCAATTGTATTCAAAATATGTACATACGGCATACGCATTTTATGAATTATATTCAATCATCATCATTGTTGTCATCATTACTTTTATCATCATGCTGACATCATTAGCAGCAGCATTAATATATATAACTTACTAGGAGGAGGAGAAGGAGGAGGAGGAATCGGAGGCTGAGGAGGGGGAGGAGGAGAGGTAACTGAAAGGGTGTTGGTTCATATCGGATCGTCAGACACTTCAGTGACCTGTGTAACAAATTAAAGCATTGCTGTTCGTATGTACCGGAACGTTCAGGTTACTCCGGACGCTACAAAGTAACGGTCAGTACTAAATTTAATAAGATATTGACCGCTGTCGTATTAATACTTATGCAAGAAAATATTTCCTGAGACAAATGAGTCAGTTTGAGAAAAAAAAACTGTTAATGTGTGTTCTGCTTCGCCTCGCTGGATTTGCTGGATCGTCATTTCTAGTTCTAGCTTGGAGATCGGATACACTGAGTGATCGACGTTATTGAACTTGTCTGGTGGTATTTGAAGACTTGTATCGAATCTCCACGTATTCATCTCGTCTTCAATGTAAGGGGGTCGCTTCTGTTGAGTAATTCTTCAGACGTCTTTGTCTTTAATGATGATGTCATTTTCATAGTTCATCGCTTAACCCTCTCAGGTAGTGGATATCCTTGTAACAAGAACCCGAACTGCACTCCGTATCAGGCTGGCTTAGGTGGAGGTGCTAATGATAGCAAAGAGACTGCCGAACATGGTCACAGTGGTGGAGATTTTTATACTTTTATAGACTAAGGACATTGTTAAAGTGTGGGAGGAGGCCCCTGGTGTAGAAAAATTATGAAACTGGTGTTCATAAGAGAATACTTGGCACCTCTCATGCCTTCCTCCTTCACGATGCCCCTCCACGCGCTGCCTTCTTTTTTTCACATCGACTACTTTAACTCCCGCCCCCTACAGACGGAACATCACAGGTCAAGAGACAAAGGCTCCCATTACTATTTTCAAAAGCCACAGAGAAGATCAGTCGAGTTTTAATGGGTAATTTTTTCCCGTTCAAGATGCAGAAGTCGTGTAATTTCATCATTAGGATCACAACACAGTCCCTGTAAATCCCGGGGACTTTTACGAGAGGCTTTTCAAACAGGCGAACTGAGGCGCCGATACATTTAGGAATACGTGTTAAAGTAACCTGCCCCTAGCTAGCTCGTCCTGCCCTGGCTCCTGCTGCCCATCTTTTATTCCGTGGTGTTGATGCGTATCATGGCTTCGGTGTAAATAGGTTTATTAGATTTAACACAAAGCGACTCTCCCGACATGTACAAATGAAAGGTTCCTGATTCTCGTTCGCCCTGCCTGCCCTGCTGCATGTGTAATGGCTGATTTTCGCCTCCCCTGCATGGCGCGCTGCTCCTGAGGCATGCACGGGCGCCAGGTGTTAATAGGATAATTGCACATTTATCATCGCCGAGCGGGTTGGTGCAGCATTTGAGAGCAGCGCCGGCAAAGGAAGTGTTTTTTAATGAATGCCTTCACCACCTCCTCCCTCTCCTTTGCCACCATCACCACAGCCGCTATCACTACCAGCACATCAACCACCACAAAAATAACCATCACCACCTTCTCCCTCTCCTTTGCCACCATCACCACAGCCGCTATCACTACCAGCACATCAACCACCACAATAACAACCATCACCACCTCCTCCCTCTTCTTTGCCACCATCACCACAACCGCTATCACTACCAGCACATCAACCACCACAAAAATAACCATCACCACCTCCTCCTTCTTCTTTCCCACCATCACCACAGCCACTATCACTGTCATCACATCAACAACCACCACCATCACTAGTACCACCACTATTACCACGATCACCACCACCACCACGACTACCACTATTACCATCACCCCCATGACCAATACTCCTAATACGTCTAACATGCACTACCACTACTACTACTACCACCATGACTACCACTACGGCTACCACTACCACTACTTCTATGTTGCCTTACCTTACCTTATTTTTTTTACTCCTATCTGGCATTCTTCCCTTTATCCACTCTCTCCACTGTTTAGCTTCTTACCACAATCACCTCAGCATTTCTTGGCGTTTTCAGTTCCCATTACCTTATTTCCCTTTGTCTTGAATCCCTACTCCTCTTTATTCTTAGTTTTTTGTCTTTTATCCAGTCTGACTACGCACGTATACCACCCATGTCTCATTGATCTCTTCACTAAGTAGGTATTCTAAACAAGCAACTGATTATAGGAAGTGTTTTAGGGAAATATGTGATGTAGGTGTAGCGTAGAAAAAATGAAAGAAGTGTTGTTTGGTGTGTCAGAAGAAGAAGAAGAAGAAGAAGAAGAAGAAGAAGAAGAAGAAGAGAATGAAAATGAAGAAGACAAAGAAAAAGAAACAGAAGAAGAAGAAGAAGAAGAAGAAGAAGAAGAAGAAGAAGAAGAAGAAGAAGAAGAAGAAGAAGAAGAAGAGAATGAAAATGAAGAAGACAAAGAAAAAGAAACAGAAGAAGAAGGAGAAGAAGAAGAAGAAGAAGAAGAGAATGAAAATGAAGGAGAAAAGAAAAAGAAAAAAGAAGAAGAAAGAGAAGAAGAAGAAGAAGAAGAAGAAGAAGAAAAAAAAAGAATATTAACAATCCCCCCCCCCAAAAGAAAAATCACAACAGAAATAAAAGAGAAACATTACGAAAAAAACGAAAACGAAAAATACGAATAAAAAAACATGAAAAAGAAAGCTACAAAACACTGCGCCGATCCGTGCGGTACCTAACAAAGTGTGTCCTATTAATCTTGAGGAGAGTTAATGTTTTTTTTTTTTTTTTTTTTGGCTCAGCGTCTGTGATTTATCGTCGAAGAGGAATAGCGGTCGCCGGTGTTTTTTTTTTTTTATTCATTTGTATTTATCGTCCTGTGTTTGTTGGTCTGTTCGCAGTTTCCCTTTGCCATCTTTGCAGGAGTTGTTATTGTTTTGGCTTTTATTGATGTTGTTATTGTTTTTGGTGTTATTGTTGTTGTTGATTTTGTTGTTGCTGTTCTTGCTGGTGCTGCAGTCGTTATTATTTCCCTTTGCTATCTTTGCAGGAGTTGTTATTGTTTTGGCTTTTAATTATGTTGTTATTGTTTTTGGTGTAATTGTTGTTATTAATTTTTTTGTTGTTGTTGTTGTTGTTGCTGATGCTACTGTCGTTATTACTGTCGTTGTTGCTGTTGTTGTTGTTGTTGTTGTTGTTGGTGGTGGTGGTGGTGGTTAAGGGTACAGTTGATTTTGTTCAGCAGTCTAATAATTGTATTTGCTAAGCTCTGTGTCAGCCAATCTTTCTTTTTTTTTTTCGTACCGGTGAAAACTTTCCCCTCTTACTCATTCATTATTTTTTGTTCGCCGACTGGAACGAATGGTGATGCTTATTATCATAAATATAATTATCACAACTTTTCTTTTGGTACTACTATAATTATTTTTGTTGTTTCTCTATTTGGTATTTTTATTATTATTATTATTATCATTATTATTATTATTATTATTATTATTATTATTATTATTATTATTATTATTATTATTATTATTATTATTACCGTGAAAAATAGTTATTAGTGATATTGATTATTATTACTGTCGTCCTTTTGATAGTAATTCGCATGCATATATTACAATGGGGGCAGCATGTCCTAGCAATGCCCAGAGATCGACTAACGAGCTCCAAATATCTCCTCGCGATGATGCTGTGCTGGCCGGCGACCACAAGTCCAGCACGTGATTTGGCACACACACACACACACACACACACACACACACACACACACACACACACACACACACACACACACACTCACACTGCTAGATATGCCTCCCAAAAGATGAACCACTATCTAGAGGAGGACATGTCTCAGGAGCCTCTCATCACCTCCTCCTCCTCCTCCTCCTCCTCCTCCTCCTCCTCTTCTTGATACTCTCCGCTCATATATTTTTTCCTTGCCCTTTATCCAACTCTACAACTGTTATTTATTATTATTATTATTATTATTATTATTATTATTATTAGTAGTAGTAGTAGTAGTAGTAGTAGTAGTAGTAGTAGTGGTATTATTATTATTATTATTATTATTATTAGTAGTAGTAGTAGTAGTAGTAGTAGTAGTAGTAGTAGTAGTAGTAGTAGTAGTAGTAGTAGTATGACTTGTTATTATTATTATTATTATTATTATTATTATTATTATTATTATTATTATTATTATTATTATTATTATTATTATTATTATTATTATCATTAATATTATCATTATTATTACTATTATTCTACCATCATTATTCGTTTAGTAACTTAATATTACTATTATTGTCGTTAATTTAATTTCAGTACCACTTAAACAACCTGCTCCATCCCTTTTTTAATAATTTGGATTTCGTATTGTCTACCTCAGTTTTTCACTGTTATATATATATGTAATATATATATATATATATATATATATATATATATATATATATATATATATATATATATATATATATATATATTAGAGATATACACACACACACACACACACACACACACACACACACACACACACACACTTCATGAGTTATATTTTCCTGTTCCTCATATATTAGTATTTATTTTTTGTTTAATTTGTAACAGACCTAATTTGCCCCATTTCCTTTTTCTAACCAAGATTTCATAAATAATACTAGCATTTGGACCATTAAATATTTTACGGCAAAAACATTCATTATTTGCTTATGATAATTCATATGAGTGTATTACTTTTTTTTGTTGCACGTTGACACCGGCTACCGAGAAGTCATATCATTGCATCACCTTACCTTTACCCTGACCTTCATCCACGCCCTTGTCCTTATCAATTATCTCCAACCTTCCCACCACAGCTCACCCACACGTCCATACCTCACCCTCCTCACTCTCCTCTCCCTCCTACAACCCCTTTGTCCCCCATCCGTCACACGTCGACCCACCCATCATCACCTGGGCCAGTTTATGAGTCCGTCAAACCCCCACCTGTTCCCATCACCTTCCCACCAGACCCAGACCAACCCAGGGTACCAATATGCACCTGGTGGCCGATTGACTTAATATGCTCAAGCGTCACCGAAGCCTCGCTTGCATCAAAACGGCACTTAGCTTACGGTCCTCGAGGGCGTAACAATACATCATAAAGCCGAGAATCTTAGGGGCGGGCATATGCGAGTGGGTCTTAGGGAAGGTTACGGGATGGCGTGTTGTCGGCGGCGGAGGGCGAGGTTTGTTATGTGCGGGGGCTGTGAAAAGTTAGTTGAGCGTGTGTGGCGGCTAGTGAGGCGGGGCTGCCGACGACTGCTTGATGAACACGTGAACCACCACCGCCTCCACCAGCGCCACCTCGTCCCTGCCTGCCTGCCTGCTGCGCCTGAGTGTCATGTCCTTCCTCAGTTCAGATTTTTCTTGCTGCCTGCCTTCTTTGCTTCACCTCAAACCTGCCTCTCTGACTCCCTCATGTTTTGTGTCTCCCGGTATCTTCCTCCATTTGTCTTTTCGTTGTTTTTTCTTATTTTAGCTCATGTCCTGCCTTATTTTGGATCTGCCTTGCTGTCTCCCTCCTCTGCTTCACTTCAGACCTGCCTCTCTGCCTCCCTGCTTGCCTGCCTGGTTTTTGGGTCTCTCTCGGTAGCTTCCTTCATTTGTCTCTTCGTTGGTTTTCTTATTTTAGGTTGTCTCTCATATACTAGAATAGAATATGCTCTTTTCTTCGATTTCATCTCTTTTATCTCTTTTTTTTCCTTATTCCCTTCTATTCTTCACTTTTCTCATCTCTGTCTTCCTTTTTCTCTCCTCCTCCTCCTCCTCCTCCTCCTCCTCCTCCTCCTCCTCCTCCTCCTCTCTTCGCCCTTCGCCTATACCACCTTTTATTTCACCCTCTTCACCCTCCTCCTTTCGTCGTCCTGAAACTGGTTACCTGTTCGCTTTATGTTCCGTATTCCTCGTTTCCTGTTTTATTCAGCGACGTTTGTTTGCTTGATAAACCCGCAAACTGACTGATTTTTTCCTTCATTGCTTCCGTCTTACCTTCAAGTTTTTCCTTTTATTTTCTGTCTTCCTCTTTTTTATTATTTTTCCTTCATCTTTCCATCATCCTTTTCCTACCTGCCTCCTTTTCTCCCTCTTTTATCTATCTTCCTCTCCGGTCACTCGCACAGATTCATTCTCTCCTCACCTCCCCCTTCTGGTCTCGTGTTGAGCTGTTAGTTCAAGCAAGGTGAGTGAGTCGCCGAGGGACGCCCCACAGCTATATGTCTACCTCACGCTTGTTTACAGTTGGTCGGTTCAAGAACGCTGCATTATGCATAGCCACTGGACGGGAACCTCTTCACATTGCTCATTCTGTTCACACGGCCGAGCTGGGAAGCGTCAGGTGGAGTGTGTGGCGACAGTCCTTAACGATGCTTAGAGAAGATGAAAATTAAATGTGAAAAAGAGGTTTGGTCCGGAGATGTGCTGTTCCCAATATTGTTCAGAATTCTTAAGAAACATTCATTTCAATTGTTTGTTTTATTAGTGCAGGACATTTTGGTGCAGGGAGTATTTCGATAGCAGATATGTCCTCTACTATGTTTATCAGGCTTATGTTGGCCTCACTCCGCCTCCCTGAAGCTGGCAAACCACAGGTGTGGGCTTCCACCGGCGCCAGAGCTCGCCAGCTTGGCAGACATAAAGACATTTTTGGCAAATCATTCCGAATATAGAATATCTGGATGCAGACGACGCGTGGGGAGCAGCCGTGTTTGCGTAGTGTGTTGCAAAGCTCGGGACTTATGCAGGCAGAGGAACTCGGCACCCTAAGTTCTTTGGGTCCAATTTTCGTTCGGCGTTTCTGACTGTCTGTGGTGACAATTAAAGATGACCTCGATGACGTCTTTGGCGGACTCCCCCGCCCGACAAGAATGCGCGTAGATGGAGTGTCACTCACATGTCAGCCGGATGCCAGGCGTTCTGATGAGGCAGGGGAGTAACAACACGGTCGATAGCTGGGCGAATGAGAGCATTAATGATGGCAATTAGACGCAGAGTGCAGGTCGGCAGAGACAGTGGGGCTTCGTGTGAGGGGCTGAGGACAGACTTCACTAGATGCAGGGGGGCAGGACCAAATGATAAGGCCACACTCCTCTAAGCAGGTCTGGGCGGGAGAGAGACTTAGGAGTCCTAGTGAGCGCTGACCTCCGTCCTAGGGGCTCAATGCATTCAGGCTAAAAATCGGGCAAACAGAGTACTAGGTTTCATCTCAAGGAGCGTGAGCAATAGGAGCGCTGAAGTCATCCTCAAACTTTACTTAGCACTAGTTCGACCTCATCTCGATTATGCAGTTCAGTTCTGGTCCCCCTATTATAGAATGGATATCAAGATGTTAGAATCTGTACAGAGGAGGATGACGAAGATGATTCAGGGGGTGAGGAACTTGCCTTATGAAGACAGGCTAAAGCAGTTAAATCTACACTCTCTAGAAAGGCGAAGGGTGCGAGGAGACTTGATCGAAGTTTATAAATGGATGAAGGGATTTAATAAAGGGGATGTCAATAAAATTTTGAGAGTGAAAGAGCCAGGTAGGACGCGTGGCAATGGTTTTAAGTTAGACAAATTCAGATTCAACAAAGACATAGGCAAGAATTGGTTCACTAATAGAGTGGTGGACGAATTGAACAGGCTTGGGAGCCATGTTGTGGGTGCCAATACCATAGATACATTCAAGAAGAGGTTAGATAAAGCCATGGATGGTGAGATAAGGTGGGGTTGAGTGCACAGGAGCTGCCTTGTATAGGCCAACTGGTTTCTTGCAGACTCCTTACGTTCTTATGTTCTTGGTGACCATTAGCGTGCGTTCGGGTCGTCGTTAAGCAAAGTTAGTGTGGAGTGGTAACTGGTAGTTGTGAGTTGCAAGAGTGCAGTGGAGCGAGATGTATCATAGGGAGGGTGTGGGTCGATGTCGGAGGGAAATATTATGATAGGGGTGTTGAGTTATAGGTACTGGACCTGCGTGTGGTGATGAGGTATACAAGTTGGGGGCATACGCTGTAGCTGTGCGTGACCTCGGTGCTCATCTCCGTCGTATTGGCTCTTGAGCATGTGGTATGTAAGAAACCATTACCCGGGGACACAGGGCCAGTGTGACATTCAGGTTACCTACCCCAGGTTTCCCCAGGTACCCAATAATTGACCAGTCCTAAAGAGAGGACGAATGAGCTGCACGCCAATTCCACGGGCCGGGATTCGAAGTCATGCCCACCGATTCGTAATTAGTCGTGCGAACCAGTATACCATTGAGGAGTAGGGCGGTAAATATGTTGGTGAAAGTAAATGATTGACTGATTAGTTGACTGGTTTCAAATTATGTGACTCAGCACATAAAGTTACTTCATTTCAGGGTGGTGATGGGAACAACAGGAGAGTGTGGCGCGGTGAGTGGTGGCGTGCCGGTGTGAGATTTTATTTCAGTAGCAAATCCATTAGAAATAAAGACAATTTTCATCCCCTTAAAGTGTGATGCTACAATAAAGGAAATCATCTTCACCACCACTATCACCTATGTCACCACTGCCACTAGCCCCGCCACCACTAACACTACTACTTCCACCACTATCACCCCCACCATTACAACCCCTACCCCCACCATTACCACCACCACCACAGGAATGCGTCACCGTGTCCTCCGTCAGGTGTTCGTCAGGTGTGTCAAACGACATATAGCTAAACCTTTTTTCCTACACTTTTTCCCCGTCATTTCTTGCAGGTCACGTTCTGTCTCCAGTCTCATGAATGACGCGAGCAAACCTTTACCGCCATTTTTGTCTCCCAGAGGTCTGCAATCAAGAAGAATGAGGAAGGCAGAACTGAGTGAGAGTGTGACTGACGCAGACAATGACTCGAAGATTAAATGTATAAGGATGGATTCCCACCCCGCCTCTTGTGTACCCTCTGCCCGGCAGGCCCTCTGCAGGTGAAGTAATTGTTGCAAATGTCTGCAACGACCCTTTGGGCAGTCACGGAGGGAGGAATGGGTGAAGAGAGGGATGGAAGAGGTGGAAGGGAGAAAAGGAGCAAGGTGGAGAATCGCTCAGGTGCACTGGGAAGGACTTCATTAGGATGCAGGAGGCAAGAAACGGAGCCCGAGGAAAGACAAAGACGAGGAGCGATCTACATGTGGAGGTGGCTGGGGAGGCGTGAGACAACACTGCCACTGCTGGCCGACGGCCAGCACCCACCGCCCTCTACTGACCCACTGAGGCCACACGTCCTCGCCGTCACGCCTAAATGTCACGTCCGCCAAGCGCCCCTACCTTCACTACCGCCACAACCCCTGCTCTGGGACTGCTGGCGTGTTCGTCCTGATGTAAAATGTGTCCGTGCAAGATTCACATTGATTTTCTTATTTTACTTCCCTGCCTGTTTTGCCAGACTGTCATTCATTGCTGCAATAATTGCAGTTTTGGAAATTGGCGGAACTCCTGAGGCTGCCGGCATCCATCGATGTTCCACTGAGAGAAATTGAAACCTTGTCGCCTCGCCGGAAGCTGAACGTAACATGCTCCGGCCTGACGGGGAGCTGGCGCACGTTTGTGGCGTGCACAGGAGGCTATGGCGGCAGGGTGGTGATGGTGGTGGTATTATTATATTATTATTATTATTATTATTATTATTATTATTATTATTATTATTATTATTATTATTATTATTATTATTATTATTATTATTATTACTATTATCATTTTCATTATTGTTATTATTATTATTATTATTATTATTATTATTATTATTATTATTATTATTATTATTATTATTATTAATTATTTTTATTATTATTATTATTATTATTATTATTATTATTATTATTATTATTATTATTATTATTATTATTATTATTATTATTGTTCTTATTATTATTATTATCATCATCATCAAAGTTATCAAAGTTATGACACCATCATCACCATCGCCATCATTACTGTTTACACGCATAACTGAACCTCGTCGCCGCATCACCGCCGCCACAACACTAATGCTTTCCTCCCGCCAACATCAACCTGCTTTAAGTTCACAATTCATGCCCAAGGAATTATTATGTCCGACGTAATAACTCATTGCGCACTGCTTGCATTTTATAAGGGTATTATTTTACTTCTCTCTCTCTCTCTCAAACACACACAAACAAACTCACACACACACACACACACCGCACACCTCATACATTTTCATGACGGAGAGGCTCTACGTGAGTTCTAAACCGTGTCCTGCTGAGGGAGTTAGAGCAGTGGACTTTCACCCACTCATCCGCTGCACCCACCCCTCGCCTGCCCACTCATCTGCTCATCATCCAGCTCCTCACATGCTCACCAATACATTTTATTCACCTATTCCCGAAACGTAACATCCCCATGCATCTTCCAACATCCCAAGACAATGAAACAAAATGGATCGCCTGACCCCCATCCTTCACATCTGTCCGCCCACCTGCCACACCCATTCCTAACCCAGCCCTCCCTCTGATGGGGCGGTATGTTTTAATCATTGGTATGACTGCTGTGAACTTTATCCTTCCTGCCTCTTTCGACACCTTACTATACCTTCTCATACACCTTTGTCCACCTACTCTCATTAATGAAATGATTTATTTTTGTATTAATTTTCCTCCTCCTCCTCCTCCTCCTCCTCCTCCTCCTCTTTTTTCCTCCTCGTCCTCCTCGGACCATTAAGACACCTTTATTTTTAGATAGGGTGTGCTCCCACGATAGGGAGGTCTCGGGTTTGATTCCCGGTGGAATGGAGACAGTTCCCTTGTTCATCAAGCGCGCGCGCGCACCCACACTCGGACACACACACACACACACACACACAGACACACACACACACACACACACACACACACACACACACACACACACACACACACACACGCATCATTGTAGTTACTTCGTGAGACCGTAACACTTTTACTCATCATATTCCCGTCATAGATGTTAGCGGTCATGTATACTCTAAAACTTCTCTTGTGTCACAAAGACTGACATCCTCAGCCCCGTATATTTCCTCTTCGACTTGGCATGCTCCTTTTGTCATGTCCTCGCTTTCGTCCGTCCATCCATCAGCCACCCTCCAGCCTCTTCAGAAGGGACGAAATCGCTGTCGTATGCGGAATATGCCTGAGATTCACGGCACGCCACCCTTGGACCCTGTTGTGTTCCGGGCCATGAGCTGCTACTCGTCCCCTGGCAGTGACGGACCCAAATCACGCCATACCTGCGCTCCTCACTGCCTGCTGCGTCCTGTCCTTCACCTTTGCCTGCAACCCCATTCCTCGCCTTACACATCTCTTCTTCCCTCTACTGCAGCCTCCTCTTGCGTCTGTTCTACCTCCTCGTCATCGGCTGACCTTCAGCATCCTCTTCCTCCTCCATTCTGTTTTCGTTGCCTCTTAACCTGACTTGTATCTTAAATATATATATATATATATATATATATATATGTATATATATGTATATATATATATATATATATATATATATATATATATATATATATATATGTGTGTGTGTGTGTGTGTGTGTGTGTGTGTGTGTGTGTGGGTGGTGTGTTTGTTATGTGTGTGTGTTCTGCGCATACGTTGAATGTTTATCACATTCACACAGAAACAAAGGTAATGAAGACAAAGGAACGAAAGAAAAATGAGGAAAAGTAGCAAGAGTTCCTTGACACTACAGTTTACTTCCAGTGACCTTTTCATTAATTTGTACGTGACCGAGGAAGCTTAAATTACATGACTATCTTAACTTAATTTTTAAAGAGGATGTAAGTAATTGGAAAGACTGTATAAGAAACAGCTGATAGGAAGGTAATCGGCACAAGATGAAATAGGAACTAGTATTAACAAGGAGAGAGAGAGAGAGAGAGAGAGAGAGAGAGAGAGAGAGAGAGAGAGAGAGAGAGAGAGAGAGAGAGAGAGAGAGAGAGAGAGAGA
This sequence comes from Eriocheir sinensis, assembly GCF_024679095.1. NCBI lineage: Eukaryota > Metazoa > Arthropoda > Malacostraca > Decapoda > Varunidae > Eriocheir > Eriocheir sinensis. The sequence continues at coordinate 10,826,156 of NC_066525.1, forward strand.
GTTAAATAAAGACGCAATTTCACGGTTGAAGTGAATTAAGAGTATCACTGTACTTTTATATGAAGCAAAGGTGCATTGTCAGGTGTTAACTGCTGCCTGAGAAACTTAATGTCATAACCCCCCCCCCCCCCCCACACACACACACGGTGCTCCGTAATGTATTGGTTAATGCGCTTGTCTCACAACCGAGAGGTCCAGTGTTCGATTCCCAAGATGAGTTGAGACGGATGGTCAGTGTCCTCATCCTTCTCCAAATGAATCTGGCCCCAATTTTGAACTTCTCTACTAAACACTATTTACAGGAGCAGCGCCATGTGTTCTTCTTTATTATTTTGTTGTTGTTTTTATTGTTGTACTCTTTTTGTTGATGTTGTTGTTGTTGTTCTTGCTTCCTCGAGCTGCCTCTTTTTTTAAATCACTCACACACACACACACACACACACACACACACACACACACACACACACACACACACACACACACACACACACACACAAGCTTTATTACCGTGTGTGAGTCAAGAGCTGCAAACATTTTTCTTACAAACAACAATTAGCACCAGTGACTCGGGTCGATCAGAAGGAGATGATATAGTTTCTCAATCATTTCTTATTTTTGAGAGTCGAGGGACCGAGGTAAAAATCGTCCTAATAATGGTAAGACTTATCATTCTGCTGCCTGGCTGACTCACCAACACTAATCTTTCAGTGAACGAGAAAAAGAAGAAAAAAAACCCCCACCTCATTTGGTCGACTTCCTTCGGTTAATTGGCGCAACAGAAAGTTGTCTGAAAGTTTTTTTTTTTCTTTGAGTCTCTACGCAAATGCCAAGGCGGAGACTGGTGAAGACGTAGGTAATCGCTCTCTACCTCACTTTATTTTTTTCCTTTTGACGCAGACACCCTCCCCCCGCACACACACACACACACACACACACACACACACACACACACACACACACACACACACACACACGTCGCCCCATTATGCAAGGTGGTTGTCACGGTCACTTACACCAAATAATCAGCTATGAAATGAGGGTTGCTTGCGGGGTCAGACGTGAAAATGTGTAATGCAAAATAAATTAAGGTGGTAATGTTTTTGGAAGGAGGAGGAGGAGGAGGAGGAGGAGGCGGAGGCGGAGGCGGAGGAGGAGGAGGAGGAGGAGGAGGCGCAGGAGGAGGCGGAGGCGGCGGCGGAGGCAACGGCGGTGGAGGCAACGGCGGTGGAGGCGGAGGAGAATGAGGAGGAGGAGAAAGAAGAACAGGAGGAGGAGGAGGAGGAGGAGGAGGGGGAGGAGGAGGAGGAGGAGGAGAAAAGATAAATGAAGAGGTAATAAATATGAAAAGAAAGAGGAGTGAAAATGATCTAAATTGCTGACAAGGAGGAAGAAAGGGAAATTGATTGAAGAAGGAAAACAATAACAAGTAATGGAGCAATTAAGAGAAATATCACAAATTCCAAAGCAGAGTAAATCGACAATAAAAGGAGACGAAGCAACAGAAAAGGGCGGTAAAAGTAGAAGTGATGGAGCAGGATTACAAAAACGAAAACTAGATTAAAAGTGGAACAAGAGTGAATGACCCGACAAGGACTGAAACTTTTATCCTTCCACCCTTAAAATATTGTTCACAGAGAAGGAAATCTCAGCAGCTGAAAACGACTGTATATCTGTGTTGGCTAAAGGCAAGTGTGTGTCGCTTCCTCTACTTTAACTTTTTGATTACTACCTGCCTTCGCCTCTTTTCCTACGTGGTTCATCAGAATTCAAGACTTGGTTCAATTTCATTTAAGGTATCCGTAAACAATATAGCTGAGAGCAGTATAGATTTCCTATTAGTACAAAATGCTCGCTATATACGTTTTTCCCCACCGGCACCATCATCAACCTTGACTTTTTCATTAGTAAAGATGAAACAGCTTTCCGTAACATTCTTTGACATACTTTCAAAGAGGAGGCGCATATTGAACCCCACCAAAACACTGTGCAATTGAACCTCTCAGCTGCTGTTCTATATTTCTCCGTCCCTGTCCAACCCACAACCGATGAGTGTCAAAATTTACAGAAAGCTTCTATCTAACTATCTATTTATCTATCTATCTATCTGTATTTATTGTCCATCGGTTATATTTACATGATTTAGTCTTTTGAATAAAACGTTTATCATATTTTAAATACTTTTCTTCTCTGCTGCAAGGATATTTATGCGTACATTTGTTGGTGCGTGGTAAGTTTTCCATCGTACCCTTTGGACTTTCCCGTTAAAATATATCAAGAACGATTACACGAACTGGGTACCTCACTCATCCTTATCATCAATGCCTCCCTAACTCTTGAGATTGTCAATGGATTGTAAAACTTCCACTACCACAAGCCTCCTCTGTCACTGTATAGCCCACTTCAATTAGTGAACTAAGACCAAGTGCAATTACATTAGTTCCTAGCAAAGGAAAGACATTTTGCGTTCCGTCTGCAGGCACAGGGGAACAAGTTTACCGAATACTTCCAAAACAATGGGGCGTGCAAACAGACTTACATTTATATATCGGTGTATACGTGTAGCAATACTTAGACACAATGTAGATACGCGCACAAATACACGCACATGCACTCACACACACACGCAAAAAAAAAAAAAAACGCACACACATATACACAAATACGCAATACATAATAATAATGCCTGTGTGTGTGTGTGTGTGTGTGTGTTTGTGTATGTGTGTGTGTGTGTGTGTGTGTGTGTGTGTGTGTGTGTGTTTAGCCACAGTAATGTATTCCGGATGAGCTACCCTTAGTTTTTGTTTTGCCATTTGACTCGCGTACGTGTTCAGCCTTCGCCCGTAATCACTCCGTACCCAGATTAGTCGTGAAGGTGTGTTAGTGTGTGTGTGTGTGTGTGTGTGTGTGTGTGTGTGTGTGTGTGTGTGTGTGTGTGTGTGTTGAGGAGGAAGAGGAGAAAAATATTCATATGGAAAGAGAATTAAAATTAAGATATATATAAATAAATGCAGATTAAGGAGCATAAGTTAGAGAGCTGGGAGTCGGAGGATGTGGGCAAAGTAAGGTAGAGAGACAGCAGGAAAACTAATGAATAGGTAGTGGTGATATTAGTGGTATCCTTAGGGCAGGATGGAGAAGGAATTCTGAGATTACCTTAACTAAGAGTGAGTGTAAGCGTAAGACACGTACAAACCTGATGTCTTAATCGGATTACAGTAACCTGACTGTGGTGGAGGAAGAGATGTTGATGATGATGAAGAGTGGAAAGGAAAGGAAGAATGAAAATATGAAATAATATACAAGGAAATAAATATGGAAAGAGGGAGGTATTTTTTGAAGTGAAAGAAAATAACGAAGAAAGAAATATAAAGGATTTCAACAATAACTCTGAGTGGTCGAAGAAAACATGGGAAATATGGCGACATCGGTAAAGAAAGAAAATGATTTTGAACGAAACCATAAAGTCTTCCTCCATTCTTCATCTTTCCTCCCTCCAAGTCAGGTTGAAGAAACTAAAGAACAATCAACCTTCTCCACACAAACACGCACAGCCAACAAGTCTCACACCAACTTTGACTCCACGAAGAACAGAAAAAAGCAACAGATATCAGAGGTAACAAAATTAATGATGGTATACGCGCACAGGCGGCGCTGCATGGTCAGTCAGGAAGTGGGTTTGACAAATTGGTTTGCCTCAAGGGGCGCTCCTGAACTGTGCTGGCAAAAGTGACTCTGCTCCTAGCCCTGACACATCTCTCTCGCCTTCATAATACTCCCGAATTAAGCAGGAGTGGAAGGATTATGCGTCTGAGGTTGCGAGCGTTGGGTTGGGTTGGCTGAAGCTGGTGGGATAGGATGGAATAAAAAGAGGGAGCTAGAAGAGGAGGAGGTGGAGAGAAGGGAAGGGAGAGCATGGGATAGTGAGTTTGTTAAAGGAGAAGGGGACCGAAGAGATAAAATTGTGTAGGGATGGTCAGGAGAAACAAAATAGTCATAGTAGACTAGTAGAATACTTTATAACAAGACTTTATTAGTAGTAGCAGTAGTAGTAGTAGTAGTAGTAGTAGTAGTAGCAGTAGTAGTAGTAGTAGTAGTAGTAGTAGTAGTAGTATTGTTATTTATAGTAAAAGTAGTAGTAATGATATGAACAGTAGTAACTAATAGTTATATAGGAGTTTGATATAGAAGTAAAAGCACCAACAAATAAAATAGTTAAAATTCCAGTAACATTCATCTCAGTCTTCATTGTCGTTCTCCTCCACGTCCTCGTCCTCCTCGTCCTTCTCTTCCTCCTTTTTCGTCGTATTTTTCCACCTCCTCTTACTCATCTTTTGTCCTGACATCGTCACAGCCATAGTTCTATTCCTCCTCCTTTTTTTTTTCTCTTTTCCTCCTCCTCCTCCTCCTCCTCCTCCTCCTCCTCCTCCTCCTCCTCTGCTTAATCATCTTTATCCTCCTCCTTTTTTGCTTCACGTCTTCCTTTACCTTCACGAGTCACCACCATCACCACATTCCCACAATATCTGTTTCCTTTTTATATATGGCTTTTTCATTGAGATGCATTGAGTCTCTCTCTCTCTCTCTCTCTCTCTCTTCGATTATCTCACCTCATTTTGTCTCAGTGCCCCTTCCTCTTAACTCTGTGACCATGATAATTTACCGCTTATCGCTTTACGAGCTTGGTGTGTGTGTGTGTGTGTGTGTGTGTGTTAATCATCACCTGCCATCTACTGAGGTGCTAATTACCTGTCCTGTCGCCTTGAAGCGCGAACCGCACCTTATCTCATCGGTAGCAGGTGAGATGAGTCCAGCTGGAGAGGAGGGAGGGTGAGGGGGGTTAATGGGAGGTGCAGCGAGGGAGTCCGGTAACCTGTTATCATTGTGTCTGTTGTCAGCGATCCAGTTATTATTGAGTCTGTTTGTGGATTCATTCACAATATTCCTTCTTTCTTTAGTTCCAGTTATTTCGTACTTTGTTCCTCTTTGCTCCTTTTTTTTCTGGTGTTAAATTTTCTTCTATAGATTTTTTGGTTTTCTTCTTTTCCTGCGCTTTATGGATTTATTTTAACCTTTCCTTTGTCCCTTTCATTTTAACCTTTCATGTATCCTTTTTTCTTTTTTTTTTTGCTGTGTATTTTCTATTTTTTTCATTCCTATATTTTTTCATGCGTTGTTTTCCCAGTCATTTCTCTTTTCTTTCTAAAGTTTCCTTTTTATTAGTTTTCCCTCAGTCTTTCTGTACTTTTCTTTTTTATTTCACTTTCTTTGTCTTTCCTCTATGTTTTCTTTTCCTATTTTCCTTCGTTTTGTTTTTTTCATTTGTCGGCTTATATCTTTCTTATTTTCCTTCTTTCATTCGTCCTTTTCGTTTACCTTTCCTTTCTTTATTTATCGTTTATTTACATTCTCTCTCTCTCTCTCTCTCTCTCTCTCACAGCACTGCACTTCACGTTTTTGCCCTTGTTTGCTTATCTGGTCTGGTTTAACCACCCCGAGTTTTATTCTCCCTCGTATCTCCGACGTTTAAGTTTTTCTTCCTCTCCTCTGACTCTCTTGTTTACTTTTTAGTCGCTCAGCAGCTTGAGACTTTCTAACAACTTCCTTTCCTCTGGGTAGCACGTGTAATCTAAGCTTTTTGTTTAGATCAGGTTAAGTTCAGGTTTTTCTTGCAGTCTCTCTTTTGTTCTCTTTATCTTCGCTACTTCCTCATGTTCCTGTTTTATGTGTCTGGTTTTGTATTTCTTCCATCCGCATAATTTTTTTTTTGCTCCAGTCTATGTATTTTCGTAGGTTTCTGTTTTTCTTGCTGTGTGTTTCTTTATGTACATTGATGACTATATATGTACAGCATACTCTGCTTCTCAGTGATTTTCTATGTGTTTCTGTCTGCTTGTGTGTCTGCCGGCCTGCAAGCCTGTCCGCCTTCCTACCTGACTGTCTGTGTGTCTGTTAATCAATCTGTCCCGCCTTTCTGTTTCTGTCTATCTGTCTGTCTGCCTGTCTGTCTGTTTGTCCGAATCTCCTCTCCTCTCCTCTCTCTCTCTCTCTCTCTTCACACACAATTTTTTTCCGTATTAATATAAACATTTCTTACATCACGTGTCCTCCTCTGCCATCATTATTTGCTTCATACCTATCTGTTCCTGAATCCACTCACTCTATAACAGTGTTTCCTTTCTATTTTTTCTTTCAGATTCAACCTATTAAATGAAATTCATGGACATTTCTAGACCACTAGTTTACATTTTTGAGGCAGCTCCAACTCTTCAAAAGTCGTTTGCTGCAGATGAGAGGTGAATACGTTCATGCCATTCACCTTCATATCACGGTGGGCAGGAGATGGACAGGAGATCAAATTCTTCCAGACAGATCTAGATTCCACCGAATATTTCCTTGATTTGAGACGCAGAGAGAGTTGACCTAAGTGCCTGTCCATCAAACATGCAGCTTGTCAACAAAACGTCAAACCAAGATCACGTGGATGTTGTTACTTAGACGACACTTGCATTCACTAAGCCCCGAGGTAACGTGTTGTCACTTTACAATGTTGACAGCTTTTTGGGTCTTGTGCTGCGTAGGGGCCGTTTGCCTTGACGAGTCTCTTCCAAGTGGAGCTTCTTCCGTAGCTTCTTGCCTCAGTCCATTTGCCCTTTCCCTGCAGGTTCTCTCTCTCTCTCCTATTTTCTTTCCTTTTTCATTTTCTTTTTTTTTTTCTTTCCTTTTCTTTCTCTCTCTCTCTCTCTCTTATATTTGTATCCAATTGCAGTTTTGTTCACCTTTATGAGTTCAGAACCTACTCTTCCTCTTTTTGTTGCCTTACTTCTTACTGTCGTCGTCATCCTCTTGCGATTCTCTTTGCATCTTCTTCTTTTTGCTCCTCGCTCCTCCGCAGGTTTTTCATCTTTCCTGTCTTTTCTTCACTCCTCTCCTGTTTTCTTCTCTCCACTCCCTTTTCTTCTCTCCTTCCTCTATTCTCTCCCCTCCTTTTCTTTCCTTCCCTCTCATCTCATCTCATTTAATTTATCTTTTAACCTTTTCCTTCTTCTTTTCGTCCACTTTCTCCTTCTCCTTCTCTCTATCTTCCTCCTCCTCCTGCTGTTGCTTCTGCTCCTCCCCTTTTCTGTCCTATCCTCTTATCTCTTTTCCGCTCTCCTTTTCTTTTCTCTCCACTTATTTTTCTCCTCTTCTTGACTTGCTATCCTCCTGACCCAACTCCTATTCATCTCCCTCCTTCTCCTACTCCTCTTTTCAAGTTCTTTTTCTGTATAAGCATTACACTGTTATCCTTCCTTTCCTTTTCGTTCCTCTCCGCTCCGTATTCTACCTCCTTCTCAGACTTGATATTTTCGTCTCTCCATTTCTCCCTCCTCCGTCTTCCTTCCTCCGATCCTTCTTTCCTCCAACACTGTCTCTCCCTTTTGACCTTTCTCTTTATCTTCAGCCCTTCCTCCCAATCCCTCCATTTATCTGTCACACTCTTCATTTGTGCTTCTGTCCCACCTTTTCCTCCTGATTTTACTTTTTCCTTCCTTCTCCCCTTTTCAGTCCTTCCTATTTCTCTCTGTCCCGCCTTTCTGTTTTTGTCTATCTGTCTGTCTGCCTGTCTGTCTGTTTGTCCGAATCTCCTCTCTCCTTTCCTTCCTATTTCTTTTCGCCATCATTCTCTCCCTCCTAACCTTCCTCTCTCCTTTCAGCTCTCACACCCGCTTCATCTGTGCTTCCGTCCCTCTCTTCCTCCTCACCTTCCTCTCTCTCGCCATCTCACCTTCCCAGACTCTCCTTCCTCTTCTTAACACTATCCCTTCCCGCCCTCCAACCATTCCTCTTCCTCCCACTCCCCAGGCTACCTCGCCACACCTGTTTTTTCCCCACACCTGCCGCCGCATCCGGTCTACAGAGATTTATCCGTCGCAGTTTTTGTGGACAGACTTTACGCTTAGGAGGACGAGACCGACCCCGTGGCGACCAGTGAGCAGGCTTGGAAGGGCTGTTTTTTTTTTTTTGGCGGGGGGGAGACCGGCCGTCGTGTGTGTGTGTGTGTGTGTGTGTGTGTGTGTGTGTGTGTGTGTGTGTGTGTGTTTATATGTTTTTACAGTTTTTTTTTATATGATCATGTAAGAGGCGAATGTCAGTACCCCTATCAACACTTTACCGCTATCACCATCTTCACTACTGCTCTCTCTATCTCTATCACCATCCCCATCACTCCCCATCACTATCACCACCACCATTACCTATCTCTACTAAGTTTACATACTAATACAGCAATCTTTTCATTATCACAGCAACAACAAGTGACTGACTAGTAAAGTTTTTCTTTTGCATATTTTTCAGATTTTTTCTTTTGCGTTTGTTTCTTCCTCTCTCAGTCTTGACCTGCATCACCAGTGCCACTATATTTCCCAACACCAGCAACAGCAACAACACCGCCATCATTACAGCTATCGTCAACAACAGCACCACCAACTGGACTCGGCCGGCAATAACCACTACCACTGCAGCTGGACACTTTCTTGACGTCTTTTCTTGCCCTCTTTACGTATTTTTGTTACGCACATGGTTTTATTTAGTTCTTTCCTTTTTACTTTCCTCCCCCTCTCTCTCTATCTCTCCTGTTAAAATTACTATTGCAACATTATTCACATCCTGCCTTCCGTCCCTTCACATGTACATCCCTCACAGGTAACTCACAAAGCCTTTCCGTCCACAGGTGAGCGTGCGACCACTCAGGTGTGACCGAGCGGCGCTACTCAAGGTTTTAGTGACTCTATCTGGTGTTTTGTTCTCATTAGCCTGAGATATCTGTGTGTGTAGGTGTGTGTGTGTGTGTGTGTGTGTGTGTGTGTGTGATTGAATCTCTCTCTCTCTTTGTCTATCATTGTCGCATAAAAGCCCTTTACTGAGATTATCCTGCCATCCTTACCTGAATATAACTCTTGCTGTTGTTTATATCATCGACTTACCTTCCATTACCTTGCCTCACAACCCTCGGCTTTGATTTAATAAGCATGTATATGGACATTATTACCCTCTTTCTTTCACAGCGTCATCCCTTTGATCTCTGTCAGTCATCTTTTTTTTATTCTAAGATCCCTTCAGCCTCACTCCCGCTTTTTGTGTTATATAATCATTTCATATTTTTTTTCTTCCCCAGTAATGCCTGTTTATTGGTATGTCCCTCATCCGATTTGTTCAGCATCCTATCATGAGTAAATTCCTTCGTCTTACCTCTTATCCTGTTATCACGAGTTCCTTCATCACCTCTTATCGCATCTCTTATCTCCTAGTTTGATGTTCGTCTCTGTAATACCTATTCATAACTATTTTTTCCCAAGGTTTTGTTCATCAATATATAATTCAGTTTCATTGGTATATTTTCTCACCTCTCCTTTTTCTTTGGTTCCTATTCATAACTTCACTGTTAAACTCATTTGCAACTCTGTCTACTTTATTTTTTTCACTTGCCATCACTTTTGCTTATCCCTTTCTTCCCTCAGCGTTAATTGAATCTAATCTTCTTGAATGACCTAATCCTTCCCGTTCTGAGGATTGAGGGCAGGTCGCGGAGGGGGATGGGGGGGGAGGGAGGCAAGACAGTCGGGAATGAATATGTTGGAGGGAATGGATTAAATGGATGTTGTGCGCTGGTGTTGAATTGCTGAACACCGAAAGGAGAGGATATGAATACTAATTGTTTGTCACACATTTATATCGTAAGCCCATAATAGAAATGGAAACGGTAGTTATTATTATTATTATTATTATTATTATTATTGTTATTATTATTATTATTATTATTATTATTATTAGTAGTAGTAGTAGTAGTAGTAGTAGTAGTAGTAGTAGTAGTATAATGGTGGTGGTCGTAATGGTAGGAATAGTGGTAGAAATCTATGGTTGGTGATGATAGTGGTAATGGTCGGGGTGGCGGTGGTGGTAGTGGTGCTGGTGCTGGTAGGATTAGTGGCGGTAATGTATGGTTGATGGTGTTAATAGTGTTAATAGGTAGTGATGGGGTATGGGTGGCTGTGGTCGGGGTCAAGGGGGTCTGGGCGGTGGTTAAAATGCTGTCTTAAGTCCTGGTGGAAGCGTGAGGGACGTGTGTAAGTCGGATTAGTGGACATTTGGCGGCCACACTCGCGCACCAGGAAAAGGAGAAGAAGCAGAAGAAGAAGAAGAGGAAGAGGAAGAAGAAGAAGGAGATGAAGGAGAAAGAAGAAGAAGAAGAAGAAGAAGAAGAAGAAGAAGAAGAAGAAGAAGAAGAAGAAGAAGAAGAAGAAGAAGAAGAAGAAGAAGAAGAAGAAGAAGAAGAAGGAGAAGAAGAAGAAGAAGAAGAAGAAGAAGAAGAAGAAGAAGAAGAAGAAGAAGAAGAAGAAGAAGAAGAAGAAGAAGAAGGAGATGAAGAAGAAGAAGAAGGAGATGAAGAAGAAGAAGAAGAAGAAGAAGAAGAAGAGAAGGAGTAAAAGGAGATGAAAAGAAGAAGAAGAAGGAAAACAAGAGGAAGAAGAAGGAGGAGGAGAAGGAAAAGGAGAAGTAGAAATAAAAGACGAAAAAGAGAGGAGGAAGAAAAGAAAAAAAGAGAAAAAGGAGAAAAATAAGAAAAGAAAAAAAGGGAGGACAAAGAAGAGCGAAAAGTATACGAAAATAAAGGAGACAACAAAACACAGTGAGGAAGATAAAAAGAATAAAAGAAAAAGAAAAGCTGATATTAAAGAAAGAGAAACTAAATGACCACGACGGGTGAGAAGTATACGAAAAGGAAAGAAGAAAATTAAAGTTGGGAAAAGGCAGAGACCCGCTTAATATCAAAGAGGTGACAGGAAATTTCTCACTAGGGGATGAACGCAGGTGCTGGCGCGTCTCAGGTTATGATGAATAGAGTGGGGACAGGTGAGCGAGTCCTGTATGGGTGGAAGGGAGGGATAAGACCTTTCTCGAAGGCAACATATATCCTGGGACGAAAAAAAAGGAAGATGTGGTGGAAGAGCAGAAACGGGATGAGGCGGAGAAACTGGAATAAGAGGAGTAACAGGAGGAAGCTTCAGATCATGCTCAGGTAGTTGGACTAGAGCGTCACAGCAGGGTTGATGTGGCAGGTAGGGCACGTCACGTCGCGGCTCTCAGATCAGTATGCATCGGGCGCCTTTTAATAGATGTTCCCGGGGCCTTTTTTGAAGTGAAGTAAAGTGTGTGTGTGTGTGTGTGTGTGTGTGTGTGTGTCGTCATCTGGGACTCACGTCATTGACGCAGTTCACACTGGAATGAAGTAGAAATGTGTGTCTCTCGTTCCTGAATTTGTGCCTGAGGAATATGAATTATGCAGCGAAGGGCTTTGCTTACGTATTGAACGCAAGGAGAGATTCCTGCTTGGCATTCCTGGCAAAAAGAAAATACCCATTTGGATGTTGGATTGAAATTAAGAAAACTGAATATACGCTCATGGAATATAACTTGCTTGAACGTAATTAAGATTGAATATTTTAATAAATCTTTACATCGAAGTTTCAGTTAGTTAGACAGTGATCATTGTCTGACTGTAATAAATGTATATTTGTTGTCAAAGGGTGACAGCCGTTAAGAACTATATGAAAGACGAAGAAGAAATTGGTCTTTATATATATATATATATATATATATATATATATATATATATATATATATATATATATATATATATATATATATATATATATATATATATATATATATATATATATATATATATATATATATATATATATATATATATATATATATATATATATATATATATATATATATATATATATATATATATATATATATATATATATATATATATATATATATATATATATATATATATATATATATATATATATATATATATATATATATATATATCTGCGGTGGTAGATGGTCACTGTTCTTTCCCTAAACCTATCAACAGTGGCGTTCCACAGGGCTTTGTCCTATCACCCACTCTTTTCCTGTTAATCATCAATGATTTTCTTTACAACACAAACTCTCCTGTCCACTCATACGCCGACGACTTCACTCTGCATTATTTAACTTCTTTCAATAGAAGACCATCCCAACAGGTTGTACATGACTCCAGACTGGAAGCTGCAGAACGCTTAACCTCAGACCTTGCTATCATTTCCGATTGGATTACAAGGAACCTTGTGTCCTTCAATGCTTCAAAAACTCAATTTCTCCACCTATCAACTCGACACAATCTTCAAAACACCTATCCCCTATTCTTCGACAACACTCAGCTGTCACCTTCTTCAACACTAAATATCCTCGGTCTATCCTTAACTCAAAATCTCAACTAGAAACTTTATATCTCTTCTCTCGCTAAATCAGCTTCCTCGAGGTTGGGCGTTCTGTATCGTCTCCGCCAGTTCTTCTCCCCCGCGCAATTGCTATCCATATACAGGGGCCTTGTCCACCCTCGTATGGAGTATGCATCTCACGTATGGGGGGGCTCCACCCACACAGCTCTTCTGGACAGAGTGGAGGCTAAGGCTCTTCGTCTCATCAGCTCTCCTCCTCCTACTGATAGTCTTCTACCTCTTAAATTCCGCCGCTATGTTGCCTCTTTCTACCTTCTATCGATATTTCCACGCTGACTGCTCTTCTGAACTTGCTAACTGCATGCCTCCCCCTCCCACGGCCCCTGCTGCACACGACTTTCTACCATGCTCATCCCTATACTGTCCACACCCCTTATGCAAGAGTTAACCAGCATCTTCACTCTTTCATCCCTCACGCTGGTAAACTCTGGAGCAATCTTCCTTCATCTGTATTTCCTCCTGCCTACGACTTGAACTCTTTCAAGAGGAGGGTATCACGACACCTCTCCTCCCGAATTTGACCTTGCTTTTGGTCACCTCTTCTGATTCTTTTATGGAGCAGCGATTTTTTTTTTTATTATTGTTTTTGATGCCGCCTATATATATATATATATATATATATATATATATATATATATATATATATATATATATATATATATATATATATATATATATATATATATATATACATATACATATATATATATATATATATATATAGAGAGAGAGAGAGAGAGAGAGAGAGAGAGAGAGAGAGAGAGAGAGAGAGAGAGAGATATGGCGCCACTATAAACACCTACCTGGGCCAATACGGGCTGGGGCTGTTCATCCAGACCCTCAAGCAAGCCTATATATATATATATATATATATATATATATATATATATATATATATATATATATATATATATATATATATATATATGCACCCTGGCACATACCTGTCAATGCATATTGCGTTACAGTAATACACTGGGCAGTGTCTGTCGGAGGATCACAGCATTCCTGAATTAAAGTAATTCATTTTAATTTGGTATATATTAGATGAAGCAGAATGAAAATATTTTAACTTTATTTCTAAGATATGGGCCGATGATAATTAGTTTATGCATCGGATAAGTAAAAGAGGTGCACAACTTATTTTCAGTGATTTAAAGTTGTAAGACCGACACGTGATACGCGGGATAATGCCCGCTATAATTAAGAGTTACCGAAAAGTAAAGAAAATAGAAGGACCTGAAAAAAATGTAAATGAAGTAAAAAAAAATGTCATAAAAATCACGTTCAAAAGTGATTTCCTAAATAAAATATTGAGTCGAGGAGACAATGGCTCTTTAAGGAGACGGCCAGGTAACGGACGCTAATGAGAAAACCACCCAAGAGGCGCAGTGTATGACTTGCAGCCCCTCGAACAGGACAGGACAGGACACGGGGGAGGGGCGCACGCTTGGCCACAGCCTTCCCCTGCACCGCACCGCACGCACAAGCCGTCCCATGGGTGAATATTACACTATTTTTTGTAGTTTGGAAAGAAATGACGAGGGCTTAAATAAAGGTATTTTTATATTTCCTCGGAACGTAACATGAATTTAAAAAAATGTATAATGATTCATCTTATCAATATAGATTCTAGGAAGTCAAAATGATGTGTGTGTGTGTGTGTGTGTGTGTGTGTGTGTGTGTGTGTAGAGAGAGAGAGAGAGAGAGAGAGAGAGAGAGAGAGAGAGAGAGAGAGAGAGAGAGAGAGAGAGAGAGAGAGAGAGAGAGAGAGAGAGAGAGAGATTTTGCATCAGTATAATATTCACGAAACTTGGAATGCGGGAAGATCAAATCATGTTAATGGATTTTTCTTCTTTTTAGATAGAAATCATAATGAATGTCTCAACAAGAATCTTTTGATTTTTTGGAATTGGATTTAAGGTATTTTTGTTATTGTATGCCTATAATTGATGTTAGTTGTATTTCGGTTAATGGGATGCTTAGCAATAAACTGTCAGGTTTATAATTTGTGTTGAAAATTTTCTAGTTTATCAGAATCAATTACAGCGAACCTTTATAATTCTCACGTCACCAGAGTTTTGATTAATGACTTTCTTAACTATCCGTCCTCCTCGTTTAATAGACTGATACATTATGTACTTTTGCTCTCAGAGTCATTAATCTTTAATATTATCACCTTTCAAAAGCACGAATTTTGCAAGATCTCTTGTTTTTTAGGTGGAGGGCAATTGGAAAAAGAGTCATGAAGGTGTGGAGGATATAATAAACTGTGATTCTTACTGTTTGCCTAATGGAGGAGCTGATTCACATTCATTGACCATTTGTTTTCATGTCATTATCAGGTTACAGCTTCATCGTCCTTTGTGTGCATCAGACTGACCTCGATGAATGAAGAAGCGCACAGTCATCTAGGAGTGGTAAATGCACAAGTAATTACCTAGAAATTGACGTGAGATTGCAAGAGGACACACGTATTACTCTGATATTATAATAAGAACAAGAGTAAAGATGAAGCAATTGGCGAAGTGACATCGAGATACCGGAAAACTGATTGACCTTACCAACGATCTTACCCGCAAGACAAGTGGCAACAATCAGTGAAGAAGTAAAATAAGTAAAACTCCACAAAAGGTCATCACATTGTCACACCTTGTACAGGACTTTCGAAACAAACGATTACACAGGCGTCGGGTTTCCATACCGTTTCTTCTGGGCATCATGAATGACGTGACTGTGATATAATGTCGCCCAGATTTCCAAAGAGCCTCTAATGACATATTTGTCGAAAGGCTGGTGATTGAATGGCTCAAGGGCACCGATTCTCATATGCGACTTTGCTTTGGGCGTGTAGGTTGTCGATGTGTAGTCAAATCCAATTCACCTGAAGCCAGAGTAGTCTATATAAGGATTGCAATAGCTCAACACAAACCAGACCAACAAAGCACTATTCAGAATAGACTAGACCTGCCACAGACTCCAGAACACCCTAATACATTCTTAACCCACCCATAACAGATCAGCACAGACCAAAACAGCAATAAGCACAGTCATCAAAGCAGCCACGGAGACCGGGACACCCCACTGCATCTTTGACCATCGTATACTAGCACTGACAAGCCCAACACAGGCCAGAACAAAGACCTCAGAAACGATTAGCATAACTCGTGCCGGATAAGCAAAATTAGACCACTTCAGCACAGCGCAGTACAGAATACAACACACCTGAAAGAAAACACAACATCTCGATACAACATAGAAATACCTTTTTTAGACCATCCAGAGGAGAACAACACAGACCAGATCAGTCCAATGGAGTCCAAGCCCATTCAGGATCAGTGTTAGCCAAGTCAAAGAATCCCAACATTGTTAAGCATTATTCACGCCCAGTGGAGTCAAAACCCAGCAAGTCTAACTTTGCTCAGTCCTGACTCTAGCTCAATACCCCAGAGACTCAGCTTGAAACCAGTGTTGCTCACTCCCAACTCAAGTTCACTACCGTTCAAGCTTAGTCTCAAGTCCAATGTAGCCCCAAGCAAATGTAGCATTTTGTCCAACACAAACTAATGTAGCACAAATCTACTGGTCCAATGTTGCATAAGTTCAACAAAGCAAACAATGTTCGTGTAGCCCAATTCCAGTCAAGACCATTCCAGCCATACTTCAGTCAAGACCAGTTCAGCCATTGCCCAGTCAAGCACAAGTTACCCTGCATCCAAAACTGATGTACTCCAAACCTCTCCTTGCTTACTAAATAGCCCACCACCAAAACTCCAACGTAGCCCAACCTTGTCCTAAACCTGCCGTGCCCCTTCTCGGTCTTCCTCTGCTATTTGGAAATCACACGCAAATTGAGGTTGAAAGGAAAGGTTATACCCTGCAAACTCCCGTGAACTGTTTTGTTACCTCGAAGGTGCAGTTATTTAACAGGTCATTGGACAGGCTTTTTACGTGTAAGCTTGTAAAGGAAATGAAAAAGAGAAAGTATCATTATTTCGAAACCCATCGTGTAAATCAGAGAAAATTAGAGCCTGATCGGGACAGCGGAAATCATGTACGAAAGACTCCACTGTTAAAAGCTATAAGGCAATCAGGTTTCATTTTTAGGTAACGTGTTTTAAAGCGTCATGCAAGTTTTGAATCCTTAGAGAAAAAACAATGTGCCCGAGTTAAATTTTTCGCCTAAAGTAACCTCGTGAAAATTTGCAACTCCTTTCAGTCTTTATTATTGCTCTGAATGCGATTTTTTTTATCGAATCGAATTATTTTCTCATTTAATTTTTATATTAAGGTTTTGCATTGTGAAATCATGAATGTATGTGAAATTCAAGTTCATACTAGCCAGGAGGCAAAGACACAGATTTAATGTCCTAGAGAGTTTACAGTAAACATGTTTTATATTGGTTAGTAAGGCATATCACTAACTGCATGCCACAAAAAAAGTGATTTCTATACAATTTGATCTGGAGTTCCAAACATTTTTTTTTATCCAAAAATGACTTTCTATCATTCTATAATATTTCTATATTTCTTATAGTAATTTCGTTTAATGCAGTAATCATTCACGCCACGCTATAAGCCTTAGGCCTGTGTGTGTGTGTGTGTGTGTGTGTGAGTGAGTGTGTGTGTGTGTGTGTGTGTGTGTGTGTGTGTGTGTGTGTGTGTGTGTGTGTGTGTGTGTGTGTGTGTGTGTGTGTGTGTGTGTGTGTGTGTGTGTGTGTGTGTGTGTGTGTGTATATCTATCTATCTATCTATCTATCTATCTATCTATCTATATATATATATATATATATATATATATATATATATATATATATATATATATATATATATATCTATATATATATATATATATATATATATATATATATATATATATATATATATATATATATATATATATATATATATATATATATATATATATATATATTGTAGGGAGGTAGAATTGTCAAAGTCCGATCACTTGCTTGACTCTGTGATTGCCATTATGAGTCAGAACCTCAACGGCAAGAGCTTTCGTCTGCCGATCACTTGGTACTCTTGGTACTTGTACCTTTATACACCACACATCCCCATCCCTCTTGCTCAAGGGGGACAAGTGGTCGGAAATATTTCACGGCCTGAGCGGGGATCGAACTTCAGTCTCCTAGGCAGGAGCCACAGGGCAGATGGACGAGGTGTGTGTGTGTGTGTGTGTGTGTGTGTGTGTGTGTGTGTGTGTGTGTGCTAGTTCACTACAAACGCTCAGCTGTCTCTAGATATCTATTTCCGCTACCTTTCTTTTATGGCACAGAATCAGGAAACACTCCATCAATTTATCTTAGATGAAAAGTCTCGAGCCTGACCTTACCAGCAACACCTTGGCATTCAACACGCTTTAATAATTATATAATGAGCTAAGTGCGTCTCACCGGCTTTAATTAGCACAAGTGATAGAGTCCTTCAAACATGACACATAAAACACTTGAAAGTTGTACCTACGCGCCTCGAGAGTCATCTAAAAAAGATGACTGGAGAATAATTTCCTCGCGGTGACCTTACCAAGGGAGGCCAGCACGGGTTACTGTGACGTGGTTCAATGGAGGACCTTTCTTTGGGCACCGCTTCATGTGTAGATATCTCCGTGATGAATCAATCGTGTCCTTCGCCAGGAAAGCAATCACCTGCCCACCTGGAGCCCGCCAAGTCAAGCCATGCAGGTGCTCGCCTGCCTGTGTGCAGTAATTGTAATTGCTTTCACCTGTGACGCCGCGGCAGGTGCGTCCTGATCAAAGCAGCGCACGATGATAATTCTTGCCTCGTCTTGAAGTTTTTTCTTTCATGCGTGTTTCCTTCAAGACTGAGCGATATCCAAATAGGAAGAAGGACTAACGTAATATAAACAGCCAGCAACAAGAATATATAGGAAGAGGAGGTACAAGTAATTACTAACATTCCGTCGTCGCTCTTGCATCTGCCGATTCTCCACCAACACCTCCTCCTCCACCTCCTCTGTGTACCCTCCACCGCACTGCTAGCTGACGCCTTTGCTGAAAACTGTCCTAGCGCCGGTAATACTCATCACATGCTTTTTATTCAGCCGATAAGCGGAGTCCTCCCCAAAGGAATAGCAAGTACCGCCGCCGGAGGTCAGGTCGCTGAGGCGGAACGAACCCACGTTATAACTAACTTATCAACCACCAGCGTCGCGCACAACAGGAAGTCTTTCGTAGGTTTTGCTGCTTCGCCCCATCGGCAGGTGTGACGCTCATCCATGCCTGGTAACACTGGTTCGTGAGGCGGCCCGAGTCTCTGGAAACACTGATTCCCGGCGGAAGCGTTCCCATGCGGCTGGTCGTTGCGGAAAGTATACTGAAGCTGGTGATTTTTATGTTTTGATGCGTGTGTGTGTGTGTGTGTGTGTGTGTGTGTGTGTGTGTGTGTGTGTGTGTTAGGGGCGTGCATATCCGCCTTCTGAGTCTGAGAGCTGCCCCTTTACCGCCTTTCTGTCTCCCTCCTGGCATGTCCATACCCACGAGTGTCAGTTGCGACATTAACCTTTCTTCCTTATTGCAACTCACGCTGATGGCGGCGGAAGGGGCAGTGTGCCGGCAGCGGGCGGCACAGCGGCGAGGGGCAACATGACCCAATAATTGTAGCGTAAATGAGACAAAATCTGATGACGATCTCGAATATAACCTGCAGGTAATTAGGCTCACCTGTAATTACCTTCAAATTGTGCGTACCTGAGTACCTCCGGGGAGCATCGAGGCGACAATAACTGCAATAGGTGAGCCTTAAGGGGAGGGGGATGAAATGAGGTGATACTGACGGGGCGCGGCAGGGTGGGGCAGGGCGAGGTGGATGGGCAGTAGAGGAAGAGGAGGAGGAGGAGGAGGAGGAGGAGGAGGTCACAATGGGTACAGGTGATGCTTAACTCAGTGGAACCATCCGTGATTCCTGGCTGTTAAAGGGAGTGTGTCTGAGGGACTATCACTCCCTCCCACCTCTTCTGCTTTTCTTCCTCACGCCCTCCGCTTCCTCCTTCCCTGTTAACCCACCCCCCCTCACTTTGCTTACCCTTCCACCAGCTACTGCCCTCCCTCCCTCCATGCCTACCTATCATGCCTCCTTTTGATAGAGTGATGTGTATGTCCTTTCCCCAACACCTTAATTTTACCCCCATACTCGACCCATCATGTTCCCTCTCTCGTCCTCCTCCTCCTCCTCCTCCTCCTCCTCTTCTTCCTCCTCCTTCTCCTCTTTCTCCTCCTCCTCCTCCTCCTACTGTCTTCCTCTATCAGATCGTAAGGGCAAGCGTCTTAGGAGTGCTGCCAACACGTCCTGTTAATGTACTGCTCTTTTAATGGCTACTAAATTCAAAGATAAGAGGGTTAGTCAGATTACTCTCTGTCTCTGTCTCTCTCTCTTACACAATTATGATTATAGTGTTGATTTCCATGAGACGGCGATAAACAGTGCTCATGAACCAGTAGATGATTTGATGAATATTTTGTCGTTACTGTCGATCAAAATTATTTTAACAGAATTTTCCTTTTGCAACTTGTATATTAATTTCCTTGTGAACTTGGTATTTTATATATTGAAGCAGTTAACCACTTCCTTTTGTTTTTACTGTTCTCTCTCTCCCTCCTCCCACCACTTGCTTCTCGCTTCAAGTCTTCCTTTCCCTCCTTCCCTCCCTCCCTCGTACTCGACACAAGCTGCCGCTCGCCTTTTCTTCACCGCTTATTAAATCATGCTGCCTCCCTAGTTCAATGGCCGCCGGGACGCAGCGAGCCAGCCAGCCAGACACCAGGCGGACAAAACCTCCTTGTGTCACACCACTTCCTCTGCGCCCCAGCTGGGAGGGCGGCGCCACGCTCCATCGCCCAGCCCGCCTTGCTTGGAAGTCACACGCTCCTGATGGGTTCGCTGCAAAAGCCTCGGCGTATTTCGTGTGTAAACTATTTCATGAATTCTTTTTTCTTGTTCTCCATGTCATCCTCCTTCGATCCGTTCCTCTGTACCTTTCCTCACTTCCTCCTCACACCGCCTCCCAGCACCTGGACACCCTTCAAAGAAGTGTTGAGCTCAGTCACAGGTGGCTCAAGGGTGGGTGGAGGGGTGGGCGGACTCATGAGGAATAAAGAGTGGCGGCAGATGTGCAGGGGGCGCGGTGACCGTCCTTGCCCCATGTACCCTTGATCCGTGTCGTAAGGCGGCCAGGTGTCAGCAACTTGTCTCGCCCCTTGGCTTCAGGTTTTCTGAGAAGAGCAGCGCTTTAAGAACTATGGACGGAGAAAGAAGTAGCGTCCTGAACGTTATAAATAAAGATTACGGCGAAGTCTTTCGTTATTGTAATGAACAACACCGAGCAGACAGCCTGCAGGGAAGGAAGGCACTGCGCCCTGCTTCCTTCACTCAGTCTGCTTTTCTTTCCTTCGTCCTTCGTATTCTCCGAACTGGTTTTGCAGCCGTGAGGGTGGTCGCACAGAGGTGCTAATCCCATGATCAAAAAGTTTGAAAATATAAACGACGTAAAGCTGTATATTTACTTCGTGATATCCCAAATTTAAAAAAAATAAAAAGATTTACATGAAACAAAGGGTGGGAGATAGGGAATATTTATAGTGATCTTAGCTCAGCAAATTCTGTACCGACCTGCGGAAACGATAAGTTACTTAGAGTGAGTGAGTGAGTAAGTGATAGAGTTAATGAATGAATGAATACCGTCAGGGTGAGAGAGCGAACGAGTTTATTCGCTTTCACAAACAAAAACACACAACCCCCACACACACACACACACACACACTCCCCCCCCCCCCACCACCACACCCAGCATTGCTAACACAGAAGACAATCATCAGTAGAGGCATTGTAAAAAGACGTTGTAGAATGAACGGATACATGCTCTATACCTGAGCCTGGTAAAAAGATGACGTTTTCCGCCAACAAACCAGATCTTACCTTGCCTGGACACCCTCTCTCTGTCAATATATATATATATATATATATATATATATATATATATATATATATATATATATATATATATATATATATATATATATATATATATATATATATTATATATATATATATATATATATATAAATATATATATATTTTTATATATATATTATATATACATATATATATACATATATAGAGAGAGAGAGAGAGAGAGAGAGAGAGAGAGAGAGAGAGAGAGAGAGAGAGAGAGAGAGAGAGAGAGAGAGAGAGAGAGAGAGAGAGAGAGAGAGAGAGAGAGAGAGAGAGAATTTGCAGAAAAAAATATAAAGAGAAGGTACCAAGGACCAAACGAAATGTACCCCAAACTCAGCTCTCACCAAGACCACCGACCACCGCCACCACTTCATACGTAAGGGTTTCAGTCTTTCTAGCGTCTGATAACAATATTATATATTTTTCATATGATGTGCAAAAAATAGTGCATACTAATATAGATCACAAGTCGGCGATTCTGAACTTCAAGTTTTGGCGCCTTTGACATTTTCAATATTACTTACTATTTTTTTCATTAACTTTGTCAATTAATCAGTCTTCATTGCAGGTTAAGGTTAGGAGGGAAGCAAAATGTGTGTGTGTGTGTGTGTGTGTGTGTGTGTGTGTGTGTGTGTGTGTGTGTGTGTGTGTGTGTGTGTATGTGTTCATTTTCCCGTTTTATCTCTCACTGGTCTGTTCTCCGTTTATCTTTTAATTTTTCATTCCGTCGTATGTTTTCCTTTTTTTTTTTACCACTTATTTCCTCGTATATATATATATATATATATATATATATATATATATATATATATATATATATATATATATATATATATATATATATATATATATATCTATATATACTCGTCATGCCATACTCTTTTCCTCTAATCTGCATTTTTTCTTGTCTTAAAGCGAATGCCTCGATCTATCATATCTGACATTTAGCGTTCACAATTGTTCTTAAAAAATGTTGAGTAGGAAGATCAACTGTGTGTGTGTGTGTGTGTGTGTGTGTGTGTGTGTGTGTGTGGTGTGTGTGTGTGTGTGTGTGTGGTTGTGTGTGTGTGTGTGTGTGTGTGTGTGTGTGTGTGTGTGTGTGTGTGTGTGTGTGTATTTTACAACAAAGGAGGCACCTCAAGGGCACACAAAAAAAGGAAACAATAATAAAATAAATCCCGCTACTCGCTGCTCCTAAAAAAGATTCATAAGAGGTGGCCGAAAGAGAGGTCAATTTCGGGAGGAGAGGTGTCCTGACACCCTTCTCTTGAAAGAGTTCAAGTCGTAGGTAGGAGGAAATACAGATGAAGGAAGATTGTTCCAGAGTTTACCAGCGTGAGGGATGAAAGAGTGAAGATGCTGGTTAACTCTTGCATAAGGGGTTTAAACAGTATAGGGATGAGCATGAGTAGAAAGTCGTGTGCAGCGGGGCCGCGGGAGGGGGGGAGGCATGCAGTTAGCAAGTTCAGAAGAGCAGTCAGCGTGGAAATATCGATAGAAGATAGAAAGAGAGGCAACATCGCGACGGAATTTAAGAGGTAGAAGACTATCAGTAGGAGGAGGAGAGCTGATGAGACGAAGAGCCTGTGTGAGTGGAGCCCCCCCACACGTGAGATGCATACTCCATACGAGGGCGGACAAGGCCCCTGTATATGGATAGCAACTGCGCGGGGGAGAAGAACTGGCGGAGACGATACAGAACGCCCAACCTCGAGGAAGCTGATTTAGCGAGAGAGGAGATGTGAAGTTTCCAGTTGCGATTTTGAGTTAAGGATAGACCGAGGATGTTTAGTGTTGAAGATGGTGATAGCTGAGTGTTGTCGAGAATAGGGGATAGGTGTTTGGAAGATTGTGTAGAGTTGATAGGTGGAGAAATTGAGTTTTTGAGGCATTGAAGGACACAAGGTTCCTTCTGCCCCAATCGGAAATGATAGCAAGGTCTGAGGTTAAGCGTTCTGCAGCCTCCAGTCTGGAGTCGTGTATTTCCTGTTGAGAGGGTCTTCTATTGAAAGAAGTTGAATAATGCAGAGTGGAGTCGTTGGTGTATGAGTGGACAGGACAGTTTGTTATGGAAAGATCATTGATGGATAACAGGAAGAGAGTGGGTGATAGGACAGAGCCCTGTGGAACACCACTGTTGATAGGTTTAGGGGAAGAGCAGTGACCTTCTACCACTGCAGAGATAGAACGGCCTGGAGATAAAGGAACAGAGAGAGGGATAGAATCCGAAAGAGGGCAGTTTAGAAAGCAAAGACTTGTGCCAGACTCTATCGAAGGCTTTCGATATGTCTAGCGCAACAGAGAAAGTTTCACCGAAACGGCTAAGAGAGGATGACCAAGAGTCTGTTAAGAGAGCAAGAAGATCGCCAGTAGAACGCCCCTTGCGGAACCCATACTGGCGATCAGATAGAAGGTTAGAAGTGGAAAGGTGCTTTTGAATCTTCTGGTTAAGGATTGATTCAAAAGCTTTAGATAGACAGGAAAGTAAAGGTATAGGGCGGTAGTTTGAGGGATTGGAACGGTCACCCTTCTTAGGCACAGGCTGTACAAAGGCATACTTCCAGCAGGAAGGAAAGGTAGATGTTGATAGGCAGAGACGAAAGAGTTTGACCAGGCAGGGTTTCAGCACGGAAGCACAGTTTTTAAGGACAATAGAAGGCACTCCATCAAGTCCATAAACCTTCTGAGAGTTGAGGCCAGAGAGGGCATAGAAAACATCAATTGGAAGAATCTTAACAGGCATAAAGGAGTCAGACGGGGGATGAGTAAGAGGAATATGCCCAGAATCGTCTAAGGTGGAGTTCTTACAGAAAGTTTGAGCGAAGAGTTCAGCCTTAGAGACAGATGAGACGGCAGTGCTGTCAGGTTAAGGAGAGGAGGAAGAGGAAGAAGTGAAATTGAGGAGATATTTTGGCTAGATGCCAGAAGTCACGGGAAGAATTAGAAGAAGCAAGGTGTTGACATTTTCTATTGATAAAAAAAGTTTTGGTAAGTCGGAGAATAGGTTTGGCACGATTCCGGGCTGAAATGTAAAGGTCACAGTTTGCGGGACTTCGAAGGCTCTGGTACCTTTTGTGAGCTGCCACTATATCTTTAATAGCACGAGAACAAGCATGATTAAAACAAGGCATGAGGAGTAGAGAAAGAACGTGGAATGTAATGTATGTCTCCATTCCAGAGACAATCACCTCTGTGATGCGCTTGGCACACACAGAGGGGCCTCTCTCCTGGAAGCAGTAATCATTCCACGGAATGGAAAGCATACATCCTCAGGTCGTCCCACCGAGCTGAAGCAAAATGCCAGAAGCATCGTCTCTTCGGTGGGTCCAGAGGATGTACAGGAGCGATAGGACAGGAAACAGAAATAAGGTTATGACCGGAGGAGCCCAACGGAGAGAACAGTTTGACAGAGTAAGCAGAAGGATTAGAGGTAAGGAAGATGTCTAGAATGTTGGGCGTGTGTGTATGTGTGTGTGTGTGTGTGTGTGTGTGTGTGTTTGTGTGTACGTTTGTATTTTTTGTTTGTATGTTTGCTGTGTGCTGTCTGTCTGTCCGAACCCGCCGGAGGGTGACATTCTACTATGTTACGTCTGATGTTAACAGAAAAAAATACATGTCCTTCGCTTAATGTATATTTTGTGCATGGATGAAGCTCGTGCGTGGTCGAATTCATCGTTCATGTCAAGCCGTCGCTCGTAAAAACAATTTCCTGCTTGCAAAATAAGAAACAAGTGATAAGAGCGAGGGACGAGCAGCGTTGGCAGCAGCAACAGTAATGCTTTCTTTTATATGTTGTTAGCTGCTCCATTCTGCTGCAACATCGTGTATGAATGCTTTAATATTTTTTTTCTTTACATCTCTCTCTCTCTCTCTCTCTCTCTCTCAAGCGTCACAGATAAGTCCTTACGTTACTGGTGGCGGCGTCGTTGGGGTCGTGGTCACTCTAGTGTTGATAAGCAAGAGTGACAGCAGTGCCCTCTTTGTTTACAGGTGTAGCACTCTTCTATCTCCGGTGTGTGGTCTGCAGCGAGTGTGTGGTCCAGGCTCTGATGCGGCCTGCTACATGAGGGTTCAGTCAAAGCATGGTTTATTCAGTTGACAGTTCAGTTCAGTTATGAATAAGAGTTGAGGTGACTGGCCCATGTTCTGGTGTGGCCAACGAACTGTGTGGTTGTTGGTTCCTGTTATTGTTCAGTTGAGTCGTACTTCCAGAGCTAATGTTGCTCAGTCAGGGTATTGCTTGATGCTTTAGTGTGCATTGATGTGTTGTTAGCTGAGTTTTTTTGTTTGTTTGTTTTCTAATAATAATTAAGGTACAGTGTTTCTTAGTCAGTGTATGGAGTGCTGCTTTAGTGGTTCTTCTCAGTTATGAACTACAGAAGCTGCGGCGAGTGTACGCTGAAGGTTCCGCTTTGCCATCCACCTGAAGTGTGCTTGGTACTTGTTTTGTCTGAGATTATTTGTGCTGCCTAGGCCTATGTGTAGCTCCGTCTAGGTGTAGTTAACTGTATCCATCCTTAACTTCAGGTGTAAATGTAATAAGCTCTGGCTGAGTTTAGTAGGTCGGCAACCACACATCTCCCCAATGATTTGAGAGGGAATAAAAATTATATTAAGTTTAGTATGAATGTGGATGATGTGTCAAAGTGAGTTTTTGTTCCCTACGAATTGGGCGGCGTGCGGGTGTATTGTGTTCACAGGGTTTGAAGGAGATAAATAATGAATGCTAAAATGTAAGAAAAAAATTAAGAGTTACAAGGTGCATTGGGTCATAAAAGTTTTCAGAATGTCTTCCCACGTAATCCCGAATCACTTGCAGATCAATAATTGAGGGCATAAACAATTGCTTTGGATGGCCAGATTCTCTCTCTCTCTCTCTCTCTCACACACACACACACACACACACACACACCTGTAACGAAATGTCACCACACCTTATGTCGCCACCGCTCATTCTCCTCCTCCTCCCCCTCCTCCTCCTCCTCCTCCTCCTCCTCTGCAACCTCTCGTCCTCATTCACCCAAGCGTTACCAAGCCGCTGGCCATTGAATTCATAATCGTTCACTTCTTCGTCGGGGCAAATTTCCGCTCCTTTGTCACTATCTCTCCAGCCCTTGGACCGTAGTAAATGTGTGTGTGTGTGTGTGTGTGTGTGTGTGTGTGTGTGTGTGTAGTTGTAATTATATTGCATGTCTGCTTTTTATTCTGACTCTTTGTCTTGTGTCTCTCTGTTTGTCTCTCTGTCTAAGCTATGTTGTACACTTGCCCTTCTGCCTAAATTGAAAAGTTATGCTTCATCATCTGCCACCGAGGTAAAAAGTTTAAGTAAAAAATATTAAAAATTAGGCACACAAAGAAAACAAGTGTAAGTCCTTTGCTGCCTCCTCAAGAAAAATGATCAGGGTCTTAACAAAAGGTGTTTCTGCTCCATAATTAAAAACATTTAATGTATTAAGAAACACACGTGAATTCCTTTGCCTCTCATTCTGTTAAGAGTTTCTGAACTTTACCTGGCGAGGTTGTGAAAGGGGGGACGACAACGAGGATGACGAGGAGGAGGAGGAGGAAGAACAAGAGAAGGAAGAGGAAGAGAAGGGTGAAAAGCAGGAGGAATATGCCAGAGTGAATAATAAGTCATGGCCTTTTACTATTTTTTTGTACGTGCATGTTTTCCCGCATGTGTGTGTGTGTGTGTGTGTGTGTGTGTGTGTGTGTGTGTGTCACCACGGCCTGATCACGAGTTGGACTCGCATGTACCCTCCCGATTAGAGCAAGGCTCATTAGTCTATCTCTAGATACTGCCAGGACCTCACACACCAAATACCCTGAGCGGCGCTCGAACCTCTGCCTTCCACGCCGCGAAGCCTGGCAGCGCAGTGCTTTAACCGACTGAGCTATCGGAGTGTTATGAGACGATATTGCTCATGCACAGATGCGCAAGCACATTCGAATACACACACACACACACACACACACACACACTCAATCTCTCTCTCTCTCTCTCTCCTTCTCTTCTCTTCTCTCCCGAGACCCCTGCCCGCCCGTCCCTCAGGCCCATCTTCAGGTTATAGTCGTCGTGGGCTGGCGAGACATTACCTGCAAAGATCACGCTGCCCGGGGCTCTCCTGGCTGCCTACCTGGGGCGCTGGGCACTGCCGGAGGGAGGGCGGACGGCAGGGAGTACACCTGGCATCACGCATCCTAATATATGCTTTTCCTCCCTCACGCATGTATGGATTGTCTTGGTGTGTGTGTGTGTGTGTGTGTGTGTGTGTGTGTGTGTGTGTGTGTGTGTGTGTGTGTGTGTTAAAAGTCTCAACAATAATTATCTGACAGCATCGTTGTAGGTCCACTCTGCTGTCTAGTTTCATACACTGCAAAGAGATGAGTGAGAATAATACTTAAAAATAGCCAGGCGTGAGCGTGTCTCGTTTATTTGTGCTTGAATCCGTTAAATTTTTGGGCCGCCGTTCAGTGTTTGAAATTGCTTGTCACCTCCAGCAAACGCTCAAGGAGCAAAATAGCCAATATAAAAAGCTTTAGCGAACAAGGTAATGGTCATAATAGTTACCTATCATGACGATAGCAAGAATTATCAAGTCAATCTTCAGTATCTACGGAAGTTTTCTCTTGGAAACTAATGAGCTTGGCATTTATTCCTTAATCTTTTTTGCTGCTTATAACCACTACTGATATCAGCCAAAACAGTTTCTGCCCGTCGTTCCTCATAAGCCCTCTGAGTCTCTGTGAATTGTAAAGAGTAGCAAAAATATGCTTCACTTCCAAGCCTTGTATTCTTAAAACCGTTTATGCTACACTTAACGACTTTTATCGGCTCACAAAGATTATAAGTCACCAGAGTAAAATCCTTGTGTGCCGCTGAGTCGCTAAGTTTTGCAAAATTGATTATGAATACTTGCACAGCTTCTTAATAACAGTCAATCATAATAATGCTACCGAAAAAATGTACGAGTGTTTTGACTTGAATATTAGTCAAAGGAAATAACTGCTGTATATTTTGTGATCCTGTGCAAAGTACGTCGAAAGAGAGAGAGAGAGAGAGAGAGAGAGAGAGAGAGAGAGAGAGAGAGAGAGAGAGAGAGAGAGAGAGAGAGAGAGAGAGAGAGAGAGAGAGAGAGAGAGAGAGAGAGAGAGAGAGAGAGAGAAATCAGTGTGGTGAGTGGGTACGCGGGGTGGCTGGAGGGCCAGGAAGTGTTGCGGGAGCTCTTACGTCGTCCTGAGGGTGAACAAACATAAACAGGTAGGGGGAGAGAGAGAGAGAGAGAGAGAGAGAGAGAGAGAGAGAGAGAGAGAGAGAGAGAGAGAGAGAGAGAGAGAGAGAGAGAGAGAGAGAGAGAGAGAGAGAGAGAGAGAGAGAGAGAGAGAGAGAGAGAACCCGACAAGGCGAAGCAGTATAGATGCGTGCTGCTGCTGCCGTAGATGAAGATGCTCCTCTTCCTTAACATCCCCCTCTGCCTTCCCCTCCATCTCTCTCTCCGTACCCGCCCACTAACCTCTCTCTAATCTCCTCTTTATTCCTCCGGCTCCTGTATCTTCTATCACCCCCGAAACATTCCTCCATATCCTCCTCCAACATCTGCCTCCTCCTCCCTCACCGTCAGACTCTCCGATAAGGTATAACTCCTGCCGCGGGAATATGATGCAGACGCAGATTCGATCACTTGATAGCCTCGCCGGCCCTTACCTTACCCTCTCCACCTGCAGAGTCTCTTATGTGGCTTCTACCGTCCCCTTATACATCTCCGCCCTGCTCCCTCCCTCTTATTAGACGAATCGCTATCTGATTAACCAACTGTTCCTATCTGATCACCTATCGCTCGCCTCATCTGATCAGCCGACCCTTCAGTTCTCTCCTCCCTCCGACTCGCTTATCGCCCCGCTACGCCCACTTTTACTACTCCGACCCTTGGCGCTGCTACCGGCTGAGGGAGTGAGTGGCTCTCGGTGGGACTGGCTGACTCAATGAATACTGTTCTAAGTTTTTTTGTTTTAATGTGTTGGTGTTTTTTTATTGTTCATGTTTTTGTTTCCTTCTGTCACCGTAGCTCTCTTTCTTCGCCTCCTCCTCTTCCTCCTCGTCCTTCTCCTCTTTCTCCTTTTCCTAGTTTTCCTCTTGCTTCTACTCGTCTTTTTCCTTCATAAATATATCTGTCATGTTGGCTTCAAAACATGACTACCAAATCTGTTCCACTCATCCACCATTTTATTGATAAACCAAATCTTGCATAATCTCCTGCATTTGCATTATTTATTATGAATTTATCCTACTTAATTAAGCCCACTAATGCCTACCCTACCCGAGTTTCCTGCTTCCAATGCCTTATTAACACCAACCTTATTAAAGCCTTTCATCCATTTGTGAACTTCGATAGTCTCTCCTCTCACGCCCCCTAGTGCAGTGATTGGCATGTCTAGCTACGAATCCAGGAGCCTTTTCCTGGCTCTTCACTTAAATTCCTTGGCTCTGTAACACACTCCAACACTGTGCCACTACAGCCCACCATATCACTGTACTATTGCTGAACAAAATTCTAGCAATAGATAAACCAAAATACGTTGCTATTGCATCTTCGCCAACAACAAGAAAAAAAATACAATCATGACATACAAACACACACAAGCAGAAACAGTGTGTGTGTGTGTGTGTGTGTGTGTGTGTGTGTGTGTGTGTGTGTGTGTGTGTGTGTAGTCGTCCCACCAGAATCTAGACCATATGGTCCGATCATCTCCCACCGTCCTTCTATCCTCCTCCCTGTTCTTAATCTTTCCTATCTCCCTCCCTCCCTCTTCTCTCTCCTTATTCTATATCCCTCCCTTCCTCTCTCCCTCCCTCCCTCTTCCCTCTCCTTATTCTATATCCCTCCCTTCCTCTCTCCCTCCCTCCCTCTTCTCTCTCCTTATTCTATACCCCTCCCTTCCTCTCTCCCTCCCTCCCTCTTCTCTCTCCTTATTCCATACCCCTCCCTTCCTCTCTCCCTCCCTCCCTCTTCTCTCTCCTTATTCTATACCCCTCCCTTCCTCTCTCCCTCCCTCCCTCTTCTCCCTCCTTATTCCCTACCCCTCTCTTCCTCACTACCTCCTCCCTCCCTCTGCCCACCGCCTCCATCTGATCAGTCCAACACGGATCGTATCTCTCACTTCTCTCCGCCACAAAAACTTGTCTAAATGTCTGGTTCTTTAAGGAAACTTGGGAATGGAATTGATTACAACCTCGGGAGATACTTACCTCTGTCTTCACTCCTCCACCTTCCTCCTCAGACATTATCAATCTTCTTCCTCCTCTTATTCCTACTCCTCCTCTTCCTATTACTACTATTTTTACTGATGTATTACTCTACCGTTGTTAGTTATAATTTTCGGTTGTTATTGTTTTCTTCTTTTCTGTTTTACTATCTGCTGATGAAATACTCGTTTTTATATGCCATAACAATAATTAATGATGCTTGTTTCATTAGAGTGTATTTAGTTTAGTGTTTCGATTGCGGCTTTTTTTGGGGGGGGTGTGGGGTGTGGGGGGGAGTTGTCATGGTTTCATACTACCGCTGCTGTTTTTTTCACGTACAATTATTAGTGTCATCATGAGGTTTCGTTTGTCGCAGTTTTGTAATAAGATTTAGATCTTCATATATAATCTTTTAATCAATATACGTAGATATAACATTTGGTTCTGTTCACCTTGTTTGCTCCATGCATATTCCTTCCTTCGAAGTTTTTATACATCTTTTTCACTCGTCCTTTGTCACACTCAAGTCATCATCTTCCATCTTTAGTCCCTCTCTCCCTTTTTATCTGGTCATAATGAACCACTCTCAGCCTCTCCCCCGTTCATTAGTGTAAGAAACTGATCTCTCATAACGAAACATTAACTGATAAGATATAAGCGAGAGAGAGAGAGAGAGAGAGAGAGAGAGAGAGAGAGAGAGAGGGAGAGGGAGAGCGAGAGACAGAAAGAGAGAGAGAGGAGGTATGTCTCGGAGCCTAAACTCTCAGCCTCACACCACCTGAGGGTTTCCGGTGACCGTGGTGTTCCCTGCCGCGGGCGGGTCATGTGGGAGGAGGAAGAAGAGGAGGAGGAGGAGGAGAAGAGAGGGAGGATTATTGGAAGGGTTGAACCGAGAAAGAGAGAGAGAGAGAGAGAGAGAGAGAGAGAGAGAGAGAGAGAGAGAGAGAGAGAGAGAGAGAGAGAGAGAGAGAGAGAGAGAGAGAGAGAGAGAGAGAGAGAGAGAGAGAGAGAGAGAGAGAGAGAGAGAGAGAGAGATATTATTAGCGACCTGCCCCATCTTGCTTCAGGAGACACGTACCAGATAATCTCAGCCTTGTTCACCTGCCATCACCTCCTCCTCCTCCTCCTCCTCCTCCTCCTCCTCCTCCTCCTCCTCCTCCTCCTCCTCTCTTCCACAATCACAGACACACGCACTCACACACACTTTTTCAATTTGCTAATCCAATCAAGTGGTAATCAGCCTTGTCACACACGAACGTAACGTGATTATTCTTGACTTTGGGATGCATGTAGGTTAAAGAGCCTCCATATTACGTAACTACTTTGAAAATCTGGCTAAATAAGGAATAAGTAAGTGGTGCTCTTTCCTTTTTCTTTGGTAATGTTTTGAATGGATGATCAAGGCATTAGGAACCAAGAGTACTTGATGAACTGAATAAGAATGAGTACTAAGAAATATGAAAAATTAATTAACCTTTCGGAAATAATTATGTATGAGAGAGAGAGAGAGAGAGAGAGAGAGAGAGAGAGAGAGAGAGAGAGAGAGAGAGAGAGAGAGAGAGAGAGAGAGAGAGAGAGAGAGAGAGAGAGAGAGAGAGAGAGAGAGAGAGAGAGATTACAGACCTATTACAACAAAAGTGAAAGTGGGAGAAGCTACTGTTAAGATAATATCAGCCTTGCAAAACATGAAGAGGAGATATTAGGCAGAACGTAAGAGGAGAGATAATCAGCAGAGGAGGAGGAGGAGGCGGAGGAGAAAGAGGAGGAAGAAACAGAAGCAGAAGGAGGAGGAGGTGGAGAAGAAGGAGGACGGGGAGGAGAGGCGAAGTAGGAAGAGGAGGAAGAAGGGAAAGAAGAAGTAGAAGAAGTAGAAGGAAAGGAGGTAGAGGAGGACGAGGAGGAGAAAGGGTAAGCTGTCATGCTTAGGAAATATATCGAAGTAGGAAATTTAACAAGAAAAAAAGCCGAATAGGAGATTACGTAGAAGAGGAGGAGGATTGTTATAAAGCACAAGGGATGAAGGACGAGCAGGCAGACTGACCTTTTGAATTTTGTTTCCGCTATCTGTATGTCTTCTTCTTCTTCTTCTTCTTCCTCTTCTTCTTCTTCTTCGTCTTCGTCTTCGTCTTCTTCTTCTTCTTCTTCTTCTTCTTCTTCTTCTTCTTCTTCTTCTTCTTTCCCGTTTTCTACTTCAGCTTCTACTTTAAATATTCCTCCTCCTCCTCCTCCTCCTCCTCCTCCAGTGAACTGAACATATCCAAGAGTAGGTACACAAGTGCTTTAATCCTTCCCTGCAAGCCACTCTTATGGCAAACGGATTGATTAAATCACTGAAAGCAGGCAGCCTAGTCATGAGCCAACAGGCTTTCTGCTGCCTGCTAGTCCATGTTTCCATGTTTCATCCTCCTCCTCCCCTACTCCTCTTCTACCCCCTTTGAGGCACACGGGATAATATGTATCTTGGGCTGAAGAGAAACTTTTGCCTGCAGTCACGGAAGTTCGTGTGTGTGTGTGTGTGTGTGTGTGTGTGTGTGTGTGTGTGTGTGTAGTAGTGTAAAAAAGACTTGAATGAGGTGATGGAGGACGACGACTGATAAAAAGAGGAGGAGGAGGAGGAGGAGGAGGACGAGGAGTAAGACGAGGAGGAAGAGACTAGACAGGAAGCTCATATATAGTAGAGGTTTCTCATACGGAGCAGTTGATCAAAGGGAAATAGAAAAAAAATCATAATCAGAGAGAGAGAGAGAGAGAGAGAGAGAGAGAGAGAGAGAGAGAGAGAGAGAGAGAGAGAGAGAGAGAGAGAGAGAGAGAGAGAGATCTTATTTATATATATTTTTCTTCCTCTGTTACGTCTGTTTTACACGATGACTTGGTATATCTTTCAAAAGCTAAATGGTAAAAAAGTAATCAAGGAGAACAAATTACCTTGATAAATGATCATATTACAACATATTCTGCATTAACAACAGAAGGAAGTGAAATGCAGACGAGAGCAAGAGAGAGATTGACAAAAAATAAAGTGTGGAGCTTAAAGATATCTAGGAATAGTGCACAAGATGATATAAAGCACCACTAAACCCATTATCCACCTGTCCATCCACGTGTCATCACCACCATCACCACCATCACCACCACCGTGCCCACCGCCTTCACTGCCAACACCGTCACTTGGCATTCACCACCTTGCCTTCCCTCTGGGCATATTCAGATTCATTCTGCTTTCCTTCCTGTGATACTGGCAGCGTGACCAGTCTTATTGCTCCTCCTCCCCCTCTTCCCTACCTCCCTCCCTCCATCCTCTTGCAATTTTTTTTCTTTCTCTTCGTCTTCCTGTTTCTCTTCCAGGCTCATATGCCCTCACTGTAGCTCAGGTAGCACACAAATACACAACAAACAAACACACAGTGATGACCATGGTTATGACAGGTAAACATCCCTTAATAAAGTGCGTTGCAGAGCTCGTCACATTACAAGAATAATTGTTTTTGGAGTAAATGAGGAAGAAATGGTGATCACATGTAGTTACGAAATGGGCATTGAAAGCTGATAATACAATGGAAAAAAGCTGACATTGGGACTAAAAAAGTAGGGGAGAGAGAGAGAGAGAGAGAGAGAGAGAGAGAGAGAGAGAGAGAGAGAGAGAGAGAGAGAGAGAGAGAGAGAGTGGGGGGGGGGGGAAGAAGTTGGGGGCCACACCAGGAAGTGCAGTGTTGGTGGTGGTGACGGTGTTCAGCTCGAGTTCATCTCCTGAGGGTTTCCGCTGACCGAGATGCTCAGAGCGGACTGCTGGAGGAGGAGGGAGGGGAAAGAGAGGTAGAGGGAGGGAGGGAGGGAAGAAAACGCTGCAGGGGCGGACAAAAGGGGGGAGAAAAGAGCACTGATTGAGGCGGGCTATTGATGTGCTGTCTTTTTTCCATCACTTTAATTGAATGCGTGATGGTATTGCGGCGAGGATGAGGTAGGGAGACGTGACAAGGTGTGTGTGTGTGTGTGTGTGTGTGTGTGTGTGTGTGTGTGTGTGTGTGTGTGTGTGCGCGCTTAGTTCCTGGTGCTGGGAGCTGGTGATGGTTACTAATGAGTGGTTTGGTTCGTCATTGTGAAAAGGTGCAAGTTCATTGTTGCATATGACGTGATTCATAGCTTCGTCATATTTATCACTAGTTGAAAAGGTTACGGTGGTAGTAGTAGTAGTAGTAGTAGTAGTAGTAGTAGTAGTTGTAGTAGTAGTAGTAGTTGTACTTTTAGTAGTAGTAGTAGTAGGAGTAGTTGTAGTTGTAGTAGTAGTAGTAGTAGTAGTAGTAGTAGTAGTAGTAACACACACACACACGCACACACGATTACGGATACGAACACCGAAAACGTTTTGCTACATATCTTAAATATAACATAATGTCATGCAGTAGTGATGGAATTGACCAAGAGAGAGAGAGAGAGAGAGAGAGAGAGAGAGAGAGAGAGAGAGAGAGAGAGAGAGAGAGAGAGAGAGAAGGAAAAAGAATGACTTCGAACGTGCACATCACCACGACTGATGGACACTTCTTGAACCCTTTGTATTATGCATGTCGTAAGTTTTCCTATAATGATCCGCATCCTCACCACTTGTTTCGCTCTCATTGTCGCACCTTTTTCCTTAACTGAAGCTCACGTTATGGAGATTGTGTAGTAT
The DNA here is from genome assembly GCF_024679095.1 of Eriocheir sinensis. Classification (NCBI taxonomy): domain Eukaryota; kingdom Metazoa; phylum Arthropoda; class Malacostraca; order Decapoda; family Varunidae; genus Eriocheir; species Eriocheir sinensis. Next base: position 10,861,395 of record NC_066525.1, read on the forward strand.
CTATTCAGGAAGAAGTTGAAGTAATAAGGAAATGTAAATATAAAAAGAAAAAAAAGAGAATGAAATCTATACAATGGAAACAATGAATTAGAAAAAAGTAGAGAGGATGAGGATGAGGAGGAGGAGGCGGAGGAGGAAACAGGTTAAAAATAAGGGATGTGAAAGAAGAAAGAAACTGTGAATGAAAAGAAGCTGTATGAGAACATGTGAGATGAGGAAGAGATGAATCATAAAAAGAAGTAGGAGGAGGAGGAGGAGGAGGAGGAGGACGAGAACGAGAACGAGGAGAAGTAGGAGGAGGAAGAGAAGAAGACAGACATATCATCTTGAAGAGAAAGAAAACCTACTAAACCGGTCAGCTTCCAGGACGAGAGTAGAAAGGAAGAGTTTCATTATGGTCAGGAAGCGTTATAAAAAGTATCAACCTTTGTGTTATCGGCTCAATGCTTTTATAATAAGGGATCAACCACTATCCCTCCTCAGTGTATCCTTAAGTGAGTGCTCATGTATGCTTTGAAATAATTGCGACATGCTGTTAAATGGGATAGATAGAGAGTTGAATAAAAGGCACAATGAGAGGATGATGGGAGCGATGTATTAATTAAGTAGTGAAGAAGAGGGTGAAGTAAAAATAATAAGGAGGTGTGGAAAGGAAAAGTTATATGAGGAAGATGAAGATGTATGAAAGAGGGATGAAAATGGGTGGCGATACGAGGATGATTATAGCAAGTAAAGAAAGGGGAACAAAATATGATGTGATCGAGTAATGGAAGAGAATGTGTTATCAATAATGAGTTTCTATAATCTTCTTACTATAATCTTTAGTATTGTACATCGTTCCCCTCATCTTTTTTTCACATAATTTTCTTGAGTACTTTTCATGGTTTTCCTAAGTACTGTCTAATCTTTATTTTATGTTTGTTTCCTCACCGTGTTCCATCGTGTTCTCAATATCTCATTTAGTTTTTTCTTTTTAATGTTTTTTGATACTTTTTTATTGTTTCCTCCTCTCTCCGCTCTGTATTCTTTAGTACTCTCTTATTCCCCTTCAGTGTTTCTTCTTTAAACTGGTCGCTTGGAAAATTATCTTGCTTTTTGTACTGATGCCGTTGACAGCCTCCATGACAACACCTTACAGCCAGGTAGAGCATCTCCCTCATGGCTAATTATTCGGCTCATCAGTCAACCAGCTATAGTCGTCTCTTTCATGGAGTTAAGAAAATTGGCATAAATTTTAGTTTACAGTAAAGAGGAGGAGGAGGAGGAGGAGGAGAAAGAGGAGGAGGAGGAGGAGGAGGAGGAGGAGGAGGAGGAGGAGGTCACACCACCACCCCGACACACACACCAGCCAGTAGTCACGTTACCTTCTCTTCGGAAAGATCTCACTAAACCATTAGTTAGGCGCCCGCAAGACCTTCTCCTCCTCCTCTTCCTCCTCCTCCTCCTCCTCCTCCTCCTCCTCCTCCTCCTCCTTCTTCTCCTCCTCCTCCTCCTCCTCCTCCTCCTCCTCCTCCTCCTCCTCCTCCTCATCCTCTTCCCCCTCCTCCCCCCACCGGGTCGCCTCGCAGAGCCGGAAAGAGGAGGCGGAATGGGTCGTCTTTTAAACTGACAGCCGCCCCCTCGAGACGCGCCCCGCCCACAGCAGGAGAGAGAGAGAGAGAGAGAGAGAGAGAGAGAGAGAGAGAGAGAGAGAGAGAGAGAGAGAGAGAGAGAGAGAGAGAGACTTGTTATAATGATTTATAAATAAAACAGTTATCAACACACACACACACACACACACACACACACACACACACACACACACACACACACACACACACACTAACTAACTAACTAACTAACTAACTAACTTGTATACCCTTAGTCCGCCCTTTACCAACATTTCAAAACAATGACATCATCATCTTTTATGAGTCTATTGTTTAACCAAAGCCTGATCAGTATCCTCCTTGAAAATAATAAGCCTGAACTGAATAATCTTGCGGCAGTGCTTCCTGGATCTGTTTGCTGCTCCGGGAGAAACCACGACCTTGTTTAATCTGTCGGCACCAGGAAGACGACGATATCGACGAAATCTTGCTATTGAAATTAAGTTTAATTGGTGTAGAATAATATCTAGTACTGATAATTTTCGTTCACAATTGGATAATGTAATAGCTATTAAATCTACGACAAATGTATTACACTAGGGACAACTTATGCGTATATTTATTTTTTCCATTTACTTTTTAAAGGCTCCGTTTAACAAAAGTTCATCGATAGTTGCTGTTATTTCTTGGGTCTAAATATATACCTATTTTTTTTATAGCTAAGGAGACAGTTCAAGGGCGTAAAGAAAAATATATAAAAAAAAGCCCGCTACTCACTGCTCCTGAATAGAGATCAAAGGAGTGTCCAAAAAGAGAGGTCAATTTCGGGAGGAGAGGTGTCCTGATATCCTCCTCTTGAAAGAGTTCAAGTCGTAGGCAGGAGGAAATACAGATGAAGGAAGAGTGTTCCAGAGTTTACCATCGTAAGGGATGAAAGAGTGAAAATGCTGGTTGACTCTTGCATAAGGGGTTTGGACAGTATAGGGATGAGCATGAGTAGAAAGTCGTGTGCAGTGGGGCCCCGGGGGAGTGGGGGAGACATGCAGTTAGCAAGTTCAGAAGAGCAGTTAGCATGAAAATATCGACAGAAGATAGAAAGAGAGGCAACATGGCGGTAGAATTTAAGAGGTAGAAGACTATATGTATGAAGAGGAGAGTTGATGAGACGAAGAGCCTTTGACTCCACTCTCTCAAGGAGAGGTGTGTGAGTGGAGCCCCCCTACACATGAAATGCATACTCCATACGAGGGCGGACAAGGCCCCTGTAAATGGATACCAACTGTGCGGGGGAGAAGAACTGGCGGAGACGGTACAGAACGCCCAGCCTAGAGGAAGCTGATTTAGTAAGAGATGAGATATGAAGTTTCCAGTTGAGATTTTGAGTTAAGGATAGACCGAGAATGTTTAGTGTTGAAGAAGGTGATAGCTGAGTGTTGTCGAAGAATAGGTGATAGTTGTTTGGATGATTGTGTCGAGTGAATAGGTGGAGAAACTGTGTTTTTGAGGCGTTGAAGAACACCAGGTTCCTCTTGCCCCAATCGGAAATAATTGTTTAGTCCGTCAACACCAAATCCTGTTCTATTGGCATGTCACACGCTGCATGGAAATCGACCCTGGTGACCGAGTAGTACCGGTAAGGGAAATTCTGAGCAGAGGAGGCCAATGAGGCTTGAGCAACTTTATAGATTGTACCGTAATTTACTCAGTATGTGAAAGGGACCTTCATGGATACCTGCTCGGGAAGACCCCCGTGAATGATGTTATAAATGGGGCAAGGTAACTCGTCTCCCCCATCCTGTATATGCTCCCGTTATTAACTGATTAATTGCTTTATTAATCTAAAGGCAAAATCAACACATTTATCTACTCTTTAAAATCATATCTGGCTATCTCAAGGGTAAGACCTCCTGTCTAGAGAATCATCGTTGTATATAGTTTTTCTTTTAATTTGATGTTTGTTTCTATCATGTTTGATTTAATACTCGTAAGCTGATATTGTAATAAAAGCCAGAACTACCATAATACTTCATTTTTTTTAACACAGGCATCGTTTATATTACGAATAAAGCATTTATCCAGCTATGGTCTTCCTCTAGGAAATATACTTTCATTTCCTATCTGCTTTCATATAAAAAATACTATGCCTACAATACTGAAAAACGACATAATAGACAAACCTTTATATTCCAAAACATCATGCATATTTTTAGGATCCATCCAGCCTCTCGATTGATCATGACTGATTTAGAAAATTTATCAGTATATGCCTCTGTGATGTTTCGATACTAGCCAAATCCTGATGAGGGTCACACTGTTATGGTCAGCAAATTTTAATACTTTATATCTTCATCTAATGCCTTTAATAAGTGCCTCGCAGCAGAACGTCGAGGGCGTGACTCTGCGAGGCTTCAAGGAGTGTGGGCACCAGTGGCTATTGGCAGGTCGACGGGGGTGAAAGAACACAGGGCAGACCTTAAGATAGGCAGCTGTAATGAAGCTGCCTTTGGCCTATAGTGATATGTGAACTTAATTGATTACGTAGCACTCTTTTATTGTGTAACGGTGTAAATAAAATAATAAATAAAATTGCCCGAGCCACTAAAACGCACCACCTCATTGTACCATAAAATGACGTATGGTACCGATTCTTTCTCTTTGTTTGAGTAGTCTTCCGTCCATTCGACATCGTCCTCGACCTCGTCTTCCTGCTTCTTCTTTTTCTCCTCCTCCTCCTCCTCCTCCTCCTCCTCATTGAACTCCTCTTCCTTTTCTTTATCCTCCCACGTGTCTTCAAACAGGAACATCCGGTACATTGCATCTTCAATCCGTGCAAGGCCATAACACGATTCTAGGTGTAAAGGGCGACCACACGAGCCACACCCTTTCCACACGCCTGCCACGCCCCCTGCCACACCCCACACCACATCCTCATCACGTACCACCACCATTAAAGAACCACACCCACAAAGTTGGAAACCGTCACATCCCCACCACATTCCGCCTCAACCCCACAACCCAACCACAACCACTTTCGTTACCACACCCCCGCCACTTCCCCGCCACACAACAACTCACGCCGAGGGAAAAACATCTCGCCGCAACCCAAAGACACAATAAAAAGAACTCACCGGCAAAACACTAAAAAATTTAACAGCAAAACATTATCGTCAACGGCCTTCTATCCTCCTCCTCCTCCTCCTCTTCCTCCTCCTCTTCCTCTTCCTACTCCTCCCTCTGTAGCATTTTCTTTTGTTGTTGCTGTTATTGTTTTTGTTTTGTTGATGTTGCCATTCGTCATATTTTCTTCATCCTCCTCCTCCTTCTACCCTCTGTTACACACACACACACCCTGAGGCCATCCAAGTCACAACACACGCGCGCAGAACTCTCCTCTTCTGTCTCTCTCTTTGTCTGCCTTTTTTTCCCTCTCTCTGGTAATCACGGGCAATTTCGTGCGCCATCGGACACACGGGAGGCCACGGGGAGATAAGAACCGGGATGCCATACGCCCCCAGGTGCCGCCCGGGGCCTCGGTGCCTCGGGCGGACTGGGAATGACTGGGGTGAGGGGTGAGGGGTCGTGACAGGCTATGACCGGAGGCTGGAGGAAGAGAAGGAGGAGCAGCATCTGAGGGAAAGAGAAAGAAGGTAGTTGTTCCGGAGGGAGGGAAAGAGAAAATGCGTTGTTGAGGAGTATGGAATTAGAAGAAGAAGAAAAAGAAGAAGAAGAAGAAGGAGAAGTTGACGAAGAAGAACAAGAAGAATGAGAAGAAAAAGATGATGATGAAGAGGAAGTAGAATAAGACGAAGAAGAAGAAGAAGAAGAAATAGTAATAGTAGTAGTAGCAGAAGTAGTAGTTGTAGTAGCAGCAGTAGTTATTGTTGCAGTAGTAGTATTAGTAATAGTAGTAGTAATGATAAAAGTGTAGTGCCTAGTAGTCTGTAGTAGAAGGGTGAAGAAAGGAATTGGAGGAAGAAGGAGAAAAAAAATAGAACAAGAAGAAGAAGAAGAAGAACAAAAAGAAGAAGCAGAAGAAGAAGAAGAAGAAAAAGAAGAAAAAAAAAGAAAAAGAGAAAGAAAAAAAAGAAGAAAAAGAAAAAAGAAGGTGAAGAAAAAGAAGGGAAAGTTGGTCGAGGTATAACAATGAGAGGAAGTAGGAGTGAGAAGGTGAATATACGTCTGTAATAATGCATAAATTGTATACAGTTTTTTTTTTCTGTGTGTGTGTGTGTGTGTGTGTATGTGTGTGTGTGTGTGTGTGTGAGAGTTTGGATCATTTCTTCACCGTGATTGTGGCGGTGGTGGTTTTGTTGGGAAATGAAGTGAGTCGTGCATTTCACACTATAGAGTTTTGCAATTATGATTTTTATAGTTGTAGCACCTATTCTCTCATTTCTTTTTTTTTTTTCTTATCGATTTCATGTTTTGGTCGCAAGTTTCATGTCTCGGTACCTTGTTCACCTCACCCCACGCTTAAAATTACCCATTACTCAATTTTTCTCTCAATTCTTCGTACCTTTTTTTATAATTTCCTCCTCCTCGTCCCATCCCATTTCCCTTGCCTTCTTTTCTCCGCACAACGACTTCCCTCTCTCCCCCACGTAAAATATAAATCGTCTTCCCTTTATAAATTAATCCCTCAGTTCTGTCCGCATGAATTTCCCTTCCGTAAGTCCTAGAACTTATCTCTTTTTCCTATCTGATTTATTTTTCCTTAGACCTTTTAGCTGATCTCTTTCCCTCCTTTCCTCCTTTTCACATAAATTCCCTCCCTATTTTTAACTTTTTATAATTCTACGGTTTTATGCGAGGTCACTTTATTCGGCGCCACATGACCAGCGCACTTGCGGCTCCATGATTTTCGTCCAGTCAGTCAATCAATCTCGAAATCCCTTTATCGATTTTCTCCCTCGGTTTATTTCCCTCTCACTCACAAGCATTATCTTCTATTATATAATGTAACTCTCCTTGCTTTCACATTTTCATTTTTCTTACACTTAACCCGGTAACAGCGACGGGCCAAATTTGTGGCTCTACCGTGTACCAGCGACGGGCCACATTTTTGCCATGATATAAACCCCCCCAAAATAGATAATGCATAAATTGATCATGAATGCGTCGATATATATTATGAAATCGTTTGCGTGAGTGATGATTTTTTTTCTCATTTTTCTCGCTTAGAGGTCCCTGCAGCTACCAGGTTAAATTCTCTCCAACTTGATCTTTACCTCCTATCTTTTACTTCATTCGTCTACGTCTCTCTCTCACATGAGTTTCTCCCCGTTGACCCTTTAATGCCTCTCTAGACTTTCTCTCAATTTTTCCTCCGTAAATATCCGTAATTTACCTCGTCTTCATTTCCTTCCCGTCCCTCTCTCTCCTTGACAGTTCGTCCTTCTAACCCTTTAATTTCGCTCTCTCACCTCGTCTCTTCTTACGCCCCTATCAGAAAATGTTTTGTATCATACCCATTACCCATTCCCTCTTTCCCAATTCTGCGTTCCTTTTTTATTTTCCTCCTCCTCTTCCCATCCCATTCCTCATTTTATATTTTCTGTTTTTTTTTTCCTTTTTTCCCCACGAATCATCTCCTTTGTTTGTTTTCTACCCTTTACCCGCTCCCTTTCTCCCAATCCTGAGTTCCTTTTTCTTTTCCTATTTCTCTTTTCATTTCATTCTTCATATTCTGTTTACTGTGTTTTCGATTTTCCACAAGCATCATCAATATAACCTTTCTATGCCCTAATAATGTTCTTTTCTTATCTCTCAAAACTCGAGTTCACATTTTCTCTCTCCTTATCTCTTTATTTAGTTCTCCGCCTCTTCATTCTCCTTCATTCCTCTTCATATCCCTTTAGTACATTTCCCTTTTCCCTCTGTCACCTTCCCTCCCTCCCTCACGTAACCTCTGCTCCCCACTTTCCATCCCGATGTCCTTTATCCTTTTTCATCCCTTCCGTATCCTCTCCCTCCACCCCTCCCCCACGTCACCTTTGCCCTTCAACATCACCCTCCCTTTACCCGCCCCTCACCTGCCTCCCCACCCTGTCATACTTTACCTGTCGGCGTCGGTAGCAGCATCACAGGAGACAATGAGAAGGGTCAGGTAGGGCGCGTGTCACCCCACCTTTGACCCTCACCTCCACCACCACCCTCAGCAAGAGCAGCCCCGTACGAACCCACCGACACTAACACATTTCCTCGCCTCCCTACACCATCACCTGCACTTTAGCTATTCACTTCAGATAGAGGGAGAAAAAGGAAGAAAAGGAGACGTGTATATAATATTTATTTTAACACTTTTTAAACACCAACTCATTCCCTCGATATCCTTCCTCATCATCTGCAGATTAGACATTCACTTCAGATAGGAGGAAATGGAGATGTATTTATGAATGGGTTTGTGTCCTTGTGTGCATGGAAGGGGAAGAGGAAAACGCCCTTCCAACACATTATACACACTAACGCATTTCATCTCCCTTCCTTTACTACTGAAAATTAGATGATCCACTCCTGAAATCATGGAAGTGGAAAGAAAATAAGAGATGTATGTGTCTGTGGACCGCTGGGTGGATGGGGGAGGGGGGTTGCGTGAAAGGAAAATAGAAAAAAAAATATTGGAGATGTTAGGTGGATTAGGAGTTAGTAGGTAAAAAGTATGAAGAAAGGATGGACTCGTGTATATGTATATGTGTTTACATGAGGGGGGAAAGGGATTGAATAAATATGTATTGTGGTTATATTGCCTAGACGGGTAGGTTAATAGAGTGGACATTATATTTTATTTTTGTCTACTCTAGAAAGCTGGTAACGAAGATATGAATGGCTCGTGTGTGTGTGTGTGTGTGTGTGTGTGTGTGTGTGTGTGTGTGTGTGTGTTTATCTGTCGGTATGAGAGAAAGAGAAAAAGAAAAAAAACTACATGAAGTAAGGTAGGCGGGGTAGACTTCTTATACGATGATGTACGAGTTCTTATCTATTTTCTCCTTCGTTTCGTCAGATTGATACACGGTTCGACTCCACGCTGCGGTGAATGAGTGTGGAGGTCACGTGCCGGGGGCGAGAGAGAGAGAGAGAGAGGTCAAAGGTTACAATGATGCTCTGTACTACCTCCTCCCTCACTTCCTCTTTCCCCAGTCTGTCCCTCGCTTTTCCATTCCCCCAAAGCACACTCGTCTCTTGCCTCCCTTCCTGCTTCACTCCCTCCTCCTGCAATTGTTTCCCCCCCCGCCCCCCCCCCCCGCACACGTACCTCTTCCTTTCTTAGCTTTTCTTTGTGTTCTGTCTCGGTAACATCTTTCCTCTTACTTTCCCCTCCTCAGTTTTATTAATTTCCACCTTCTTTTACTCCTCCTTCTCCACCTCCTACTCCTTTTTCTTCTCCTCCTCCTCTTCTTTCCCCGCTTCTTCCTCCTTCTTCCTCTGCTCTCTCTCCTCCTTCTCAGTTTTTTTTTATTGACATCTTCGAATTGCAATATGATTTTGTTTACTTTTATCTTTTTTTTGAGAGCTGTAAAAAGAGAGAGAGAAAAAAAGAGAGAGAGAGGCTGATTATGATGACGGAGTGATTTGAAACCCTTGAACTCTACCCTGCAAGAACCTTCCTCCCCCTCCTTCCCCTCCTCCTCCCCCTCCCTTCCTCCCCTCCTTCCCCTCCTCCTCCTCGTTTTCCCTCACCGGCACCTGCCATAATAATACAGGCCGGAGATGTGGCCCCGCTCGCTTCCCGTTGCCATTATTCTCGTGAGATCTGACCTATACTCCTGCTTTCCCCTCCTCCTCCTCCTCCTCCTCCTCCTCCTCCTCCTTCTCCTAATCTTTCTCCACCTCTTTTCACTCACCTCACCTCCGCCCTTCCTCTCAAGTTACCGACCTGTACAAGTCCTCCTCCTTCTTCCTCTTCTTGTTCTTGTTCTTCTTGTTCTTGTTCTTCTTGTTCTTGTTCTTCTTGTTCTTCTTGTTCTTGTTCTTCTTGTTCTTGTTCTTCTTCTTCTTCTTCTTCCTCCTCCTCTTCCTCCTCCTCCTCATCATCATCATCCTTGCTTGCCAGAACTTCCTTATTTTCCTCCGTCTCTTCTTTTTCTTTATAATCAACTTTTTCTTCTTCTTCTTTCTTCTTCTTCTTCATCATCATCTTCTTCCTCTTCTTTTTCTTGTTCTTCTTTTTCTTCTTCTTCTTGTCTTTTTCTTTATCTTCTTCCTTTTTTTCCTCTCGTTGTTTTTCCTTTTCTTTTTCATCTTCCTCTTTTTTTTCTTTTTCTTTTCTTCTTTTTTTTCAACTTCATTTTCATTTTCTTCTTCTTTTCTTAACTTCTCTTCACCCTCCTCCCTCTCCTCCTTCTTTTCTTTCTCCTCCTCTACTTCTTCTTCCTCCTCCTCTTCTTTCTCCCGTGCCATTATAGCTTTCGAGGGGATGCTCTGGAACCGCTACTTCAGGGAGAAACGACCACGGGAGAAAGATCGCTGGAGGGGGGTCGTGAGGTCATCCGGGCGTGTGCTGGGGGCGTAGAGGGGGCGGAGGGGCGCGCTGGGGGTCACGCACACGCCGGGGATCATTGGGGAGAAGACAGAGGGAGGGAGAGAGGGAGGGAGAGAGATGGAGGGAGTTGGGAGGGCGCGAGGTGTCTTGGTCTTATGCTCCGGGTGGAAATGAACAATCAAATCCAATTATTGTGATTACGTGGGTTGAGATTGCGTCAGG